>NC_050102.1:59072889-59400784 GCF_902167145.1 Zea mays | reverse complement strand
TAGCTGATCCATTTATCGCTTTGGCCTTTATTTTCTCCCCCTTTGGCATCAAGCACCAAAACGGGATCAATCTTGGCCTTTTAACCTCATTGCCTCACCAAAGTCTTCAATTAAGAGCAAATGGCAATAAGATTTCATGAGATGAACTTGGAATTAGTTACCCTCTCATCGGAGTGCAGTGGAAGTCTTTCATGGTCCAAGTCCACCTTTTCCCTTTCAATCCTCCTTCGAGACTAAATTATCAAACTCAAGCACAAGGTTAGTCTCAAAGGGTCAAGTTGTAACACATCTCCCCCTAAACATGTGCATCACTTTGCAACGGACTTGTGAGGTCCAGGGAGGGTTTGTACAACTTGAGCACCACAATAAGCAACAAAATGCAGAATGAACCTGATCAAATGCATAAACACATGTATGCTACAATTCAATCCAAGTTCCGCGAATCTAAGACATTTAGCTCACTACGCAGCCTGCAAAAGGTCTTCTCATCTAGAGGCTTGGTAAAGATATCGGCTAGCTGGTTCTCGGTGCTAACATGAAACACTTCGATATCTCCCTTTTGCTGGTGGTCTCTCAAAAAGTGATGCCGGATGTCTATGTGCTTTGTGCGGCTGTGTTCAACAGGATTCTCCGCCATGCGGATAGCACTCTCATTGTCACATAGGAGTGGGACTTTGCTCAGATTGTAGCCAAAGTCCCGGAGGGTTTGCCTCATCCAAAGTAGTTGCGCGCAACACTGACCTGCGGCAACGTACTCGGCCTCAGCGGTGGATAGGGCAACGGAAGTTTGTTTCTTAGAGTTCCATGACACCAGGGACCTTCCTAAGAATTGGCACATCCCCGATGTACTCTTCCTATCGACCTTACATCCAGCATAGTCGGAGTCTGAGTATCCAACTAAGTCAAAGGTAGACCCCTTTGGATACCAGAGCCCGAAGCAAGGCGTAGCAACCAAATATCTAAGAATTCGCTTCACCGCCACTAAGTGACACTCCTTAGGATCGGATTGAAATCTAGCACACATGCATACGCTAAGCATAATATCCGGTCTACTAGCACATAAATAAAGCAAAGAACCTATCATTGACCGGTATGCTTTTTGATCAACGGACTTACCTCCTTTGTTGAGGTCGGTGTGTCCGTCGGTCCCCATCGGAGTCTTTGCGGGCTTGGCGTCCTTCATCCCAAACCGCTTTAGCAGATCTTGCGTGTACTTCGTTTGGGAGATGAAGGTGCCGTCCTTGAGTTGCTTCACTTGGAACCCAAGGAAGTAGTTCAACTCGCCCATCATCGACATCTCGAATTTCTGCGTCATCACCCTGCTAAACTCTTCACAAGACTTTTGGTTAGTAGAACCAAATATTATGTCATCAACATAAATTTGGCACACAAACAAATCACCATCACATGTCTTAGTGAAAAGAGTTGGATCGGCCTTCCCAACCTTGAAAGCATTAGCAAGTAAAAAGTCTCTAAGGCATTCATACCATGCTCTTGGGGCTTGCTTAAGTCCATAGAGCGCCTTAGAGAGCTTACACACATGGTCGGGGTACCGTTCATCCTCGAAGCCAGGGGGTTGCTCCACGTACACCTCCTCCTTGATTGGCCCGTTGAGGAAAGCGCTCTTCACATCCATTTGGAACAACCTGAAAGAATGGTGAGCGGCATATGCTAGCAAGATTCGAATTGACTCTAGCCTAGCCACAGGAGCAAAAGTCTCCTCAAAATCCAAACCTGCGACTTGGGCATAACCTTTTGCCACAAGTCGAGCCTTGTTTCTCGTCACCACCCCGTGCTCGTCCTGTTTGTTGCGGAACACCCACTTGGTTCCCACAACATTTTGCTTCGGACGAGGCACCAGTGTCCAAACTTCATTGCGCTTGAAATTGTTTAACTCCTCTTGCATGGCCAACACCCAGTCCGGATCTAGCAAGGCCTCTTCTACCCTGAAAGGCTCAATAGAAGAGACAAAGGAGTAATGCTCACAAAAATTAACTAATCGAGATCGAGTAGTTACTCCCTTGCTAATGTCACCCAGAATTTGGTCGACGGGATGATCCCTTTGAATCATCGCTCGAACATGGGTTGGAGGTGCCGGTTGCACTTCTTCCTCCATCACTTGATTATCTTGTGCTCCCCCTTGATCAAGCGCCTCCACTTGAGGTACCTGTTCGTCATCTTTGGTTGGGGGATGCACCATAGTTGAGGAAGAAGGTTGATCTCGTTCATCTTGTTCCTGTGGCCGTACTTCTCCAATCGCCATGGTCCGTATAGCGGCCGTCGGAACATCTTCTTCATCTACATCATCACAATCAACAACTTGCTCTCTTGGAGAGCCATTAGTCTCATCAAATACAACGTCGCTAGAGACTTCAACCAAACCCGATGATTTGTTGAAGACTCTATACGCCTTTGTATTTGAGTCATAACCTAACAAAAACCCTTCTACAGCTTTGGGAGCAAACTTAGAATTTCTACCTTTCTTCACTAGAATGTAGCACTTGCTCCCAAATACACGAAAGTAAGATACATTGGGTTTGTTACCGGTTAGAAGCTCATACGACGTCTTCTTGAGGAGGCGATGAAGGTAGACCCTGTTGATGGCATGGCAAGCAGTGTTCACGGCTTCCGTCCAAAAGCACTCGGGGGTCTTGAATTCTCCTAGCATCGTCCTCGCCATGTCAATGAGCGTCCTGTTCTTCCTCTCTACCACACCATTTTGCTGTGGTGTGTAGGGAGCGGAGAACTCGTGCTTGATCCCTTCTTCTTCAAGGAACTCCTCCACTTGAAGGTTCTTGAATTCGGACCCGTTGTCGCTCCTTATCTTCTTCACTTTGAGCTCAAACTCATTTTGAGCCCTCCTGAGGAAGCGCTTGAGGGTCCCTTGGGTTTCAGACTTATCCTGCAAAAAGAACACCCAAGTGAAGCGGGAAAAGTCATCAACAATAACTAGACCATACTTACTTCCCCCTATGCTTAGATAGGCGACGGGTCCGAAGAGGTCCATATGCAGCAGCTCCAGGGGTCTTGAAGTGGTCATCACATTCTTGCTGTGATGCGCTCCTCCCACCTGTTTCCCTGCTTGACAAGCTGCACAAGGTCTATCTTTTTCGAATTGAACATTGGTTAGACCTATCACGTGTTCTCCCTTTAGAAGCTTGTGAAGGTTCTTCATCCCCACATGTGCTAAGCGGCGATGCCACAGCCAGCCCATGCAAGTCTTAGCCATTAAGCATGCATCTAGACCGGCCTCTTCTTTTGCAAAATCAACTAAATAAAGTTTGCCGTCTAATACACCCTTAAAAGCTAGTGAACCATCACTTCTTCTAAAGACAGACACATCTATATTTGTAAACAGACAGTTATATCCCATATTGCACAATTGACTAACAGATAGTAAATTATATCCTAGTGACTCTACTAAAAACACATTAGAGATAGAGTGCTCATTAGAAATTGCAATTTTACCTAACCCTTTTACCTTGCCTTGATTCCCATCACCGAATATGATTGAATCTTGGGAATCCTTATTCTTGACGTAGGAGGTGAACATCTTCTTCTCCCCCGTCATATGGTTTGTGCATCCGCTATCAATAATCCAGCTTGAACCCCCGGATGCATAAACCTGCAAGGCAAATTTAGGCTTGGGTCTTAGGTACCCAACTCATGTTGGGTCCTACAAGGTTAGTGCAAATATCCTTAGGGACCCAAATGCAAGTTTTGTCTCCCTTGCATTTTGCCCCTAACTTCCTAGCAACAATTTTCTTATCCTTTCTACAAATAGCAAAGGAAGCATTTAAAGCATAATAAATTGTGGAAGGTTCATTCACTACTTTCCTAGGAGCATGAATAGCATTCTTTCTAGACACATGATGAATAGTATTTCTCTTAGGAACAACATTTCTCCTAGTAACATTTCTATCATACACATAAGAGGAACTAGGAGCAAACATGGCATGAGAGTCAAAATCATCAAAAGCATTATAACTCCTATAAGCATTTCTAGTTTGTCTCCTATCATAATACATAAAAGCATGGTTCTTTTGCACATTACTAGCCATAGGGGCCTTCCCTTTCTCCTTGGCGGGAATGGGAGCCTTATGGCTTGTTAAGTCCTTAGCTTCTCTCTTGAAGCCAAGTCCATCCTTAATTGAGGGGTGTCTACCAATTGTATAGGCATCCCTTGCAAATTTTAGCTTATCGAAATCATTCTTGCTAGTCTTAAGTTGAGCATTAAGACTAGCCAGTTCATCATTAAGCTTGGAAATTGAAACTAGGTGTTCACTACAAGCATTAATGTCAAAATCTTTACACCTAGTACAAATTTCAACATGTTCTACACAAGAATTGGATTTATTTGCTACTTCTAATTTAGCATTTAAATCATTGTTGACACCTTTCAAAGTAGAAATGGTTTCATGACAAGTAGATAGTTCAAAAGAAAGCATTTCATTTCTTTTAACTTCTAAAGCATAGGATTTTTGTGCCTCAACAAATTTATCATGCTCTTCATACAACAAATCCTCTTGCTTTTCTAAAAGTATATTCTTTTCATTCAAGGCATCAATTAACTCATTAATTTTGTCTATCTTAGATCTATCTAAGCCCTTGAACAAACATGAATAATCTACTTCATCCTCATCACTAGATTCTTCCTCACTTGAAGAAGCATAGGTAGAGTTGCGAGTACATACCTTCTTCTCCCTTGCCATAAGGCATGTGTGACGCTCGTTGGGGAAGAGGGTTGATTTGCTGAAGGCGGTGGCGGCGAGTCCTTCATTGTCGGAGTCGGACGAGGAGCAATCCGAGTCCCACTCCTTGCCTAGATGCGCCTCGCCCTTTGCCTTCTTGTAATGCTTCTTCTTTTCCCTCTTGTTTCCCTTTTCCTGGTCACTATCATTATCGGGACAGTTAGCAATAAAATGACCAAGCTTACCGCATTTGAAGCATGATCGCTTCCCCTTGGTCTTAGTCTTGCTCGGCTGTCCATTGCGACCCTTTAGCACCGTCTTGAATCTCTTGATAATGAGGGCCATTTCTTCTTCATTAAGACCGGCCGCCTCAATTTGCGCCACCTTGCTGGGTAGCGCCTCCTTGTTCCCTGTGGCTTTGAGAGCAAAAGGTTGCGGCTCGTTGATCGGTCCATTCAAGGCGTCGTCCACATACCTTGCCTCCTTGATCATCATTCGCCCGCTGACGAATTTTCCTAGGACTTCTTCGGGCGACATTTTGGTGTACCTGGGATTCTCACGAATATTATTCACCAAATGAGGATCAAGAACGGTAAAGGACCTGAGCATTAGTCGGACGACGTCGTGGTCCGTCCATCGCGTGCTTCCGTAGCTCCTTATTTTGTTGATAAGGGTCTTGAGCCGGTTGTATGTCTGAGTTGGCTCCTCGCCCCTTATCATCGCGAACCGTCCAAGCTCGCCCTCCACCAACTCCATTTTGGTGAGCAAGGTAGCGTCATTTCCCTCATGAGAGATCTTGAGGGTATCCCAGATTTGCTTGGCGTTATCCAAGCCACTCACTTTATTATATTCATCCCTGCACAATGAGGCTAGAAGAACAGTAGTAGCTTGTGCATTCTTATGGATTTGCTCATTAATGAATATAGGACTATCCGAACTATTAAAGTGCATTCCACTATCTACAATCTCCCATATGCTAGGATGGAGAGAGAATAGGTGACTACGCATTTTGTGGCTCCAAAATCCGTAGTCCTCCCCATCAAAGTGTGGGGGCTTGCCGAGTGGAATAGAAAGCAAATGTGAATTTGAACTTTGCGGAATACGAGAGTAGTCAAAAGAAAAGTTAGAATTAACCGGTTTCCTTTGTCTGTCGTGGTCGTCGTCCTTTTGGGAAGAAGAGGACTCATCGCTGTCGTAGTAGACGATCTCCTTGATGCGTCTTGTCTTCTTCTTCTTCCCATCTCTTCGCTTGTGGCCCGAGCCCGAGTCATTGGACTTGTCATCCCTTGGCTCGTTGACGAAGGACTCCTTCTCCTTGTCGTTGATCACAATTCCCTTCCCCTTAGGATCCATCTCTTCGGGCGGTTAGTCCCTTTCTTGAAGAGAACGGCTCTGATACCAATTGAGAGCACCTAGAGGGGGGGGGGGGTGAATAGGTGATCCTGTAAAAGTTCAAAACTTAAGCCACAAAAACTTGTTAAGTGTTAGCATAAGTATGGCCAAGTGGCTAGAGAGAACTCAAAACACGATAACCACAAGAAAGCAATCACAGAGTTGACACGGTGGTTATCCCGTGGTTCGGCCAAGTACAAAACTTGCCTACTCCACGTTGTGGCGTCCCAACGGACGAGAGTTGCACTCAACTCCTCTCAAGTGATCCAATGATCAACTTGAATACCACGGTGTTTTTCTTTCCTTTGATCTTTTCCCGTTTGCGAGGAATCTCCACAACTTGGAGTCTCTCGCCCTTACAATTAAGTTCACAAAGAATACGAAGTAAGGTGGGAATGAGCAACGCACACAAGACTCGAAAATCAGAGCAACAACACGCACACAAGTCGCAACAAGAGCTCGCAACGCAACACAAAGAGTTCACAACTCCACAAGAGCTCTATATGCTATCACAATGAAACGAATGCGTGAGATTGATGTCTTGGTGCTTAGAAGAGTTGTAGGAATGCTTGATATACTCCTCCATGCGCCTAGGGGTCCCTTTTATAGCCCCAAGGCAGCTAGGAGCCGTTGAGAGCACATCTGGAAGGCTATCCTTGCCTTCTGTCGTCGGGCGCACCGGACAGTCCGGTGCACACCGGACACTGTCCGGTGCCCGATTTCTTTCCTTAACAGGCGCAGCCGACCGTTGCCGACCACTGCAGATCTGGCGCACCGGACAGTCCGGTGCACACCGGACAGTCCGGTGCTTTCTTCCGACCGTTGGCTCAGCCACGTGTCGCGCGGCGATCGCGCGGCCGACCGTTGGCCCGGCCGACCGTTGGCTCACCGGACAGTCCGGTGCACACCGGACAGTCCGGTGAATTTTAGCCGAAGTTGCCAGAGAAAAACCCGAGAGCGGCCTCTTCGGTCGAGGCAGCCTGGCGCACCGGACACTGTCCGGTGCACCACCGGACACTGTCCGGTGCACCACCGGACAGTCCGGTGCCCCAGACCGAAACAGCCCCTTGGCTGCACACAGCCAAGTCTTCTCTTCTCTTCTTCTTTCTGTTTCTAACACTTAGACAAATATATTAGTACACAAAACCAATGTACTAAGACTTAGAAACATACCTTTGTTGAAGATTTGCACTTTGTTCATCCATGGGCATTGATTTACATTTAAGCACTTGTGTTGACACTCAATCACCAAAATACTTAGAAATGGCCCAAGGGCACATTTCCCTTTCAGCAATAACAGCAGAAGAAACAAGAACGGGTTCAATAAGAACCTTAGCTTCGACAGAAGATGAAAGTGACTGCCAAGTAACAAAGATACCATAGAAGGGACCAGGCTTCAAGCCATAGAGCACATCAACAAATAACAGGCCAAAACAATAAAATGACGTGATAGAAAAGTTAGATTGGAAAACATCAAGCCAGGTCATTTAGTGCTTCGAAGGGTGGCTAACTCTGATACAGTAGGGAAGCTTCAGCTCAAATGGGAAGGCCCTTTCTTGGTAGTATCTTCGTCAAGACCCGGTTCTTACAGGCTGAAGGATATGAACGGCAACAACATACCCAGGTCTTGTAATGCAGATGAGCTTCGGCGATATTATGTGTAATTGATGTAATTTTCTTATTTTTTTCCCTATGGCAGTCTTTTCCTTTCAAGAGGGGAGAAAAGTTTTTAATGGGGCCATAGGTTGTAATTTTCAATTTTTCTTGTTTAGCCCTATGTAATACAAGGGCCAAATTCCCCAATAATGTAACAACAGAATCCGCACCATCGAGTGCAAAAAGACAGGGAAAAGCTCAAAAGTCGTCCCTAAGGGGATGCAGAGCTAAAATGTCACCTAAGTAAAAGGTGAAGAAGCTACAAAGCCATTCCTAAGGGAGCACAGAGTAAGTTCCGAAGCTCAAAAGTCGTTCCTAAGGGAGCGCAGAGTAAGTTCCAAAGCTCAAAAGTCGTTCCTAAGGGAATGCAGAGCCAAAATACCACCTAAATCAGAGGTGAAGAAGCTCAAAAGTTGTTCCTAAGGGGATGTAGAGCTTAGCTCCAAAGTCGTTCCTAAGGGGATGCAGAGCTAAAATACCACCTAAGTAAAAGGTGAAGAGACTCCAAAGTCGTTCCTAAGGGGATGCAGAGTCTAGGTATGGTTTTGTGTGAGTTTGTGACATACATTTGCATGTCTCATCACATCATTTTTACATTCATATAAGCATTCAATAGACATTCATAGGATCATCAGCATCATCATGACATGAAGCACATGCGTTGACAGGAAAGGAAAAAGATGCTTCTCTATGTTGACAAAATGCTTTGTTGAATACGAATATGCTTCGTCTCACAAAAAACTTCATGGTGTATGGAGGCGCTTCGTCTTTAATGAAAAATGCTTCGATGTGAACGAAAAGAACGGAATGTGTTGGGGGCCTTCGTCTTCTGAAGGTCCTCAAAAACACGATTAACAATGTTTCCCAAGTATAATATATGTACAGGAACCTTTGGACTCAGAGTGGTGTACACAATATGTAATTTCGACCGGGCTGCGTCCCGTGCCTATAAATAGATGAACAGTAACCCCGTACTGTTCACGCTGACTTTTACCTTCTGTCAAGTCGAAGGTATAAATGTAATTCAATATTGTTCATGTTCATTCATGATGTTATAATAAAGAGATATGAATGATGTTATATGGTTATTCATGTTATTTCTCATGTTTCATATGCTTCTACTTCCATTAATATATACTGCGATAATGAAGGTACATCCTTCATGACCTTCGTCTCAAGATCATTATATCCTAAGGGAGATAATGCTTCGAAGGACGAAGGGCTTTAACCACTAACATTTTGTGTTGCCTTGTTCTTAATTCATAGCATTTGAGAACAAGTCCCCAACAGAAGGTGTTTTCGCCTTCGGCTCAAAAAATTGTAAGTGTTGGTTTCGCCACAGCAAAGCAATTTATACATAGATGAAGAGGTATGATTATATTACAAGGTATGGATAAATATGTACAATATTCTTCTCAAATGTCGAATACAATCTTTCGCCAAACAGAAGTCTCTAAGTTTTTCTACAGATAAATGCAAGGCGGGAATCCTAAAGTCTTCAGGACCTTCGAAACAAGCTTCAGTCTAATGGTATTAGGCACCACCATCCTGCAGATAGATAAAGGTATAAGGCAGCCGACAATCTAATAAAGGTAAACTAAGGTAGAGAGACAAAGATAAAAGCTTCATACTGAGTTGAGCACTTTCCGAGCTTCGTCTCCAGCTAGCTCATGCCCGCCCTTTGCCCAAATTTGAGTAATAAACTTGTTTCCGATGCTCTGGGCTTCAGCAGGAATATCAACTAAATCTGACGTTGAAAGGCTAAAGGTTGGCTTGTTAACCGTTTTTGCATGAGTGCATCCGGCCTTTAAAAACGCAGCAGTTGTGCCACGAGAAGCTAACAGAGCACAGAATCCCTGTGCCCAGTTATAACTTCATCGAGATCTTCTACTTTGTTTTCAATATGCTCGAAGGCCTTGGGGATATCTTCAGCAGAAGGGGCAATTTCTTCGGAGCTAGCCCCAACTGAGTTGAATATTCCATTCAGTCGATTTACATAGCGGGTGGCGAAGTCCGTGCACTTGTTTCGAAGGTCTTTCATAGACTCACGAAGCTTCAAATTTTTCTCAGCTTCGGCTTCAGCCCTTGATTGTAGTTCTTTTATTTCTTGGTCGAAGCGCTCTGATTTTTTGTTCAAAATTGTTCGAGCATTGTCAAGTTCCTCGCTTAATTTGGTGTTTTGAGATTGTGCTTCCTCGAGGGAGCCTTCGGCTGCTTGCAGCAAGAAATCCTTTTTCTCTAGAGAAGCTGTAAGATCTTTTATCTTATTTTCCAAGCCTTCATTTATAATTTTGTTTTTCCAATCTTCGTTATCCTGCTGCATTTTCAACACTTTTTGCTTAGCAGCATGCTCTGCAACAACAAGTTATAGTTAGAACATTTAATTCACCACAAAGATGATATTAATAATTTAGTCAAAGGTCTCACCTTGAAGTTGGAATAAAAGAAGCTACCGACAATATGTTGCCGTCAGTAGCAGCTGATATCAGTCTCTAGCTTCGGAAAGCCGACACTCTTTGATAAAGTGTCGATTATCTTCGCCTCGGCACGGTCCCGGATACACCCTAAGATCTTCTCATCAACCCCACCGAAAAGCAAAGACCCTGGTTGGTATCCACACCGAACAACAAATTCTTTTAAGTCCAATTTTTCTTCTTCTGAAATCTCATGACCGCCTAGGTGCCGAAGGTCGAAATCTTCATTGCCCGAAGGACCAGTATCAATTTCCCTTTATTCATCTGGCGTTGTGGCCATGTCCTCCTCTGCAGCCACATGTTTAATTACTGTTGGGGACTTGTTCTCAAATACTATTAATTGAGAACAAGGCAACATAAAATGTTAAATATTAATGCCCTTCGTCCGCTGAAGCATTATCTCCCCAAGGATTTAATGAACTTCGGACGAAGTCCATGAGTAGAATATTACGAAGGTTTCACCTTCGTAATTAAACTCACAAAAATAATACAAACTAATATAAAATGTGAAATATGGAAGATAAACATATCAGGAATAAATGATATCATTCGCATATCTTATTATATGAATCTCAGATGTTAGAACATGATATTTAGGTACATTTATACCTTTGCCTTGACAATTAATAATTCCCGAGTGATGTGTTTGCAATTACAGGAATGCGTGAACAGTAAAGGAATATTGTTCACTATTTATAGGCACAAGACACAGCTTGTGAGGAATTACAATCATGCCCCTCATAAAAGTTTACAACAATGACTCAGACCCTTATGGACTAAAAGGTCATTCTATCTTTAAGTCAGTTCAACCCTTCATCTTCGGATATGCTGTAATACCGAAGCTTCATGAATGATACCTTCTGCATCACGTACGAGCAGCTTCAGCCGAAGCTGTTTCTTTCTGCAGGACCTTCAGCGACGAAGCATGGTCCCAACAGTAGCCCCTTCGCGGTGCTAGATCGTTTTTCGTAACGAGCTTGATCCGTGAAAAAAGTCTCTTAGGCTTCAGGAAGCCGAAGGTCCAAAAAACACCTTCCCTGAGCTCGTTGTCGAGAAACGATACAGTTTCCGAGCACGGAGCGGTCCCACCATGCAGGTTCACTTTTTGGTTTTTGCGGCCCACCGTGCAGTGGGTACGAGCGATTGTTTTCCCGGTGTAAAAATCCTGACGATTCACCTTCTTACCTACAGTACTATATAAACAGACAGGTAGGTGTGAAGTTACCACAACATTCATTGCTATTGCACTGTTTTGCTGCCAAAAATTTAACCATAGCCGAAGCTTGGCTTTCGCGTTCAAACGAAGCTCCAGTTTAGTCTCTGCTTCGTCAGAAGAAGAGCTTCGGAAAAAAGGTTATTAATTTGCAAGGAATTTTTAAGAAATTCAAAATTAAATGGCCAGAGTGCGTTCTACTGCTAGAGTTGAGCGTGATGGAGATGAGGCCGAAGCTGCTGACACTGTTCCGATTTCTGAAGCGATGAAGCGCTCTGGGTTAGTTACAGCAGAGGACACACCTGCTGCCGAAGCAACACAAGCTGATATTGAAGAAGTTGGTTCTGAGGAAGAGTTCAGCTGCGGGGTACCAACTAAACCTAGTCATTTGGACTTTGGAAAGTCCACCATCTCTGAAGCTAACCTTCCAAAAATGGTGAAGCTGGGCTACTTCAGCGAAGCAAAAAAAGGAGCTGGTTCGTTTTGGCAGAGAGGAAACTACTCCGAAGCCGGAAAAGAATGAGGTAGTGGTGTTCAAAAGCTTTTTTAAAGCAGGATTAAGATTTCCTTTGAATGGGATGATTGCTGATGTTTTGAAGAAATTTGGGGTTTACCTTCATCAGCTGACCCCTAATGCCATTGTTAGATTAAGTGTTTATATTTGGGCCCTTCGTAGTCAAGGAGTGGAACCGTTCGGCGAAGGTTTCTGCCGAGTCCATGAACTACACTATCAGACTAAAGCCAGAGGAGATGGTCTTCATGAGAATTTTGGATGTTAAAACTTTGCTTATCGCAAGACTACGAAGTTTCCAGTCATTAGCTATCGAAGCAAATGGCCAGCCGGATGGAAATCTGAGTGGTTTTACGTTAAAGTTGACAAAGATGAAGATAAATTGGTCCAAAGTCCTCTAGAGTTGATCTTCGGAGAAACAAGGCCCCAATGCAACATGATAAGGGGGAGTCCGAGCCAGATTGCTTTGGGTGAATTTCGAATAATTTCAGAACATATTGGCACTAGGGACTTGGTGCAAGAATTTCTGGCTTTTAAAGTGTTCCCAACAATGAGGGATTGGGAGATGCCGAAGCTGGAGGGGGAAAGAAAAAGGGAGAACTTGTTCGATTACCCTATTACTACAAGTTTAAGAAAAACTTTAAAGAACCCTGCCAGGAATGGTTAGACACAATCGAGATTATGTGCAACGATATCCTCGGAAATTATTCTAAGAAGGAAGATCAGTTGATGACAGCAGCCTTCAGCAGTCGCCCGAAACGAAGATTGAATCGGGTGCTAGATGCCTTGAATTTTGACTATCCTGATTATGAGCAATTGGGCGGAGATGCCGGAGGCCCGAAGAGAAAAAGAATTGCCAGCGCCCTTGACGAAGAAAGCACCAAATTGGCCAAAAAGAAAAAAGAAATTTCTGAAAAGCTGAGCCCTGAGCCGAAGGTAGCTGCTCCAAGAAAAAGAAAAGCTGCATCTCCAAAACCTGCATCTCCAGAACCAAAGACATTGGTCCGAGAGGAGGAAGCTCCTGCGACACCTTCTGCTGCCGAAGTAGAAGAGATTCTGAAGGTAATGACTGAATCTTTGCCTGTCAAGCTAAGTCCGCTGGCGCCGGAACTGACGAAGTTTTTTTCGAAGGGCAAAGAAGCTTCGGTAGCAGAAAGTCCTGCAAAGCCGAAAAAACGAAGAATTATCCAAGTGGCAGATGTGATTCATTAGACACCGCCACCGGTATCGGTGTCAAAAATTGTTATTGCCGAGACCGCTGAAGCCGAAGCCACCGCAGCCGAAGCTACCGGAGCCAAAACCACTGAAGCTGAAACTGCCGGAGCCAAAGTCGGGACCACCGAAGATTCGAACCTGGAAACCACACTAGATGTTATTGACAATATACTTCTGAAAATGGCTGAAGAAGAAGCTGCTGTGGCTGCGGTGAACACGGCTACTGAAAAGGAAAAGAGCAGGTTGAAGACATTTTGGAGGAAGGAAATTTTAACTTTCAAGATTTACTTGGACAAGAATTAACAGGTGCTGAAAAAGAAGAGCTGAAAAAATATGCCATATCCTGTGGATATAAACCAGGGTCTATGCTATTTGGTGGGGTCAACGAAGGGAAGCTAAGATGCCTTCGGAATCGCACCGAGGCCAAAAATGTTAGGACCTTCTCCAAAAGCGTTGGCTTGCCGAAGATAGAAGCGGACCTTTGCAGGTACCAGCGACAACATATCGCCGGTAGCTTGCTCTATGCTAATTTTAAGTTAAAAAATATTATTATTATTTTATTATTATTATTTTATTATTATTATTTTAGGTCGTTTTCTGAAGAAGATTGTTTTGGCAGAGTATACTACTAAGTAAAGTGCTAAAAATGCAACAATATATTGAAGAGGAGAAAAACAAAGCTATCATCAAAGATTTAGAAGACAAAGTTGAAAATTACGAAGCTGCTCCGAAGAAGAAGGACTTCGTCATTCAGGACATTGAAATCATAGCTAAAGAGCATGAAGCTGCTTTAGAAAAGAAAGACTTCGTGATTCATTCTATGGAAGGCTCACTGGCCGAAGTCCAAGCCGAAAATGACAGTTTAAAGAATGAATTACTCAAAAAGTCAGAAAAATCTGAGCAGGAAAAGAAGAACCTTGAAACAAGTCTCAAGACTGAGATCGAGAAAAATTCAACTTTGCAAAAATCATTGAAGGAACTTCAAGAGAAATGCCTAAATTTCGGCAGCCGATGCGTGCAGCGGCTGAAGGATGTGTTTCACTCTATCGGAGCCAGCTCTGAAAAATTTACACCTTTAGCTGAAAACCTGCCCAGCACCTTGAAATATATTGAAGGCGAGGTTGACGCACTTGACGAAGTTATTGCTGGGCATGCTGACTTCTGCGCCCTGGTAGCTTCTCGAGGCACAGCTACCGCTTTTCTGAAGGCTGGTTGTACGCACGGAAAGATTGTAAATAGGCCAATCTTCAGTTTGTCAGCAGCAGATTTGGTTGATATTCCAAGCCTAGCCCGAAGCATCGGAAATAGATTTATGACCCAGATTTGGGTAAATGGCGGGCGAAAAATGGCTGGTGATGAAGCTCGAAGCCACCTTAAGCCGGTGAGAAGCTTATATTTGTTACTTTTACCTTCTCCTTGAAATTTGCACCTTTCTTATTCTGCTTTTTAATATGTGCAGGATGACGAAGCTGAAGTATGACGGGCTGAAGCTTAATAGTTGCTATAATAGATTTTCCTGCAAAAAATTCTGGAAAGATCTTTGTAATATAATTGTGGAAAAAACTTATGTAAATTTGTACATACCTTGTAATATATCTTGTCTCCTTTGTCCGTGTACAATCTGCTTTGCTGTGAACGAAATTTCACTTTTGAGCCGAAGGCGAAAAACACCTTCCCTTCTTTTCGTACACAACGAAGCATGATAATTTCCTCTTTCTTCGAAGTTTTTCCTCATTGCCGAAGCATCTGTCTTTTTTGTGTGGTATGATGATGATGATTCTATATATGTCTAAATGAATGTTTATGAATGCAAATGACATGATGTAATGTATCGTGCAAATGAATATCGGAACACATATTCAAAACCATAATCATAGCCCTTCATCCCCTTGGGAATGATTCAAATCTTTTTGTCGTTTACTTTTCGGCTTCACCGTTTACTTTTCGGTGTATCAGCGCTGACTTTTCGCTGTAAGCCTCCCTTAGGAGCTTCTTCGCCTTTAACTTTCGGCGGAATCAGCGTTTATTTTTCGCTGTAAGCCTCCCTTAGGAGCTTCTTCGCCTTTTACTTTCGGCGGAATCAGCGTTTATTTTTCGCTGTGAGCTCTGCATTCCCTTAGGAACGACTTTTGAGCTTCTCCCTGTTTTCTTTTCTTTTTTCCTTTGCATTTACATTTACATTTTTGGGGGATATCACTCTTATAGAATTGAAATAAGGAAAAGAAAAATTACATGTTGTGGCCCCATTAAAAACCTTTCTCCCCCTTTGGAAAGGAAAAGGGTGCCACAAAAAAGAATAGAAAAAATTACATCAAGCTAAACATAATATCGCCGAAGCTCATCCGCATTCCATGATCTAGGAATGTCGTTGCCGTCCATATCCTTCAATCTGTAGGAACCGGGTCTTGACGAAGATACTACCAAAAAAAGGTCCTTCCCACTTCAGCTGTAATTTGCCTACTGTCTCAGGGTTGGCTACTCTTCGAAGCACCAAGTGTCCTGGTTCAATGTTCTTTAACCTAACCTTTCTATCACGCCACTTTATTGTTTCAGCTTGGTATTTGTTGATGTTTTCCACAGCTTGAAGCCTGATCCCTTCTATAGCTTCTTTTTCCACAGAGTAATCAGCTTCATCTTCGCCTTCTGCCGATGCTACTATTCTTATTGATCCTACTTTGGCCTCTTCCGGAGTTATTGCTTCGTCACCAAACAATAGTTTGAATGGCGTAAAGCCTGTTGATCTTGACATTGTTGTGTTGTGGCTCCACATCACTTTGATTAATTCTTCTGGCCATTTTCCCCTGGGCCGATTGAAGATTAACTTCATTATTTCTGTCATTATGATTCCATTTGCTCTTTCAACAAGTCCATTTGACTCTGGATGTCGAACTGATGCGAAATGGATCTTTGTGCCAATTTGATCGCAAAATTCTCTAAAAGCTTCAGAATCAAACTGTGTCCCATTATCCACAGTAATGGCCTTCGGCACTCCGAAGCGACAAACAATATTTTGCCAGAAAAACTTTTGAATAGTGAGCAAAGTTATTGTGGCTAAAGGCTTTGCCTCAATCCATTTAGAAAAATATTCCACTGCCACTACAACATATCTTAAGTTCCCTTGTGCTGGTGCTAACGGACCTAACAGATCAAGGCCCCACCTTTGCAACAGCCAAGTGGGTTGTATTAGCTGAGTTAAAGACGAAGGTTGTTTTTGATCTCTTGCACATTTCTGACAACCTTCGCACTTTTGGACTAATTCCGCTACATCCGAAGCTGCCTTTGGCCAATAAAATCCTTGGCGAAAAACTTTTCCAAGCAAAGGCCTAGATCCAATGTGAGATCCACACAGGCCTGCATGTATTTCCTTCATCAGTTCTATACCTTCGGTTCTGGATAAACACTTGAGTAACGGAGAACAGACCCCACGCTTGTATAGCTCCCCTTCTATTATAATATATGGTTGAGCTCTTGCCTCTATCCTCCTGTTATAAGCTTCGTCATCTGAAAGAAAGTTACCCTGAAGAAAAGAGATGATCTCAGTTCTCCAGTCCTCACTATAAACAGGGGATATGTTGAGGACTGCTCTTTCAAGAAGCTCACTGAAGGTGCTTTTATTGTTTCGAAAAATACTTCCGATGGTAATGGCAGCCCCTGTGTTGCTGACTTAGCTAATAAATCAGCATATTCATTGTCTCCACGAGGAATATTTTTGACAGAAAACCCTTCGAAGGAAGCCCCAATCCTTCGGACCGTGTCTAAATATTTTTCAAGCTTCGGATCTCTTGCTTTATAGCTTTTGTCAATATGACCAGAAATAACCTAGGAATCAGTTTTAAGAACCGCCCTTCTGATTCCCATTGTCTTTAGCTTCCGAAGACCAAGCAGTAAAGCTTCATACTCAGCAATGTTATTTGTGCAACTGAAATCAAGTCTTGTTGCATAACAAGTTTTAACTTTGGAAGGTGCAACCAACACAGCAGCTGCTCCTGCTCCAAAGGTTCCCCAAGATCCATCGCAAAATACTGTCCAAACTTCAGCATCTTTATTCGTTTCTTCTTCCTGAGCCCCTGGCGTCCAGTCAGCAATGAAGTCTGTCAATGCTTGAGATTGAATCGAAGATCTATGCACATAATCAATACAGAATTCATTGAGCTCCACAGCCCATTTTCCAACCCTTCCAGTAGCTTCTCTATTCCTCATAATATCCTTCAACGGTTGTGAAGAAGGAACAACTATATTGTATGCCTGAAAATAGTGCTGAAGCTTCCTAGAGGCCATTAGAACAGCATACAGCACCTTCTCCAATTCTGTATAATTTTTCTTTGATAAACTAAGAACTTCGGATACAAAGTATATTGGGGCTTGCTTTTTGACTTGACCTTCAAGCTTCTCCTGAACAAGTGCTGCACTTACCGCTGAGTGCGAAGCTGCCACATATAACAACAGAGGAGCCCCTGGCGTTGGTGGAGTTAGTGTTGTTAGGTCTATCAAATATTGCTTCAGCTCTTCGAAGGCTTTCTGCTGAACTGGTCCCCATTGAAAAACTTCAGCTGACTTCAGTACTTCGAAAAATGGTAAATTTCTCTCTGCTGATCTAGACATAAATCTGTTGAGAGATGACAGTCTTCCTGTCAATCTTTGAGCCCCCTTTTTTGTACTTGGTGGCTCCATTCGAAGGATAGCTTCGATTTTATTTGGATTAGCTTCAATCCCTTTTGTTGAGACTAGACAACCAAGAAATTTCCCTTTCTTTACTCCGAAGACACATTTTTCTAGGTTCAACTTTAAACCAGCCTGTCTAAAATTAGCGAAGGTCTCCTGCAGATCAGCAATGTGATTATCTTGCTTCGTGCTTTTTACAATTATATCATCAACATAAGTTAGCACATTTCTGCCTATCTGAGAATGAAGAACCTTCGCTGTCATTCTGCTGAAGCTTCCTCCAGCATTCTTGAGCCCCTCAGGCATCCGAAGGTAACAATATGTTCCACTAGGGGTTATGAAGCTAGTTTTTGGCTCATCCTCCTTCTTCATCCAAATTTGATGATAGCCTGAATAACAATCCAGCAGACTCATAAGCTCTGATGAAGCTGCTGCATCGACTAGAGAATCTATCCTTGGCAATGGAAACTCGTCCTTTGGACAGGCCTTGTTGAGATCAGTAAAATCAATACACATTCTCCATTTACCATTGGCCTTTTTTACCATAACAGTGTTAGCCAGCCATTCTAGGTATTTTACCTCTCTGATAACTTCGGCACTAAGGAGCCTTTTTACTTCATTCCGAGCACCTTCGGCCTTGTCATCAGACATCTTCCGAAGCCTCTGCTTTCTGGGTCTAAAGGATGGGTCAACATTGAGCGAGTGTTCAATAACATCCCTATTGACTCCATAAAGATCATTGGCTGACCATGCAAAAACATCTTTGTTGTTGAACAGAAACCTTATCAAGGTTTTCTCCTGTTCTTCAGACAGTTGGGATCCCAATAGCACCTTCTGCTCTGCTATGTCCTGACATAAAAGCATGGGCTTCGGCTGATCGGCCGAAGCAGCCTTCTCCCTTCTAAACTTGTACTGCTCACAAGCTTCAGCTCCATCTATGTTATGGATTGCCTTTGAATCTGTCTAGTTTCCTTCGGCCCTTCTAGCAGCTTCCTGACTTCCATGAATGGCGATAGGTCCTTGGTCCGAAGGTATCTTCATGCAAAGATATGCTGGATGAAGGATTGCTTCGAAGGCATTAAGAGTACCACGACCAATGATTGCATTGTAAGGGTATTCCATGTCAACAATGTCGAACACAACTTGTTCAGTCCTTGTGTTGTTGATAAATCCGAAGGTTATTGGCATTGTGATTTTTCCAAGTGCTACAATCTGCCTTCCTCCGAAGCCACAAAGGGGATGTGTGGCGTCATGGATCTTGTCTTCGGGCTCTTGCATCTGTCTGAAGGCCTTAGCAAATATGATATCAGCTGCACTGCCTGTATCAACCAAAACATTATGGACCAGAAATCCTTTGATCACACAAGAGATAACCATAGCATCGTTGTGTGGGTAATCCTTGAGCTGAAGATCCTCTTGAGAGAAGGTAATTGGAATGTGAGACCATCATGACTTGATGAAGGGTCCTTGTACCCCTACATGTTGTACTCTTCTCTGTGCCTCCTTCTTCTATTTCTTGTTAGCCGGCTCTGAGCATGAACCGCCTGTTATCGGGAGAATCAGCTTCGGAGCTGAAGCAGTTCCAGCTTGATTCTTGAACGAAGCCATTGTCTCAGGAAGTGGAAGTGAGTTCACCGGGAGGTGGGCGCCAATGTTGGGGACTTGTTCTCAAATGCTATTAATTAAGAACAAGGCAACATAAAATGTTAAATATTAATGCCCTTCGTCCGCTGAAGCATTATCTCCCCAAGGATTTAATGAACTTCGGACGAAGACCATGAGCAGAATATTACGAAGGTTTCACCTTCGTAATTAAACTCACAAAAATAATACAAACTAATATAAAATGTGAAATATGGAAGATAAACATATCAGGAATAAATGATATCATTCGCATATCTTATTATATGAATCTCAGATGTTAGAACATGATATTTAGGTACATTTATACCTTTGCCTTGACAAATAATAATTCCCGAGTGATGAGTTTGCAATTACAGGAATGCGTGAACAGTAAAGGAATACTGTTCACTATTTATAGGCACAAGACACGGCCTATGAGGAATTACAATCATGCCCCTCATAAAAGTTTACAACAATGACTCAGACTCTTATGGACTAAAAGGTCATTCTATCTTTAAGTCGGTTCAACCCTTCATCTTCGGATATGCTGTAATACCGAAGCTTCATGAATGATACCTTCTACATCACGTACGAGCAGCTTCAGCCGAAGCTGTTTCTTTCCGCAAGACCTTCGGCGACGAAGCATGGTCCCAACAATTACATCTGATATAACTCTGTCAATATCAGGCATTGTAGCTTCGGCTTCACCGGTGCCCTTCGCTTCGACAACAACTTTAGCTTTGGCACCTGTAGCAGTCACGATCTTAGCCGCTGAAGATAAAGGCGGTGTTCGTTCAATGGCTTGCATCACATTTACTATTCATCGTTTCTTTTGTTCTTTCACTTTCTCCTCTGCAGCCGAAGGCTGTCCTTTCTTCTGTGAAAATTGTGTCAGTTCTGATCAAAGTGGACTTAGCAACTTGAAGGGTGGGGAGTTAGTCATTACCATCAGAATTTCCGCTACTTCGATAGCAGAGGGCGTCGAAGGAGCTTCTTCTCCTGATTTCTGCTTAGAAGAAGGCACTATGTTAAGCTTTCGCTTCTTAGAAATTGCCATATTTGGCTCTTGTGCTATTCTTGGTTTATTCAAAGCTTTTTCATCTTCCTTTATCAATCGGGCAACTTGCCTACTCAGAATGCTGACTATTCTTTTTCTTTTTATCCATTCGGCCCCTTCGTCGAGCTTCTCGTAGTCAGGATAATCGAAGTTTAAGGCATCCATAACACGGTTCAGCATTCGTTTTGGCCGGGTGCCGAAGGCGGCAGTCATCAATTGGTCTTCTTTTTTGGTATAATTGCCAAGTATTTCGTTGCACATGGTTTCAATCATCTCCAGCCATTTGTTGCAAGGTTTCTTGAATTGTTTTTCAAATTTAAAATGGTAGGGGAGCCATACAAGCTCATGCTTTTCCCCCTTCTTTTTTCTTCGGCATTCCCCAACCGTTGTAAGATGGAAATGTCTTGTTTGCCAAATATTCTTGTACTAGGTCCCTAGTACTAATTTCGGTAGCTACCACTCTAAACTCAACTTCGACTACATGGCATGGGGAGCCAAGTTGCATATGGCACAAGGGTCTGGTCATTCCGAAGCTTAGTTTCATGGGCTTCATGACCATAGTCATCAATTTCTCCCTTTTCTTCTCGCAGCTTTCACATAAAACCATTCATTTGTCCACCCGGTTGGCCATTTAGTGTGATAGCCAATTATTGGAGCCTTCGTATCTTTTCTATATGCAAAGTTGTAGCAGCCAAAGTTCTTATGAAGACCATCTGCTCTAGCCTTTGTCTGATAGTGCAGTTCATGCACCCGTCAAAAAGCTTCGGCATTAGCATCCATAGCCTGGTTTTGGAGAGCCCATATAAAAACACTGAGCCTAACAATAGCATTGGGTGTTAATTGATGAAGGTATATCTCAAAGTTCTTTAAAACTTCCCCTATCATGTCATTTAAGCAGAACCGAAGTCCTGCTCTGAAGAAGCTCTTGAAAATGACAACTTTGTCCTCTTTTGGTTCCGGAACTATTTCCTCCCTAGCAAACCGGACAAGCTTGCTCTCGTCCTCCCCGAAATAGCCAAGTTTCCTCATCATAACCATGTCATCCTCTGTTACAGTAGATTTCCCAAACTCAATGTGGCTAGGCTTTGTTGGGCTCAAAATACTGTTATCTTCTTCACTTTCATTGTCACTTTTGCCTCCAGCTACAATCTGTTCAGCTTCGGCATTGGAGGCACCTTCGGCAGCAACTTCCTCTGACACAACCAGACCCAACCGCTTCATCACTTCTGAAATTGGTGTTGTTTCGGTGATTTCGGTCTCCTCTCCTTCACGAGACACCCTAGCAGTGGATCTTACCCTGGCCATTTGTGTGTTCAGGTTCCTTAAGCCGAAGCTGATCTCAGGTGACGAAGCGCTTGCTTGAGAATGCAACGCAGGAAGTGTTGGGGCAAAGGCGAAGACACCACCCTTTGCTCGATGCCTTCGCCGATCTCACCGAACCAATGGAGGCAAAGCGGCCGGCAGTTTCCACCCTTCGTCCAACATGCTGCAAGACGAAGGCCTACGACAAGGTCGCTCCGTCTCGCGTCCTCGTCCAACACGAAGGCTCACGTAGAATTCGGCCCATTGTAACAGGCCCCGCGCGGCTGAGCGCATTACGGGCCCGATTTGTGAAGGCTTTTCTGTAATGACAGTCTGTAACCCTCTTTATGGGAATATTCTGGGGACGACCTAGGCGCCTAAGGGCACATGTGTCCTTAATCCATGACGCTGGGTACTCAGGCACCTATAAATACCCCCGCACAGTGCCCTTGAGAGGCTAGATTAACAGAGCAATTACCTTCTTGAGCTAAAACCTTGTTTGCATCACTTTCACTCCCCCGTTGGATCATCTTGCTCGGGAGAGCAAGTTCCAACATTTGGCGCCCACCGTTCGTGCTACGAAAAAACCACCCGCGATGGCACCTAAGAGAGCTAGCTCAAAGGCAGCCCCATCCGTTGACGAAGCTGCGAAGGCAGCGCTGCTGGCCGAGAAAAAGGGAAAGGCCCTTGTTGACACCACCCACCAAGAAGCCTGCGAATACAACGCACTCAGCAAGAGGCAGCACAATGAACAACCCACACCCGAAGGCAGTCTCCGCACCTACAGCTCCGGAGGACAACCGCAACCTCCCCCAGGCTTCGCTCCACTGGAGGGCACGGACGCCACCGAGGATGGTGAAGTCATCGACGTTTCAGCAGAGGAACAACTACAACTACGGGCCTTGCGCATCAAGAACCGCAACCTCCAGAAGCAAAAAGAGATCCTCGAGGCCAAGCGCCAACGCGTGTCTGCGCAAGCCAAGGTGCGCCAGATGATACGCGACGAAGAGCAGAGGGCTCAGGAGCTTGAGCAAGAGATCACGCTCATGCAACGTGAAGGCCATCTTGGTTTGCAACATGGCTCACCCCTCCAACAGCGCGCGCAAATCGAAGACATGTTCGTCCCTCAACGCGGACACGCCATCCCGCACGCCGTAGCATTCTAAGGTGTCAACTACCTTGACGAGCGGAGTCCCCTGGTGCCACACCTACAAGTGTCACCATGGCCCGCCAACTTCAGGGCAGGGACATACCCCAAGTACAATGGCAGCACTGACCCAGCACAGTATATCATGAGCTATCAAGTCGCCGTTGCATCATCCGGAGGGGACGACGCCACAATGGCCAAGTCATTCATCATCGCCCTCGAAGGCCTGGCCCTCACCTGGTACACCAGGTTACCCCCGTTGTCCATCGACTCCTGGAGAAGTCTCCGGGACAAATTCCTGCTCAACTTCCAAGGGTACCGCCCAGACACTGACGCCTTGGCTGAACTTTCACTCTACAAGCAGCTAGAAAGAGAAACTCTGCAGGAGTACTACCGCAAGTTTCTGACTCTCAAGTCACAACTGCCTTCGGTTGATGACCAAATCGCCATTCACTACGCCATCAGTGGCCTTCGGGCTGGCGTCCTTTACAGCCACTGCATCAGAGATCCACCCAGGAACCTCCAGGAGCTGTATCAGCTGTTCGAAAATACGCTAGATCCAAAGAGCTCCACCAGCGCAAAGTCGAGTATCAGAGGAAACCCAAAGACCCTCCGCAGTCCAGCCATACGTGGACGAGGCCTTCGCAGACAGACTCCGGTCGGGATGGCCGTAGTCAGCAACAGGTACACAACATCGCCAACCAGCACCCCGCTGGTGAGGCCCCTCGCCGACAAGAGTATCCCCCCAGGGCCACGGAAACGGAACTCGTGGTCGGGGTCGGGGACGTGCATAGCAGCCGTGCAGATTTTATTGCTTGTTCCATGGCAAAGACTGTGAGAACCCTACAAGAGACTGCCCAGAGACGAAGGCCACCAGAGACAGGATGGCACGGGCGCAACCAGCCGACAACCCTAGAGTTGTCGCGCACACATATCAACAACTCCCTCAACCATACAACCACGGCCCCGCTCAGCATCCACCTAACCACGCATACCAACACCACCAGGAGGTAAAAATCGTACCTCCCCCACTACCACCTCCACACCCGCAACAGCAAAACATCCACCACCCACAAGCCCCAAAACAAGAAGACTTCGCCGATCAGCCGTATCGCGGAGTCATTCACATGATCACTGGGGGGTCCAGCGCCGACTTCGACACAAAACGACAGAAGAGGGACCACTACCGCAGCATCAACCACGTCGCCGTCACTGGTCCAGTCGTGCAGACAAAGTGGTCCCATGTGCCATTGACCTTTGACACCCGAGACGTCGACCTGCGCAGCGCACCCCACATCGATGCCATGGTTATCAACTGCAGCGTGGCAGGCTGGGACCTGCACAAAGTCTTAGTCGACAATGGCAGCCAGGCGGATATCATTTTCCTCCATGCCTTCGACCGCATGGGCATCAGCCATAGCTTGCTTAAGCCTTAGGACAACCCACTGTATGGCTTCGGCAGCAAGGGCACCTTTCCTGTCGGCAAAATAGAGCTACCCCTCTCCTTCGGTGTAGCACCCAATACACGAAGTGAACAAGTCACATTCGACATCGTCGACATGGTGTACCTGTACAACGCCATAATGGGTCGGGGCTCCATCAACAAGTTTGAGGCAGCTATTCATGGACTTTACCTGTGCATGAAGATCCCGGGTCCGCAAGGCGTGATCATAGTCTACGACAACCAGCAGGCCACGCGCAATATAGAAAGAGACTTCGTTCCAGGGCAAAGGAATGTACACTGCCTCACGGCGCAGCGCGAGGTCCTCGAGTCTGCCAGCCCAATCGCCAAAGAGCACGAAAAAGCACAGCTGCAGAGCAACGATGGGACCAAGACAGTTCCCCTCGACCAGGCAACGCCCAAGCAAACGGTCATCATCAGCGAAGACCTCACTTCGCATGACGAGGAGAGACTCCTCTGCTGCCTGTCCAAAAATAAAGACGTCTTCACCTGGTCCGCCCTCGACCTGGTCGGAGTCAGTCGCTCTATCATCGAGCACAGCTTAGGAATCGACCCTTCGGTAAGGACTAAGAAACAGCGGTTGTGCAAGATGTCTGATGAGAAGACAGAAGCTGCCAAGGGCGAGGTACACCGCCTGCTTGAGGCCAACTTTATTGAGCCAGTCGCCTACCCTACGTGGCTCGCCAACATAGTAATGGTGCAGAAGAAGAGCGGCAAGTGGCGGATGTGCATTGATTTCACCAGCCTCAATAAGGCCTGCCCCAAGGACAATTTCCCGCTGCCTCGGATCGACAAGATCGTCGATAGTGCGGCCGAGTGCGAAGTCATGTCACTCCTTGATTGCTTTTCCGGCTACCACCAAATATATATGAAGGAGGACGACAAGGCCAGCACTAGTTTCATAACACCCTTCGACACGTATTGCTTCATCAGAATGCCAGAGGGACCTAAGAATGTTGGGTCCACATTCTCTCGACTCACCAAAACGGTGCTCGAGAGCCAAGTCGGCAGAAACATATTCACATATGTGGATGACATCGTCGTCGCCAGCAGAAGCAAGGAAGACCATCTGGCTGACCTCGCAGAAAGGTTCGCGAACATGCGGGACGCACGACTTCGCCTAAACCCCGAAAAGTGCGTCTTCGGTGTTCGCCAGGGGGAAAAACTGGGTTACCTAGTGTCGCACCGCGGGATCGAGGCCAACCCGACCAAAATCCAGGCCATCATCAACATGGCGCCCCCCAGTCAGCCAGAGACGTCCAACGACTGACAGGCAGATTGGCCGCCTTCAACAGATTCATCTCCAAGTCCGCAGAGCGAAGCCTACCTTTCCTCAAAACACTCCGTAGCGCAAAAGACTTCGCATGGGGACCAGAGCAAGCGACACCCTTCGCTTCACTAAAGCAGCACCTGTCAGAATTGGCGATTCTTACAAGCCCCAACCCCTCGCTACCCTTGTTGCTCTACATCGCAGCTTCGCCGCATGCGGTCAGCGCAGCACTGGTTCAAGAGCAGGACAGAGAGGGCACGATCAGGCAATGTCCAGTTTATTACGTCTCCGAAGTACTCACGACATCAAAATGCAACATGACGAAATTGGAAAAAGTCGCCTACGCAGTTGTTATGGCTTCACGCAAATTGCGCCATTATTTTGAAGCGTTCAAGGTACGAGTCACCTCAGACAGGGGACTCGGCGAATTGTTTAGAAATCCGGAGGCATCTGTCTGGATCGCCAAATGGGTAGCCAAGCTTTCCGGCTACCATATCACCTTCGAGCCTAGGACAGCCATCAAGTCACAAGTCCTGGCAGACTTCATCGTCGACTGGACCGGGCCAATAACGCAGCCGGACACGACCACAGAGAAGGTGTGGACCATCCATTGCGACGGCGCATGGTGCCATGCGGGGGCAGGCGCAGATGCAGTCATTACTTCACCCACAGGGGTCAAGAACAGATATGCAGCACGCCTCAGCTTTGCTCTGGAGTCTGACAGATGCAACAACAATATAGCAGAATACGAAGCTGTCATCCTCGGCCTCCGCAAGCTAAGGGCACTTGGTGTCACTACTTGCATCATCCGAACAGACTCCAAGGTAGTCGCAGGCCAAGTCGAGAAAGATTACGCAGCGAAGGACCCCGCACTTATGCCGTTTCTCGCAGCTATCCGCAGTCTCGAGAGGCAATTCAAAGGCTTCACCTTGCAGCATGTGGACCGAGCCAAGAATGAGGAGGCCGACGCATTGGCCAAGGCAGCCGCCAGAGGCGAGGCCCTGCCCTCTGACATATTCTACCACGTCATCGGCATGCCAGCCGTCCGCAGCCCAGAGGGGCTCCAAATAACCAATGACAGCGAGGTCCACCGCATAATCAACCTCATCATGACCAAAGACTGGTGGGCACCGATAACCCTGTTCCTGCAGGGGTACTATCATCCAACTGATATCAACGAGGCCAAGCGCCTCAGACATCGAAGCCGGGACTTCACACTCATCGAAGGCCAGCTTTACAAGAAGGGGGTCAGCCAACCCATGCTTAAATGTGTCACCGAGACCAAAGGCGTCCAAATCGAGCGCAAAGTCCATAGCGGGACTTGCGGCTCTCACGCAGGGCCTAGGGCCCTAGCCGCAAAGGTGATCCGTCAAGGCTTCTACTGGCCCGCCATGATCTGCGATGCAAATCGGGTCACAAGGTCCTGCGAAGCCTGCTAGAAGTTATCTCCACGTTCGGGACACCCTTCGCAATTCACAAAGCTAATCGCCCACACGTGGCCCTTCAGCGCTGGGGCCTGGACATTGTTGGGCCCCTACCCACGGCCCAAGGGAACCTCAAGTTCACCTTTGTCGCCGTCGAGTATTTTACCAAATGGATCGAGGTGAGGGCAGTATCCACGATAACATCAAAGACTGCCCAGAAATTCTTCTGGCAAAACATTGTTTGCCGGTTCGGAGTCCCGTCCGAGCTCACAGTTGACAATGGCAAGCAATTTGACAACCAAGACTTCAGGGATTTCTGCTTCTCCATTAGAACCAAGCTTGCCTTTGCCTCAGTGTACCACCCACAATCCAATGGCGTCGTGGAGCGCGCCAATGGTAAAATTTTCACAGCCGTTAAGAAGATGCTCCTCGACGACAAGAAGGGCAAGTGGGTCGACCTGTTACCTGTAGTGGTCTGGGCGCTGAACACGACTGAGTGCAGGGCGACTGGGTTCACCCCTTTCCGCCTGCTATATGGATCGGAGGCCATGACCCCGCAAGAAATAAAACATGGGTCACCACGGACTATCACTTCAGCCGTCCCCGACGTAGACGAGCCTACTTCGAAGGACCTCATCGACGGAGATCGTGTCTTCGCCCTACAGGCCATAAACAAATACCAAGCTCAAACAAAAGTATGGCGCGACCACACAATCTTCCTGAGAGAATTCTGCGAAGGAGACCTCGTACTCGTCCGGACAACTCGGACAGAGTCACGGGACAAGCTGGAACCAAAGTGGGAGGGCCCCTTCATCATCAAGACGTAGGCGTCCCCCAGCGCGTACAGGCTAACAACGCCATCCGGCGAAGACTTAGAGCATTCATGGAATATTGACAATCTCCGCAAATTTTTTGTTTGACTCCTCAGGGCCAGCTTGCCCTTGTAATTAACCAGACAGTTTTATTCCGGCCCGCACTCTTTTCCTCTCGGGGGTGAGGTTTTTAATGAGGCGGAGCCATGTAATATACACGAAAAAAATCCCCCACAAAAAAATTACAACGTCAAAAAAGACCGCATCGACGGTCTTCGGCATTCGACCACAACGAAGTCACCGCGAGGGGCAGCGCTGGCTACCCTCGCGTGCGGGACTCCGTGCAAAAGTCGCCTAAGGGTGCAGCCGGACTAGCACAACAAGTGCGCAAAACCGAAGTCTTCCTCAAAAGACTATCCGTGCAAAAGTCGCCTACGGGTGCAGCCGGACTAGCACTACAAGTGCGCAAAACCGAAGTCTTCCTCAAAAGACTATTCATGCAAAAGTCGCCTAAGGGTGCAGCCGGACTAGCACAACAAGTGCGCAAAAACGAAGTCTTCCTCACAAGACTATCCGTGCAAAAGTCGCCTAAGGGTGCAGCCGGACTAGCACAACAAGTGCGCAAAAACGAAGTCTTCCTCACAAGACTATCCGCGCAAAATCGAAGTCCTCTTTAAAAGACTATCCGTGCAAAAGTCACCTAGGCGTGCAGCCGGACCCTCCGTGCAAAAACCGACTACGGGTGCAGCCGGACCGACACAATAAACGCCCTAGATCAAGTGCACAAGTCCCCTACGGGCACGGCCGGATCAGCGAAGGCACATAGCCTCATCATACAAATTATAGTTACATACATACAGCGAGGGCATCACACCTTACATTGGTTCAACCTTTGGGATGATACCCATCTCCCTGTAGTTAAACAGCATTATCCTCAGCTCCTCACCCTCAAAAAGATTTTGCAACTCCCCCTCACCCACACTCGCCCCAACCGGCGAGGACAACAATTCCTGCTTGCCAGCCCCGTCCACACGAAGACGACCACTCTCCACCTCACTCACTCTACGCTTCGCCACCGCCCTTCGCCGCCTACGCCCAGCACTCGTACCAGGAAGAACTTTAGCATCCATCACACACGGAGAAGCCTCCGCCGCAGCCACATCTAAGGCCGCAAAATAATCTAAGTCCTCATCCGAAGACTCCTCCGTCCACACAACCGAACTCCCAGAATCATCAGACTCAAAAAACATAGACACGGAATCATCCGAATCATTTTCAGCAACCACGGTCGAAGCCGCCACAAAATTAGCATTGTCAGAAGCGGTTGCGTGCGCAGGCCCAAAACCCTGAACCTATGCAGCAACCGAGGTTCAGTAACACGTAGACAAAATTTACAAACTCCCCTGCACCTATTTAACTACTTAGCCACCTGCGAAGGCATAGCCGCGGCCGTGGGGCCTTCGACCGCCGGCTCCGCCACCACCTCCGGGGCTCCTTCGACCGTCGGCGTAGGGGCCGACGCAGGGTCTTTGCCGGCCATAGCAGGCACGGGCGCGGCCGAGGGGCCTTCACCGGCATCCGAGGGCAGCACCGGTTTGACCTCCGCAGCCTCGAGCGGCGCGCCGACTAGACCTCCGAGGTCCTCGACGTCCTCGGCATGCTCCATCTGTAGCAACAACACATTCACTCAGCAAAAACTACACATACCCGCACACAACAAACCACAGAAAAATAATAACCTTCACCTGCTCTCTCGCCCGGTCGGATCGCTCCCTGACAGCCTCCCGACCATGCGCCCCCCACATCCTATCAAAAAGTGCCCCCGCTGACTGCTTCACTGCAGGGTCTTCGGCCTTGAAGATCTCGCGTTCAAAGCTCTCGTCTGATCGCTCGAAGACCTCGTAGTGTCTGCAGCCCTCGCAAGACAGCGCATTCATGGCCCCCTCGCAGGTGACGAGGGAGGAAAAGGACATGAAACCCTCCATGATGGTCGGGAGTACCAGCAACTCCTCCTGCAACCATTCGAGGAAGCGAAGGCCCGCCTCTCGGTCGGGCACCTCGAAGTCAGCAGTCCGCGCACCCAGCTCGCGGTACGAGTCCACGAGCTGCGCGAGCGTCCGCTCAACCTCCGAGCGCGTAGAGGCCTCGGCCTTGTCCACGCGGCCGCGCAGAGCGTTGAACTTCACCTCCCACTCCTCGGCACGTTGGCTGGTGAGACTTCCCTCCGCCCGTGCCACTTTGGCCTCCGCCTGCGCAGCCTGCGCCTCGGCGATGGCCTGGTTCGCCTCCCTCCTTTCCTCCACCAGCTGGCGCCGGAGGTCCGTCTTCTCGGCCTCCAAGGCGGCCACCTTCTCCTCCAGTCTGTGGTTTTTGCTCTCCGCATCTGACTTCTCCCGGATGGCATCCGCGTGCTATGCCCGAAGTCTCTCGACCTCGGCAGCCACATCTGTAGTAAGGGCACCCGATGCCACGCGGTCGGCGAAGTCGGTCGCCTGATAGAAACACATGAGACCACAATCCCCTTGGAAACAGCAAACACCGAAGTCCAGCTCAACTTACCTCACTTAGCTGCTGCGATGCCTCCCTCAGCCGGCACGACATGGAGCTCACCACGTCCTTGACAGCAGCGGCCGACGGAATCTCGCCGCTCGCGCAGAAAGCGCCACCCTTCACCCCAACCACCGTAGTTGACGCTGTGGTTGCCACCGCAAGCGGGACAACAACCAATTGCCCCTCGCCCGACCCTGCAACATATCACCGGTCAGAAGACCTCAAAAAACTTACCAAAAAATAGTCGTCCACTCTAATGTTCGTGCCGAAGTCGGCAACACGCTTCCCCGGCGAAGGCAGCTCCTGCGCCTTCGCAGCTTCGCCCAGGGCAGGCTTGGTTCCGCCAGCGACGACTGCCTTCACGCTCTCTGACACCTTGCTGGATCCGGGCGCGGCCGGTTTCGCAGCAGGCGCTGGCTGGCTACCACCGGGGGCAGCAAACTTCTCGCTCCCCCGCGCTCTCTTCGCCTCACGCCTAGGATCGGGGAGCCTGATAACCACTCGGCGCTTCTGCGCAGCATCCTGACGATCCTTGTTCATCACTGGCGACATAATAGCAGCAATATTCTGCCCGTAAGGGAAAATCCTCAAGCAACGAGCTATACGAGACGTAGACATGTCTTCGCCCTCCGCCCAGGGGATCGTAAGATTCTTTGGCCATCGACCCCCGGTAACCTCCAACATTCGCGCCGAAGACTCCCGGAGCTCGGGCGAAGACATCCTTCCCCCGGGGGCCACACATGTCCCCATCAACTCCACAGCAAAATTATCAGACACCCCCTTCCCCCACTATAGTACCTAATTTTCTCTTCTTAGTGGCTGGGGCAGCCTCCTGCGAAGGCCCTTCCTCGGTACCGCCCATTGGTTTCTTCCTGTGGTGGTCGGCGGCGTCTTCCCCAGAATAACCACCGTACGGCAAGCGGTTCAATTCGAAGACCCGATTCAACCTGTCATTGGACCCATGGATATCCCAGCTCCGCAGACCTGTCTTCGGCACATAGCGCCCCATGATCCTCGCTGCACCGTCTTCCGCTTCACGCACGAATGCGGCGGGATCTCGGCCATGCAAATCCAGCGCGAAGGCAGGACTTCGCACCAACATCCCGCCCTGGGAGGGCATCTCGCGAGGGCATACTTCGCTCAGCGCCCAGCCATGCGCCAAGGGCCATACCCCATACCCGACAAACTCCTCAACAAGGTCACGCCCGCTACTCATGCAGACAGCACATCGAAGGGCTCCTTCGTCTTCATCATCCTCCGCTACCTCAAACTGTGTAATACTCAAAGTTGTATCCAAAGAATAATAGAGAGATCTCCTCTATTTTATGTGCCTCATTTGCAGCATAAAAAGAGCATACACATAATTTAGAGATTAATTCAAACAAAGGATAAAGAAAATGCATCATGTTGGAGTTCTATATGTTTGTGCATTAAATAAAATAGTAAGGATAAAAATAATAGGATAATAATTACTAGAATTTGAATTAAACCCTAAATTTGAAAATAGGGTTTTGTAAATGGAAGAAGAGAAATGATATAAAAATATGAATAATATAATTATATTTATAAAATTGGTATTTCTGAACTTCACAAAGGTAATAAGAGAATGATTTGGGTACAAGTCTGAATTCAAAAATTCGAAGTTCAAATTTAACTTAGAAATAGAGGAAAGAAAAAGAAAAGAGATTTACCTACCCTGGGACGACTACTCCCTTGCCCTTGGCCCACATTGTTACCGCCAGCCCACGTTCCCACCTCTCTCTGCGCTCCCTTCTCACTGGTATGTTGGGCCCACCCGTCATCCACCTTCCTTGTGCGCATATGACACTCGCGCGTGGTCCCGTGTTGCCAGTAGCTTCTTCCCCACGTGAGCTCAGATCCGTGAGGTTCGGATCAGGCTGTTGCAACAGAATCCGTGGATCCCGCTTGGTCATCCGCATGATCCTCGCTTGCGTGGAGAATTTGCCACATGACCGGCTATAGGAACCAAGCGTCTGTGCCCTGTTCATCATATCGCGGGCACCGGGCGCGATGTGATGGGTGTCGTGGCGGGCGAAACCAAGATGTCGTCGTCGCCATGGCCGAAATCCGCGCCACCCGGGGACTCCCACACCGTGGCGCGCATGCTCAAGACCCACTCGGCGCTCCAGGGGGCCCTCGTCTTCTTCCTCCTGGCGGTCACCGCGTCCGAAGCCAGCACCAGGAAACCCAGTGCCGCCACCATGGATCTACGCGTTTGGGACCGCTTAGGACACAAGGATTGGCCTGGGGCCTTCACGGGCGGTCCGGGGAGGTGGTCTTCGTCACGGCGGGGATGATCGTCGACCGATGAACCTGGAATTGCTCACTGGAACCCTTCGGGTCCGTGGAGCCGCTCGTCGTCATGGGCAATGCCCTCTGCGCTTCCAACCCCGGTAAGATTCATACCAACGTACCCGCTAGGATCCAAGCGTTGGTTAGCACCTGTCGTTCAAAAGTTCTAAGCACTATTGCGTGGGATGGCCATCGCCGGCCATGGCCCCGTCGTGGGGAGCTATCGGCGCCGCCGCACCTGTCGGCCTGAGTTGGGGAGGTGAGGGAATAGGCAAGTTGTGTCGTGGGCCGTCCATCCGGTTATGGACGGTGGAGATTAGATTTGCGGATACCGCTTCAGAGTAGTGATCTAGGGCGTTCATCCAGTATTCAATGGACAGGATCATATCGGCGATAACCTTCTGGCTATTAAAAATCTACTCCGCAGGATCTGGATCATAGGGCCGTGATTGAAACCCGCCTTCATTAATCCCTGACCACAGATCTCGGATCCAACGGCTGTAGACACGTACCGGTTTGTTTCACTCTAGATCTAATCCCATCCGTTGAAAGTAGATCTAACGGCTTAGATTCACCGATACCCCTTCGTCGTGCGCTTCTTTCAAAAGAGACCTTATGTTTTACTGGAATAAACCCGCCGTCCCCTCGGGGTCTTTACTGAGTCATAGGAAGTCTTGCGCCGTAGCCCCTGTGTTTCCCAGAAATTGTTGCGCAGTCCAGAAACTTGTAAATTGGTTAAATAATAGTGGAAAATGAATTTTTAATATGAAAATAGTGCTAGAACTTGTAAAACGCATAGAAAATTCATCTCTAATCCAAATTAATCCATTCCAGTTTCTAAAATTTTGTAATATTATTCTCTACCATTTAGTGTCTCTGTTTGGACATGAAAACAATAATAAAATTAATTTATCATTTAATCCTATTTCAAGCACATTAAATCTAAGGAAATTCATAACTTGAAATCTATAACTCCAAATTTAATGATTCCAGTTCCAATGATCTCATTTTATTGTGTAGATTTTTACTGTATATTTTATTTGCATGTTTGATGTGATGTTAATTTATGCTATACTATGTATGTATTGTGTTGATGCGAGTAGACGAGCAAGCCACTGTGGAATCTGAGGTTCAGCAAGTAGAAGTAGCTGAGCAGGAGCTCATTGAAGGCAAGTTGTGCCCTTGATCACTTACTTTTTCCCAGCCATGTTCTTATTAATTATAATGATCTGCATAGGATAATTTTGATGGGACCCAATAAGTTACCCTAGTTTTGGCTATCTTTATACCTTGTTTACCACTGAAATATTTCTTTGGGTAGTACCTGCTATTGCTTTATGTGGATTTGGGTATGAAGATACTTTATTCATAATTACTCTTTTGTTCTCTTTTATTATTACTGTTCATGTTAAGATCATTATGTTAATGGGAACATGGAGCGACCACCCGGGAAAACAGTGCTACCACAAGGGTATAATGGGACGCCCTTGGCTGATTAACTAGGAAAGCTAGTGGAGGTCTTCCTTACCCGAAAGGGGCAAGGGCAGTAGGGGAGTGGTCAGTGTAGGGAGGTCCTTGGTTGATTTTGCTGCGATGGCGGTCAGGCAAGAACCCTGCACTGGAGCTTCCTATAAACTGTAGCGGGATTTCTGAAGCTAGTGGAACTTTGTAAAGGCCTCGTAGTGTTACCCTGCCTCGCCTCCTCGGTAAAGGTGTATGGGATTGGCCATCTCTTGGCAGATGGGTAACATGACTTGTGGGTAAAGATGCGCAACCTCTGCAGAGTGTAAAACTGGTATACTAGCCGTGCTCACGGTCATGAGCAGCTCGGACCCTCACATGATTAATTTATGGAACTTAAACTCAATTTGACATTTGCATCGCATTTGGGATTATTTTACTATTACTTTTCTTTATTATTATTAAGGTTTGGTATTTACTTACACTTAGTAATTGCTAATAAAATTTTGACCAACTTATAAAAGCAATGCTCAGCCTCAGCCTTTACTTCATTGATTAGCCTTACACTTTATGGACTCCCACCTTTGGTGAGTTCATGCCACATTATTCCCCACGACTTGTTGAGCTATGAACGTATGTGAGCTCACCCTTGCTGTCTCACCCCCCCCACAAGAGAAGAACAGGTGGTTCAGGAGGAGCCACAAGGCGAGGAGTATGATCTGATCTAGGTGGCGTTTCTCAGTTGACATTGGCGCCGACGATCCTTAGTTTGTTTTATGTTTATTCTTTTATTTTGTATTAAGTCTTCCGCTATGTAATAAATACTCTGATGTTTTATGACATTTATCCCTATACACTCTGTTATTATATATGTTGTCTTCTTGGCGCATGTATGAGATGCATCCGGCTTTGTTCCTTAAAACCGGGTGTTACAGAAGTGGTATCAGAGGAAATGTTGACTGTAGGACGAAACCACTACAGGAATTCACTTAATTCCCGTGGGCCAGAAACCGACGGGAATAAGCATATACCGACGGGAATTACTTAATTTCCGTCGGTTTAGGGCTTATTCCCGTCGGTTTTCAGCCGCCAGGCGTCCCTTGTCGGGGATACGTTTATCCCCGTCGGCGGCCGACGGGAATTATTAATTCCCGTCGGCCACTAACTTGCCGACGGCAATTAATGCTAACTCCCGTCGGTTCACCAGGCCGACGGGAGTTATGAGTTAATTCCCGTCGGTTCACCGGGCCGATGGGAGTTATTATTTAATTCCTGTCGGTTCCCCAGGCCGACGGGAATTAACTGGGCCGACGAGAGTTATTAGTTAATTCCCGTCGGTTCGACCATAGCCGACGGGAATTAACTGGGCCGACGAGAATTACCCTATACTGCTACAAAAACAGCACTAAATTAGGACACTATTTCTGCACACATAACATATATCACACATAACATAAATAACAGATAACAGCCACATTACAAACACATGCATTCATAATAAAATCACGCATTACAAACATAACATCCACCAACATTTCAAATATAAGTTCAACCACCACATCGAGTCAACGAGTACGACATAGTATTGAAATATAAGTACGACATATGTTCAAGTACGACCAAGAGTCCACGAGTTAAGAAACATGTTCATGTGTTTAGAGATAACCACCACTTGGGTGGTTAGAGCTTTGACCGCTGCCGCCACCACCACCAGGAGGAGGGAACACGAAGAGCGAGTCAACAAATCCAGTCCCTGCTGCGGGATCAGATCCACTACCACCCGCTTCGGGCGTAACCTATGCAAGTTAGCAAATATCATCACGTTAAATGCAAATATCAAAAAAGTATACAAGTATATAAATTAATGGAGAGTTATCAAACGTACCCTATCTCCAGGTGCAGGTATATGTGTCGGAGGGGTGGTGAACTGTGGTGGTGGAACTGGTGTGTTTGCAAATTGGCTCCATTGTGGTGGCGGTGGAAAATTTGATGTCATGCCCTGTTGCTGCATTAACTGTTAAACATATATGTGTTACTACCGAAGATGTTGTATTGAAATATAATAATTTGGAGTTCGGATTATGTGTACTCACTTGATACATCGCTTGGTTATGTGCATTGCAAGCCTCCATAAATTCGCGTTGTTGTCTCATCTCTTCGCGCATCCTCATAATCTCCAACTCCTGCTCGTTCGGTCGACGAGAGCATGAGCTACGGGAAGATGAACCCGTCCTCTGAGATCTCACCGACGACGAGTCAATGAATCCGTCGAAGAGTGCGTATCTATAAGTTATTCAAAAAATGTGATTATTGTATAATCAATTTAGTGTCAACCATATAATTTCATAAGTTAGAGCTTACCGTCCATGCGCTTTGCCACCACCACTTGCGTACACCACCGAGGGATCCACCGGTTCATGGCGCCAGTCGAAGTCAGGGCCATGGCGACGAACCATCTCCTCCCCATATGCCGCCTATACATCATTGACAACCTTACAAATGCAGGAATTTATATACTTTGAACGTTTGAACTTTTGAGCCAAAACTCACCAAGCGATCTGTGGCTGTCTGGCTGCAGAGCTGGTCAGGGTTGTTCGGGTCTGGTCCTTTGTGGCCCTCCTGGTAGACCTCAATGTCACTAGGCTTTTGGCCACTCGTAGCTTCCTGTATAAACAAAAAAACATTCATAAGCAATCGTATTATTTGCTGATCGACATAGATAGATCAAACTTACCATTCTTTTAGCTTTTCGTATCATGTCGTCACCGCCAAACTTGTGGTTACGATTGGTTCCTCGACATTGTCTGTGATGCGCTGACGCTTTCTGGAAGCCTTCGGAAGCCCAATATCGACACCAAGCATAGTACGCATCAGGCACGGGCGCCATCCATGGAACCATCACCTGCACACACACAATGTTACATATTATGAATCACAACAATAAATATAAAGGGTAAAACAAATTGAATACTAACCTCACGATATTGATCCTCAGTCAAATATATCTTTGACGACCCTTCCTTTTTAGTCAAGGGGCCTGCTTCTTCTGGATGCTTTTGAAAATACAGGTTTGTAGCCTGAATTCTCGCATAGTATATGGCATCCTTCACCAGCTTCTTTGCATTGTTTTGGAAGACACGTTCAGCGTGCCCCATGTATTCCTCTCCGTCAGGCAACCGATATCGAAGCTACAACATAAAGAATACAAATACAATGGTATAAGTCATAGATTTACAATATTAAGAAACATAAAAAAATAATAAAGAATTCATACCCAAAAGTCATTACGCACAAGTCCCTGTCTGTCGGTGTGGTTTCGTTCCTTTTTAAACTTGTACTCGTCCCAGGTACTGACGAGCACCTCATCCTCGGTATCACCGTTTGACACCTTCACTATACTAGGGTAGTGAAGGCGGCAAAGAGAACCCAACGTAAGGTTAACCTGAGTGTGGTGTCCTTTGCCGTCAAAGGACAGGTCCTCCCAATTCCTGCATTACACAAAAACATTAACAATACACATAATAGTTATATGAGATAAGTTAATATATTACACTCACCGATCTCCATGTGGCATGATTAAAGTCCTATCAGCCTCTCGCTCTATCGCGTGACGAGGCTTTACTGAGTGGCTTTTTCTTGAGCGACGTGTGCGTGTCGCTGAAGAGCCTCCCGAGCCATCATCCATCGGGTTGTCAGCCGGTTCACCCTGTTGGCCCCACTGGTCCCACGCCTGTTGCTGCTCTCTCTGGTGGTCCCACTGGTCCCATGGCTGGTGATGCTGTGCGGCCTAGTCCCATGTCACGTGCTCCACCTTCTCATTGTGCTCCACCTCCTCATTGTGCTGCTCAGCCTCATTGTGCTGCTCCTCCTCAATGTGCTGCTCCTCAGTGTGCTGCTCATCCTGGTACATACAACTCAAGATTTATTTGTAAATATGTAAACAAATTTATTTGTACAAGATATGTTACCTCATCTCCATGTACCGCGCTCAACAGCTCTCGACGTCTGCTGCTGCTCGAAGAATTGCCCTGAAAAAGGCCCAGGCCCTTGAACAACCCCTTTACTGACTTCTTTGATTTTGGCGGCATCCTGCATAAAAAATAAGAAATTATTCATTAGTGCATCAAAAATGACATAATACTTAAAATATAAACAAATTAAATAACAAAACAACTTTACTTGTTAAATATCATCAAAATCAGGATCTATTTGTTCTCTTCTATGTAGAGGTCGCCATGTTACTTTTCTCCTAACAGGTTGTCTTCTCCTTTTCTCGGGAAAAGTTAAGTCGTTAACGTCTGCAACTAGTGAATCTAATGCCGGTGCAGGATCAATATGAAAACTAGTTGGCAACTCTTCTTCTTGAAACACCTCATCAACCTGCTCAAGGTTACCAATTTGATATTCGTCCTCACCAGGAGTGTATAGGCGTTCGCGGGGATTTACATTGTACACAACCCTCCATTTAGACAACTTTTTGCATGGATATGTCGAGAAATAAACTTGGTCTGCTTGATGGGCAAGGATATACGTGTCGTGTCCTTGAAGCAATTTTTCAGGTTGGATCTGTGTCATCCCAAATTCGGTCCTATAATACTTCGGGTCATACCATTTACACTCAAAGAAAACTAGCGCTAAAGGCTTATTTCCAGCAAATGTAATCTCGATTATATTTTTGATTTTCCCGTAATAGCAGGCTTCGTGTCCTTCCATGTCGGTTGCCCTAGTAACGACTCCACTATTTTGAGTGGCGGCCATAGGATGACTTGATTCGAAAATGCTTGAACGAAAGCGATATCCGTTGACGTCGTAACGCCCATAGCTTTTGGCAGTTACGCTTCCAATAGATAACTGACGTAAGTCATCATTCAAATTCATTTCCTCCCCAAACTGTCAATTATGCCACAAAGTATTAGCAAATTCTGTAATATTAGTTAACTGAAATTAGCTGTCGGAGCCACATAATTAAGACTTACACGGTCCCGAAGCCACATAATGAAATTAGGTCGCCCATGCATACCATCACGTCGCAATTTATCTATGTCTCTCGCTGTTGGCCTACCGAGACACCTCATGTTTTGTTCATCAAACACGCTGTCAAATATTATTGTATGACATGAGATATTTGATAACATAAACTAATTCACATATGAACAATTTAAGAAAATAAGTCTTACACAAAGTATTTCTCCACCTCATGCATATTCGTGAACATGTACAGTAAAGCAGACTTCCGTTCTTCCATACTGAGGTGATATGCCTTGGGTGGACCAACGGCTTTGCCGTTTGTCTGAAAAATCGAAAGATCACTACACGGAGGCATCTCTCGTTCATCATCATGGTACCTTTTCTTTCGAGCAAATACATTATGTTCTTCTGCAAAGTAACAACTTGTGAAGTGTGCTACCTCCTTTAGTTTAAATTGTTCCGCAATACATCCTTCAACTCTTGCCTTATTGCCCACCATTGCTCTAAGCTTCTTTAATGCTCTTTCTATATGAAACATCCACCTATACTGAACAGGACCACCGACCTTAGCCTCATATGGAAGATGTATAAAGAGATGCTGCATAGGATTGAAGAAACCCGGTGGAAATATTTTTTCCAATTTGCACAAAAGCACCGGTGCCTCTTTCTCCAGCTGTTCCATCACATCTCTTCTGATTTCTTTAGCACACAACTGTCTGTAGAAATAGCTAACTTCAGCTAACGTTTTCCACACAGCTTCGGAAATGTACCCACGAAACATTACAGGCATGAGCCTCTCCATAATTATGTGGAAGTCATGGCTCTTCAGTCCATTCATCTTCATTGTCTTCAAGTTCACAGATCTTCTAAAACCAGCGGCATAGCCATCGAGGAATTTAATATCCTTCATCCACTTCATCACTTCTCTCCGTTGCTTAGATTTCAGACAATAGTCAGCTTTTGGTTTGCCTCCGTTTTCTCTAAGCACTTGGGTTGGACGATCACATATCACTGCTAAGTCCATGCGTGCCTTGTCATTGTCTTTCGTTTTATCAGGGAAATCCATGCATGTATTTATGAGGGCTTGGCAAAAGTTACTCTCTTGATGCATGACGTCGATGTTGTGCATCAAAATCAATGACTTAGCATAAGGAAGCTCCCACAAGCCACATATGTGAGTCCAGTTATGCTCCTCACCAAAACCTTGATACCTTTTACCACTCTCGTCTAGGACAAGTTTCATTTGCTCTTCTGTAATTTCTATCCCACTACGTCGCTTGGGCGGTCCCTTCATGACAATGGTGCCCTTCCTAAATTCCTTTCTCTGCCTTCTGAAGGGGTGATTGAAGGGTAGAAAACATCTATGGCAATCAAAGTAACATATCTTGCCACCAGCACTAAGACGAAAACAATCTGTATCTTTAGCACAGTAAGGACACGTCAATCTACCATGCACGCTCCATCCAGAGAAAATAACATACGCCATAAAATCATGAACCGAGAACAGATATGCAACACGAAGATTGAATTTCTGCTTCTTGAAGCAGTCATAGGCTTCCACACCTTGCCATAGCTTCTTTAACTCTTCAATCAGTGGTTGAAGCATCACATTGAGGCGTACGCCAGGATGCTCAGGCCCAGGTATAACAAGACATAGGAACATAAACTCATATTTGATGCAAAGAGCAGGTGGAAGGTTGTACGGTATGGCAATGACAGGCCAACATGAATACGACGCAGCGGTCATATTGAACGGCATGAAACCATCAGTTGCCAAGCCGATATGAACGTTTCTTGCATCGCTGGCAAAATCTGGATCAAATTTGTCAAGAGCCTTCCATGCATCACCATCTGACGGGTGCACCATTAACCCATCTTGTCTATGCATACAATCTTTATGCCACCTCATGTGCATAGCGGTCTTCCTCGAGAGAAACAAACGTTTCACTCTAGGAGTGAGAGGCATGTACCGAAGCTGTTTATGTGCAACCTTTGTCACCACCTTCTCCCCATCTTCATTTACAAGCTCCACGTACCTTGACTTCCCACATTTTAAGCATTTTTGTTCTCTGCCATGTTCCTTCCAAAAAAGCATACAGTTGTCTTGGCAAACATCAATCTTCTCATACTCCATACCAAGACCTTGAAGCAATTTTTTGGACTGGTACATGTCTTTGGGCATCTTGTGACCCGTAGGAAGAACCTCGCTAATCAAATCCACAAGCTCCTTGTAACAATTAATTGAAAATGCAAATTTTGACTTGATTGACATCAGTCGGGTCACGAATTCGAGGACGGTCACGTCAGTGTGCCCGTGAAGAGGCTCTTCTGACGCTTTGAGTAGGTCGAAGAACTTCTGAACCTCCGGTGTAGGTGAATCATGATGATCTGGTGCCAGTTCAGGCTGCAGATCCTCAAGCATCTGGTCCATCCTATCAACATCATCTTCACCGTCATCAACTTCTACTTCTGCTGCTCGTTCAACATCTTCACCGTGGAGATACCAGACCTTATAGCCTGGCACGAAACCATGCGAGCACAGGTGTAGTGTGACCTGCCTCTTGGTGTGGCTCGTCATATTTCTACATTTATTGCATGGACACCTAATATTATCTATTTGTGACAAAGCAGCTGCATGGTCCAGAAATATTTGCGTCTTGGCAAACCATTCACTAGTGTGACACCCACCCTTCTTGAAACCTTCATACATCCAATCACGTCTATCACCCATTATTGCGGCTGTGTACGAGTAAAGAGTGTGTGTGAGACAATCACGTTTCTACACGTCACACACATATATACATACATATATACATCTATAGGTAAGTAGTAAAACTATATATATACATAAATAATTATATATACACATAAATAACATCAAATTAATCAATATCGAAACATTCATACATCCTAATATTATAAGTTAAATCTAATCAATAAATAACATCAAATTTAACAATTCAATAGTATAAGTTAAATCTACTATAAGAATACAATAAATAATTACCTAACATGAAGCCACACATGTGATATTAAAATTAACTATAATCACACTCTAATCACAAGTGTTATTAAATTAATACTAATCACATGAAAGTTAACTCCCGTCGGCCATAAAAAACCGACGAAAATAAACATGTACACACATAATTAACATTCACAATCCAATGCATTAACATGTACACACATAATTAACTCACGTGGGTGTCGTAGTTGGTTCGGAGATGCGGTCGGGGGCGGAGGCGGCGCTTGGACGTGGCGGCGGTGCTCGAGGAGGCAGCGACGACGCTCCGAGAGACACGGCGGCGATGTGGGCGGTGTGGGGCACGGCGGAGACGAGCGAGGGCGGGCACGGCCGCGACGGACGGGCGGGCGCGCGGCGGGGACGGGCGGCCAGGCTCGCGGCGGCGCTGACGGGCGCGCGGCGGTGGGGCGGCTGGGCGCTCGGCGCCGCGAGAGGACGGGCGGCGGACGGGTGGCGGACGGGCGACGCCGGGGCGCCCGGGTGCGCGGCGTCGGGCTCCGAGGGGCGGCGTCGGGCGGCGTGGACGGGCGGCGCTCCGAGGGGCGGCGTCGGGCTCGGCCGGGAAGGCACGCCGGCGGGGAGGGGCGGCGGCGCGGCGGCGGTTAGAGGCGGCGGCGAGAATAGGGCAGGCGGCGGCGCTCAAGAAAGACAGAGAAGAAATGAGCCCGCGCGGGCGAACCCGCGCTCATAAAAGCCTAATCCCCGTCGGCCTGCTCTCTGGCCGACGGGAGTTAAGTTATCCCCGTCGGCCTATTTTCTGGCTGACGGGAGTTAAGTTAACTCCCGTCGGCCTACTCTCTGGCCGACGGGCGTTATGTTATTCCCGTCGGCTTCAGTGTAGCCGACGGGAGTTACGTTATCCCCGTCGGCTTTTTCCCTGGCCGACGGGAATTATCCTGGCCGACGGGAATCATTAGGATTCCTGTAGTGAACCTAGATAGAAATGGACAAAACCCTTCCCTACTTACCTTCTTCTGATTCATTCTATACTTACCTTACTCTAATTCTCTCTATACTTATCTTGATCCTGTCTCACCTTCTACTGTTCTACTCTGATGATTCTTACCTTTTCTACTCTGAGACAAGATGGATTTCACACCTTGGAATCCTACACTTATGATCTTTTTAAGAGATAGGAGACCTAAGACAAAAATTAAAATTATTTTCTCTATTAAAAATGTTGGTTGATTGTTCTGATGATCAATGCCTGATTTGCTTCTTTGATTGATTGAAATAGTATAGACGGGCATCTTAGCATGTACCACCATTAGGTAATGAATCAGCTTTAGTAGGTGACACACTTAGCTAATAAATCCCCTGCAGTAACAATTCCTCGTAATTACTCGCCTTGTCTACAATTCTTCCTTCCTTTCTTACCCTATGTTTCTAACCCAGATGGGCTACCCCTATATTGTTAGAAGAGAAACAATATAGACGTGATCCTTGGTATGTCATGGTTAAGAAAGGCAAAGGTTGTTTATACACTGTGCTAAAGGAACCATAGAACTCACCAGTTCTAAAGGAGAAAGATTTGAAGTTGGAATTGCAGTAACTACCGCCACCAGACTAGCGGCATTCTTAGTAGATGGGAAGTTTGTTGGTGTCAACATCCGTGTGGTTATAGATTTTCCGGATGTCCTCCCAGAAGAGTTACCACGGATGCCACCATATACGGAAGTTGAGTTTGTCATAGATCTCTTACCTGGAACTGCTCCTATTTCTAAATGGACATGGACATATAGGATGTCTGTAGAAGAGTTAAAAGAACTCAAGAAGCACTTAACGGAGTTGGAAGAGGCTGGGTACATTCATCCGAGTCTTCACCTTGGAGAGCACCGGTTTTGTTTGTACAGAAGAAAGATGGATTGCAAGGGATGTGCGTGGATTAAAGGTCCCTTAATGGTGTCACTATGAAGAACAAGTACCCGTTACCCCGCATTGAGGATTTATTTGATTGGATGAGAGATGCTAGGGTATTCTCGAAGATTCATCTCTGATCGGGTTACCATCAAATGAAGATTAGGCCATCGGATATTTCCAAGACAGATTTCTTGACCCGATATGGTTTATATGAGTTAACTGTTATGTCATTTGGACTAACTAATGCACCAGCCTATTTTATGGATCTGAAGAATAAGGTGTTCATGATCTGGACAGATTCGTCGTAGAATTCATCGACGATATTCTTATTTATTCCAAGAGTGATAGCAATCAAAAGGAACATCTGAGATTGGTGCTATAGAAGCTACGAGACAATCAACTCTACGCTAAGTACACTAAATGCGAGTTTTGGATTGACAAGGTCCCATTCCTTGGACATATCATTTCTAATGGAGGGATATCAGTGGATCCTGCTAAAGTCAAGGAGATAGTGGCGTGGAGCATACCCACTACAGTTACGGATATTCGGAGTTTCTTGGGGCTTGTAGGATACTATCGAAGATTTATTGAAGGATTTTCTAAGATTGCTAAGCCCATGACCTCACTTATGGAGAACGGAAGAGAGTTTGAGTTGGACGAGAAGTGCCAAGATAGCTTTGATCAATTAAAGATGAGATTGATGTCACCACCAGTGTTGGTTATGCCAGATCTACAGAAGGGATTTGATATCTATTGTGATGCATGTGGCCAAGGCTTAGGATGTGTGCTCATGCAAGAAGGACATGTGATCGCCTACGTGTTTCGTCAGTTACGGAAACATGAATTGAACTACCCCACTCATGACTTAGAACTGGCAGCCATTGTGCACGCGCTTAAGATTTCGAGACATTATATTATGGGAACCAAGTGTAAAGTATACACGGATCATAAGAGTTTGAAGTATATATTCATTCAGAAGGATTTCAACCTTAGGCAACGCCGTTGGTTGGAGCTTATTAAGGACTATGATTTGGAAATTCACTATCACCCGGGCAAGGCGAATTTGGTTGCAGATGCCTTGAGTCGAAAGGAGCATGTTCATTCAGCTTTTGTTGCCCAGCTACCTGATGAGATTGTTGAGGATTTTAGGAGACTTAACCTGGGGATAGTTACTCACATTGAAGGAGTTACTATTGATGTGGAACCTACCTTGGAGCAAGAAATCTGCAAGATGCTAGGATGCGAGAGATCAAGGATCTTATTACTGAAGGTAGAGCTCCGAAATTCACGGAGGATGAGCAAGGCATCGTATGGTTTAAGGACAAGATAGGTGTTCCTGAGATTGATAACCTTGGTGAGACTATACTAAAGGAAGCTGATGACTCAGATTATTCTATTCATCCTGGGAATACCAAGATATATCAGGATGTGAAGCAGAAATACTGGTGGTATGAATTGAAGAGAGATGTTGCTTCACATGTGGCTCTATGTGATGTTTGTTAGAGGGTGAAAGCGGAACATCAAAGACCTGCTGGTTTACTACACCCGCTTAAGATACCTGAGTGGAAATGGGAAGATATTGGTATGGATTTCATTGTTGGATTACCCCGCACGTCTGCTGGATATGATTCTATATGGGTGATTGTGGACAGGCTAACTAAAGTAGCCCACTTTATTACAGTGAAGACCACATATTCAGGAGCTAAGTTGGTAGAGTTGTATATGGCACAGATTGTATGCCTACATGGTGTGCCAAAGAAGATTGTATCAGGCCGGGGATCACAGTTTACCTCTCGATATTGGAAGAAGTTACACGAGTCCTTGGATACAAGATTGAATTTTAGTTCGGCTTACCATCCACAGACTGATGGGCAGACTGAGAGGACCAACCAAGTGCTGGAAGATATGTTAAGAGCTTGTGCCCTTTATCATGGTAGTAGTATGAACAAGAGTCTACCTTATGCTGAGTTCTCAAATAATAGTTACCAAGCCAGTCTGAAGATGTCACCGTTCGAGACTCTATATGACAGGAAATGCAGGACTCCTCTATTTTTGGACCAGACTAGAGGAAGACAATTCTTTGGACCTGAACTTATTCAAGAGGCGGAAGAACAAGTCTGTATAATTCGGGAGAATTTGAGGGTAGCTCAAACCAGGCAAAAGAGCTATGATGATAATAGAAGAAGACCACTGGAATTTGAGGAAGAAGATCATGTGTACCTCAAGGTGTCACCACTTCATGGAATGAGAAGATTTAAAGTCAAGGGCAAATTGTTCCCCCGCTTTATTGGACCCTTTAAAGTTGTTTTGGCGAGTTGGAGAGATGGCCTATCAACTCGAGCTACCTGATAATCTATCGGATGTGCATAATGTGTTCCACGTGTCTCAACTTAAGAAGTGTCTTTGTGTCCCTGAGGAACAGTTACCAATGGAAGAGCTCAGTGTTCAGGGTGATTTGACCTACATGGAATACCCTATCAAGATTCTTGACACTTTGGCTCGAGTTACAAGAAATAAGGTGATAAAGGTGTGTAAAGTGCAATGGAGTCACCAAGGAGAAGGTGAAGCAACTTGGGGAAGAAAAGAAGAGCTTCGCATAGATTTTTCCCATCTTTTCCCTCGTTCTTCTTAAATCTCGAGGACGAGATTATTTTTAAGGGGGGTAGGATTTGTAATACTCAAAGTTGTATCCAAAGAATAATAGAGAGATCTCCTCTATTTTATGTGCCTCATTTGCAGCATAAAAAGAGCATACACACAATTTAGAGATTAATTCAAACAAAGGATAAAGAAAATGCATCATGTTGGAGTTCTATATGTTTGTGCATTAAATAAAATAGTAAGGATAAAAATAATAGGATAATAATTACTAGAATTTGAATTAAACCCTAAATTTGAAAATAGGGTTTTGTAAATGGAAGAATAGAAATGATATAAAAATATGAATAATATAATTATATTTATAAAATTGGTATTTCTGAACTTCACAAAGGTAATAAGAGAATGATTTGGGTACAAGTCTGAATTCAAAAATTCGAAGTTCAAATTTAACTTAGAAATAGAGGAAAGAAAAAGAAAAGAGATTTACCTACCCTGGGCCGACTACTCCCTTGCCCTTGGCCCACATTGTTACCGCCAGCCCACGTTCCCACCTCTCTCTGCGCTCCCTTCTCACTGGTATGTTGGGCCCACCCGTCATCCACCTTCCTTGTGCGCATATGACACTAGCGCGTGGTCCCGTGTTGCCAGTAGCTTCTTCCCCATGTGAGCTTAGATCCGTGAGGTTCGGATCAGGCTGTTGCAACAGAATCCGTGGATCCCGCTTGGTCATCCGCATGATCCTCGCTTGCGTGGAGAATTTGCCACATGACCGGCTATAGGAACCAAGCGTTTGTGCCCTGTTCGTCATATCGCGGGCACCGAGCGTGATGTGATGGGTGCCGTGGCGGGCGAAACCAAGATGTCGCCGTCGCCATGGCCGAAATCCGCGCCACCCGGGGACTCCCACATCGTGACGCGCATGCTCAAGACCCACTCGGCGCTCTAGGGGGCCCTCGTCTTCTTCCTCCTGGCGGTCACCGCGTCCGAAGCCAGCACCAGGAAACCCAGTGCCGCCGCCATGGATCTACGCGTTTGGGACCGCTTAGGACACAAGGATTGGCCCGGGGCCTTCACGGGCGGTCCGGGGAGGTGGTCTTCGTCACGGCGGGGATGATCGTCGACCGATGAACCCGGAATTGCTCACTGGAACCCTTCGGGCCCGTGGAGCCGCTCGTCATCATGGGCAGTGCCCTCTGCGCTTCCAACCCCGGTAAGATTCATACCAACGTACCCGCTAGGATCCAAGCGTTGGTTAGCACCTGTCGTTCAAAAGTTCTAAGCACTATTGCGTGGGATGGCCATCGCCGGCCATGGCCCCGTCGTGGGGAGCTATCGGCGCCGCCTCACCTGTCTGCCTGAGTTGGGGAGGTGAAGGAATAGGCAAGTTGTGCCGTGGGCCGTCCATCTAGTTATGGACGGTGGAGATTAGATTTGCGGATACCGCTTCAGAGTAGTGATCTAGGGCGTTCATCCAGTATTCAATGGACAGGATCATATCGGCGATAACCTTCTGGCTATTAAAAATCTACTCCGCAGGATCTGGATCATAGGGCCGTGATTGAAACCCGCCTTCATTAAACCCTGACCACAGATGTCGGATCCAACGGCTGTAGACACGTACCGGTTTGTTTCATTCTAGATCTAATCCCATCCGTTGAAAGTAGATCTAACGGCTTAGATTCACCGATACCCCTTCGTCGTGCGCTTCTTTCAAAAGAGACCTTATGTTTTACTGGAATAAACCCACCGTCCCCTCGGGGTCTTTACTGAGTCATAGGAAGTCTTGCGCCGTAGCCCCTGTGTTTACTAGAAATTGTTGCGCAGTCTAGAAACTTGTAAATTGGTTAAATAATAGTGGAAAATGAATTTTTAATATGAAAATAGTGCTAGAACTTGTAAAACGCATAGAAAATTCATCTCTAATCCAAATTAATCCATTCCAGTTTCTAAAATTTTGTAATATTATTCTCTACCATTTAGTGTCTCTGTTTGGACATGAAAACAGTAATAAAATTAATTTATCATTTAATCCTATTTCAAGCACATTAAATCTTAGGAAATTCATAACTTGAAATTTATAACTCCAAATTTAATGATTCCAGTTCCAATGAACTCATTGTATTGTGTAGATTTTTACTGTATATTTTATTTGCATGTTTGATGTGATGTTAATTTATGCTATACTATGTATGTATTGTGTTGATGCGAGTAGACGAGCAAGCCACTGTGGAATCTGAGGTTCAACAAGTAGAAGTAGCTGAGCAGGAGCTCATTGAAGGCAAGTTGTGCCCTTGATCACTTACTTTTTCCCAGCCATGTTCTTATTAATTATAATGATCTGCATAGGATAATTTTGATGGGACCCAATAGGTTACCCTAGTTTTGGCTATCTTTATACCTTGTTTACCACTGAAATATTTCTTTGGGTAGTACCTGCTATTGCTTTATGTGGATTTGGGTATGAAGATACTTTATTCATAATTACTCTTTTATTCTCTTTTATTATTACTGTTCATGTTAAGATCATTATGTTAATGGGAACATGGAGCGACCACCCGGGAAAACAGTGCTACCACAAGGGTATAATGGGACGCCCTTGGCTGATTAACTAGGAAAGCTAGTGGAGGTCTTCCTTACCCGAAAGGGGCAAGGGCAGTAGGGGAGTGGTCAGTGTAGGGAGGTCCTTGGTTGATTTTGCTGCGATGGCGGTCAGGCAAGAACCCTGCACTGGAGCTTCCTATAAACTGTAGCGGGATTTCTGAAGCTAGTGGAACTTTGTAAAGGCCTCGTAGTGTTACCCTGCCTCGCCTCCTCGGTAGAGGTGTATGGGATTGGCCATCTCTTGGCAGATGGGTAACATGACTTGTGGGTAAAGATGCGCAACCTCTGCAGAGTGTAAAACTGGTATACTAGCCGTGCTCACGGTCATGAGCAGCTCGGACCCTCACATGATTAATTTATGAAACTTAAACTCAATTTGACATTTGCATCGCATTTGGGATTATTTTACTATTACTTTTCTTTATTATTATTAAGGTTTGGTATTTACTTACACTTAGTAATTGCTAATAAAATTTTGACCAACTTATAAAAGCAATGCTCAGCCTCAGCCTTTACTTCATTGATTAGCCTTACACTTCATGGACTGCCACCTTTGGTGAGTTCATGCCACATTATTCCCCACAACTTGTTGAGCTATGAACGTATGTGAGCTCACCCTTGCTGTCTCACACCCCCCCCACAGGAGAAGAACAGGTGGTTCAGGAGGAGCCACAAGGCGAGGAGTATGATCTGATCTAGGTGGCGTTTCTCAGTTGACATTGGCGCCGACGATCCTTAGTTCGTTTTATGTTTATTCTTTTATTTTGTATTAAGTCTTCCGCTATGTAATAAATACTCTCATGTTTTATGACATTTATCTCTATACACTCTGTTATTATATATGTTGTCTTCTTGGCGCATGTATGAGATGCACCCGACTTTGTTCCTTAAAACCGGGTGTTACAAACTGCGGGTACGCTACGTAATAATGTGAGCACATGACGGCCACGGGGAGCCCTGGGTGGTCTTCGACTGTGCCTTCGGAAACGTAAAACCAGAATTCCCACCAGTTGCCCCATTTATTGCGGGCGTAGGGAACCAACTCCACGACTTCCATCGAAGTCTTGCCGGTCTTCAGCGTAAATGTGCAAGATCCAAATTGTGCAATCTCATGTCCAATTTTCCTCTTTTGCCAATGCAGACAATAATGTTTTGCGAAGACTTCCACAGAGGGCTACCCGCCATACGAAGTCGTCGCCCAGACATACTTTGCTAGGGCCACCACGGCATTCGGCGTCAGCTGGTGGACCTGGACCTCGAATCTACGCAGGACCTCTGCCACGAATCGATGTGCAGGCAAACGAAGGCTAGCGGTGAAAAAGGCCTCAAAGACGACCAACTCGCCTTCTGGCTCGGGGACCTCCTCCACCCCCGGGACACGCCCCACTCCGCCGCCGAAATATCCAAGCCGTTGCATGTCTTGCACGTGGACCGAGGACATCCGTGACACGCCGAATTCCACTGTGTCACCAGGATGCAACTCCTCCGCCGCCACGTTGCTCAGTGTGTCCTCGGACGATGCGCCGGCCTGTGGTGTATCGGCAGCAGAAGAGGAATAGGACGGCATGGCTACGTACCGTCGGCGGCGGCGGGCGGTCTGCTTCACGCGGGCTAGATCTCCGACGAACAGGAGCAAGGAGGGCAGGCGAGCGATCAAACTGTTTCAAAAGCAGGCTAGGGTTTTGCGGCGCGCAGAAAGAGTACCTAACCCGCGCCGCCCTTCCCTCTTTTATACATAGGACGCGATGCTTCGGGAAACCCGCAGTCCAACAGTGCCGCGCCCGTCAACGGTCACATCAAAAACCCCCGCGGAACCACTTCGAGCGAGGGCAGCGTCTCCACCATCTAGCGACGCCTTCGGCACCAGATGACTTAGTCGAATTGGTCCCTCGGAGGGCAAATGTTGGGGCGAAGGCGAAGACGCCACCCTTCGCTCGATGCCTTCGCCGATCTCACCGAACCAACGGAGGCAAACCAGCGGCAGTTTCCACCCTTCGTCTAACATGCTGCAAGATGAAGGCCTACGACGATGTCGCTCCGTCTCGCGTCCTCGTCCAACCCGAAGGCCCACGTAGAATTCGGCCCATTGTAACTGGCCCCGCGCAGCTGAGCGCATTACGGGCCCGATTTGTGAAGGCTTTTCTGTAATGACAGTCTGTAACCCTGCTTTATGGGAATATTCCGGTGATGACCTAGGCGCCTGAGGGCACATGCGTCCTTAATCCATGACGCTGGGTACTCAGGCACCTATAAATACCCCCGCACAGTGCCCTTGACAGGCTAGATTAACAGAGCAATTGCCTTCTTGAGCTAAAACCTTGTTTGCATCACTTTCACTCCCCCGTTGGATCATCTTGCTCGGGAGAGCAAGTTCCAACAGGAAGCTTCGGCTATGGTTAAAAATTTTAACAACACAATGGTGCGATAGCAATGAATGTCGTGATAACTCCTCACCAACCCGTCTGTTTATATAGTGTTGCAGGGGGAGAAGCTGAACCGCCATACCGCTTACACTGGCTGAGTGGTGGACTGCCCGATGATTGGAATATTTTAATCGTTTCTCAGCAACGAGCTTAGGGAAGGTGTTTTCAGACCTTCGGCATTCCGAAGCCTTCGTGTTAGCTTGTCTTTGGCTCATCCTCTTTCTTCATCCAAATTTGGTGATAGCCCGAGTAGCAGTCCAATAAGTTCATGAGTTCTGAAGAAGCTGCTGCATCTACAAGGGAGTCTATTCTTGGTAAAGGGAACTCATCCTTCGGACATGCCTTGTTGAGGTCTGTGAAATCAATACACATTCTCCATTTCCCATTAGCCTTCCTCACCATAACAGTGTTAGCCAGCCACTCTGGATATGTTACTTCTCTGATAACACCGGCACTGAGAAGTCTCTTTACTTCATTTCATGCACCTTCGGCTTTATCCTTAGACATTTCCAAAGTCTCTGCTTTCTTGGTCTGAAAGATGGATCCACATTAAGTGAATGCTCAATGACATCTCTATTAACACCACAAAGATCGTTAGCTGTCCAAGCGAAGACATCTTTGTTGTTGAATAAAAACCTTAGCAAAGTCTTTTCTTGTTCACCAGATAACTGAGATCCCAGTAGTACCTTTTGGTCTGCTATGTCTTCACACAGGAGCATAGGCTTTGGCTGATCCGCTGAAGCAGCCTTCTCTCTTTTGTGCTTATACTGCTGATAAGCTTCGACTTCATCTATGTTATGGATAGCCTTTGAATCTATCCAGCTCCCTTCGGCCCTCCTGGCAGCTTCTTGACTCCCATGAACAGCAATGGGCCCTTGTTCCGAAGGTATCTTCATGCATAGATATGCTGAATGAAGTATTGCTTCGAAGGCATTAAGCGTCCCTCGACCAATGATTGCATTGTATGGATACTCCATATCAACAATGTCAAAGACAACTTGTTCAGTTCTTGTGTTATGGACGTAGCCGAAGGTCACTGACATTGTTATCGTGCCATGTGCCACGATATGCCTTCCTCCAAAGCCACAAAGAGGGTGTGTTGCATCATGTATCTTGTCTTCTGGCTCTTGCAATCGTCTGAAAGCTTTTGCAAAGACGATGTCCGCTGCACTGCCTGTGTCAACCAGAACATTGTGGACCAGAAATCCCTTGATGACACAAGATATAACCATGGCATCATTGTGAGAGTAATCTTTAAGCTGAAGATCTTCCTGGGAGAAGGTAATTGGAATGTGAGACCACTTAGATCTGATGAAGGGTCCTTGCACCCCAACATGCTACACTCTTCTTTGTGCTTCCTTCTTCTGCTTCTTGTTGGCTGGCTCTAAGCTTGAACCACCTGTGATTGGGAGCACCAACTTCATGACCGAAGGTGCTACAACTTGGTTGTTGTACGAAGCCATTGTCACAACACTGGAAGTGAGTTCACCGAAGGTGGGCGCCAATGTTGGTCACTTGTTCTCAAATGCTATGAATCAAGAACAAGGCAACACAAGTGTTAATGGTTAAAGACCTTCGTCCTTTAAAGCATTATCTCCCTTAGGATATAATGATCTTTGGATGAAGGTCATGAAGGATGTACCATCATCATTTCAATAAACAAGAATGTAAACAAAGACATATGAAACGCGAAGGGAATATGAATAATCATTTCGAATCATTAGACTATTCATATTCTCATTATATAAACATGAACAAACATCAATGATATTTAAATTACATTTGTACCTTCGGCTTGACAGAAGGTGAAAAAGCAGGAGTGATGTGTGAGTGATTACAAGTCAGCGTGAACAGTACGGGGATACTGTTCATTTATTTATAGGCATGGGACGCAGCTCGGACAAAATTACATTTGTGTCCCTGATAACTAATTATAATCATAGCACAAATCATCAGGGACAATGTAGTCTTTTCCTCTTTAAGTCGGTGCTATCCTTCGCCTTTGGCATGCCATCATGCCGAAGCTCTTTCAATTGTAGCTTCGGCATATATCTTCATGTCGTAGCTGCTTGCATGTCGTCCTGCCGAAGGTGTTTTTGCTTGGAGGACCTTCGGCGGAGAAGAAGGCCCCCAACAAGGGACGACCCCATGTGGTGCAACCGTGTGAGCCATGTGAAGGACGTGTGGGCTATGTATCCCAACTTAGTTGGGAGGATCACTGTTCAGTGCATGAGCGCACTGTACCACCTTCAGGCCCTGCAGAGCGACGCTATGGCACACCTTGCTAACCTCCCTCAGACCACTAAGTTCACCCTCGACAGCCGAGAGGACTTCGTGGTCGACCTGTCTTCAGAGTTGGTGGAGAAGGACCAACAGGTGGAATAGCTGAACCAGCGCATCACTACCTTGGAGCAGCAGGTGGAGATCTGGGATAGCACCATTGATATCCTGGAAAACCAGCTCCACGATGTGCAGGAGGAGCTTGAGGAAGCTAATGACCACCTGGACATGCACACGTGGAGATGGATGCAAACGAGGTCAAAAGCGAGGGAGAGGAGGCTCCCGAGGAGTTAGGACCAGCCCCTAGTACCAATGCGACTCACTCCGAGATGCCCCCTTCGCCGGTATCCAGTGTCGCTTCAATTACTCAAGGTTGATGGGTTAATTTGACGCATTAGGACGATAGATACCCGTTTGAGCATAGTTGGCATCAGATTTTGGACTAGGCTTATCATAAATTGTTGTAACCCAGGAGAACTTTTGCAAGTAATTAAATGAATGTAATCATGTTATCCTCGTTCGAGTTGATGTTATGTTATGGCATTTTCTTTCTGTATGATATAAAGCATATTGTTCTGAATTCTGAATTGGGATAACAATGGAAAAAATCTATGTCTTCACATGGCAGTTAGGCAGCGTCGCGGGCAGAACGAGCAAGTTCCCCCGCCACCTCCTCCAGCTCCCACGGTGCAGGAGCTGATGGCTCAATAGAATGAAATTATGCGACAGTTTTTGCAGCGCCAGCCCCACCCTCAGCAATATGGTGGAGGCCAGCCGCAGCGACCTTCGGCCACAGCGACCTATCAGTAGTTCCTAAGCACACAACCGCCCTTGTTCACCAAGGCAGAGGATCCGTTGGACGCCGACGTGTGGCTATGCGTCGTGGAGTCCAAGTTTCCCCTCCTCACGGGCCTGATGACACAACAGCCCTGATGACACCAAAGCTCGCTTCGCCGCGCAGCTGCTTCGCTGACCTGCTCGGACATGGTGGGACCACTTCCGCGCCATGCTACCTGCTGGTCATGAAGTGACATGGGAGGAGATCAAGACTGCCTTCATGGGTCATCACATTCCAGCAGGGATTCTGGACCGCAAGCTGATTGAGTTCCTGGCACTAACTCAAGGGACCCGTACTGTGTTGTAGTATGCCCAGGCCTTCAATGACCTATGCCAGTATGCGGGTTATCATGCTAACTCTGATGAAAAGAAGAGAGACCGCTTCCGCAGAGGTCTCAACACCAAGCTGCGTGAGCGTCTCAACACTGTTCGGGCCGATAGCTTCAACGAGTTGGTCAACCTGGCCATATAACAGGAAGACTGTATTGTAGCTCACCAGGCAGAGAAGAAGAAGAAGGCACCAATGTCAGGACCCTCCGCTCCACCCTAGAGGTTCAGGATTGTTTCCAACAATCAGAGCAGAGGATTTCAGCAGCAGGCAGGAAGATGGGTGATCAGGCCACCTCAGCAGTAGCAAGCACCCAATCGTTTTCTAGCTCTCGCCCCAAGGAACAATCAACCCTAGCAACAGCAGTAGTAGTTCCGCCAGGGAAATGGGAACAAGTGCTTCACGTGTGGTAATGTGGGTCATTATGCCAAGAATTGCCCAAGGAATCAGTAGAGAAAGATGCCCGCACCAAATCAAGACAGAGGAAGAAAGCAGAAGGTACAAGTCAGGCAAGGGAAGCTCAACTTCACTACTCTGGAGGAGTTACCTGAAGGAGCACCCGTCATGACTGGTATCTTTTTAGTTTTTAATCAACCTGCATTAATTCTGTTTGATTCTGGTGCATCTCATAGCTTCATTAGCCAGAAGTTCAGCGTTAAATGCCAACTGCCTTTCTATCATACAAAAGGGTCCTTCATGATAGCAACGCTTGGAAGGCAAAATTGCAACGAACCAATTAAATAGAAATGTGCCAATTGGGAAGTAAAATTTTCAAAACCACACTCCTGATTTTGGGATTAGAAGGTATGGATATCATTCTCGGAGCTGACTGGATGACTCAAAACCGAGTGGTGTTGGATGTAGCTGCCAGAGCTCTGGAAATTCGTTCTCTTACCTTCGAAGACCTTGCCAAGACTCTACTCGATCATGTGCTTTTGCTATGATAGAGTTACCCTTGAAGAAGATTCCAGTGGTCTGTGAGTATGCAGATGTTTTTCCTAATGAATTTTCAGGAATGCCACCAGACCAGGATATTGAATTCGTCATTGAGTTGCAACCGGGAATGACACCTATTTCCAAGAGGCCTTACCGGATGCCACCCGCTGAATTGGCAGAATTGAAGAAACAGCTACAAGAGTTGTTGGACAAGGGTTTCATCCGCCCAAGTACTTCCCCTTGGGGATGTCCAGCCTTGTTTGGGAAGAAGAAAGATGAAAGCTTGAGGCTATGTATAGATTATCGCCCACTCAATGCGGTGACTGTCAAGAACAAGTATCCTTTGCCTCGTATTGATGTTCTTTTCGATCAATTAGTCGGAGCTAAAGTGTTTTCCAAAATAGACCTTCGCTCTAGCTATCATCAGATCAAGATACGAGCAAGTGATATTTCGAAGACTGCCTTCTCAACCAGATATGGACTATATGAGTATTTGGTGATGTCGTTTGGGATGACTAATGTGCCAGCATACTTCATGTATCTGATGAATTCTGTCTTCATGCCTGAACTAGACAAGTTCGTGGTGGTTTTCATCGACGATATACTGGTGTACTCAAAGAATGAAGAAGAGCATGCCGATCATCTGCATGTAGTGCTCCAACGTCTGTGAGAGCACCGTCTTTATGCGAAACTATCTAAATGTGATTTTTGGCTAAAAGAAATCAAATTCTTGGGTCACACTATCTCTCAGGCTGGCATAGCTGTTGATCCAGATAAAGTGCAAGAGGTGATGAACTGGAAGACGCCAACAATTGTCCGTCAGATTCGAAGTTTTCTGGGATTGGCCGGTTATTATCGAAGATTCATTCCATACTTCTCTCGAATTGCGAAGCCCATGATTAAATTGTTGAAGAAGGGAGCCAAGTTTGATTGGGGTCAGAAGTGCGAAGATGCTTTCCACACCTTGAGGCAGCATCTGACCACAGCACCCGTGTTAGCGCAACCCGACAACAACAAGCCATTTGATGTGTACTGTGATGCCTCTAGCACTAGACTGAGTTGTGTTTTGATGCAAACAACCGGGTCATTGCCTACACATCAAGGGCACTCAGGCCTCATGAGCAAAATTATCCCACCCATGACTTTGAGTTAGCAGCCGTGGTTCATGCATTGAAGATGTGGAGACACTATTTAATGGGAACCCACTGCAACATCTTCACAGATCATAAGAGTCTCAAGTACATTTTTACTCAGGCTGATCTCAACATGAGGCAGAGAAGATGGCTAGAGCTGATCAAGGACTATGACTTGGAGGTACACTACCACCTAGGGAAAGCCAATGCAGTGGCTGATGCCTTAAGTCGGAAGTCACGATGCAACTGTGTGATGATGGGTTCTCGCATCAACACCCTATGTGATGAGTAGAGCAAGATGAAGATCGAAGTCATTCCTTCTGGTGCTTTGTCTCACATTTCCATTGAGCCAACCTTGCAAGACAAAATAATTATGGCCCAACTCAGTGACAAGGGAGTGCAAATCATTAAGGAGAACCTCCATTAGAAGACAGAGAATTACAAGTGTTTTTGCCAAGATACGAAGGGGATATTATGGTTTGAAGCCAGATTGGTGGTTCCTAAAAATAAGGGTCTCAAGAAGAAAATTTTGGATGAGGCTCATCTCTCCAAATTCTCCATGCATCCGGGAAGCACCAAGATGTACCATGATCTGAAGCCCTTATATTGGTGGACCAGAATGAAGTGGGAAATAGCCCAGTATGTGTCGGAATGTGACACATGTCAGAGGATAAAGGCAAGCCACTTAAAATCAGCTGGTGCCTTGCAACCCCTATCAATACCTTCATGGAAATGGGATGACATCAGCATGGATTTTATTATGGGTCTGCCCAACACCTCTCAGCATCATGACTTGATTTAGGTCATTGTGGACCGATTGACAAAAGTGGCACATTTTCTTCCAGTGCACACCACCGATAAGGCTCAGAAGTATGCAAAGCTGTATATTGACTGAATCGTGTGTTTGCACGGGTTACCCGGACAATTGTCTCTGACCAAGGAGCCCAATTCGTTGCCAGATTTTAGGAGCAATTGCAAGAGTGTTTGGGAACCACGCTAATAAGGAGTTCAACTTACCACCCCCAGACTGATGGTTAGACCGAAAGGGTAAATCAAATTCTCGAAGATATGCTAAGGGCTTGTGCGATCGATTGTGGCAAGAACTGGGATAAGTACCTCTCCTTGGCAGAGTTTGCTTATAACAACAGTTATCAATCCAGCCTAAAGATGGCACCTTTTGAAGTCCTATACAGAAGAAGGTGTCGAACACCCCTCAATTGGTCTCAGCCTAGAGAGAGAGAAATTTTTGGACCTGACTTAGTGACTAAAGCCGAAAGGAAAGTCAAACTAATCAGGAAAAATCTAGAAGCTGCTCAGGCCAGGCAGAAGAGTTACCATGATAAGAGAAGAAAACCCCTCCAGTTTGAAGTGGGAGATTTCGTATATCTGAAAGTATCACCCACCAAAGGAGTGCAAAGGTTTGGTATCGAAGGCAAGCTAGCCCCTCGCTACATTGGACCTTATGAGATCATGGAAGCCTGTGGACCCGTGGCATACAAATTGAAGCTACCTCCAAAAATGTCTGCCATCCACAACGTATTCCATGTATCCCAACTGAAGAAATGTGTTCGACTGTCGACTGAGATCATAGCAGAACCATAAGTGGAGTTAGAGCCAGATCTATCATACCAAGAGTACCCTTCCAAGGTTCTGGATTGCAAAGAAAGATCAACTCGGGCTAAGTCGATCAAAATGTATAAGATCCAATGGAGCAATCACTCAGCGGAAGAGGCCACTTGGGAGACCGAGGAATTCCTACGTTCGAACTTCCCCGATTGTCTACCTAAGGGAATCAGTATGTAACCATGCCCAACCTCTCGCCTGCCCTTTGAATCTAAATATAAGAAGAATGACCTTAACATAAAATGAGTTAGTTGTAAAACTAAATAAAAAAGGACTTCCTTCTGAAGTTGCAAAGAGGATGACATTCGAAGAGCAGTTTACTAGAGAACCTTAATAAACAAACCACCAAATTCAAGAAAGCCATAACCTTTGCTTCACCCCAGAGGACTCCAACCCGAATCTCGGGATGAGATTCCTTTAAGGGGAAGGCTGTAACACCCCAGTGTTACCTAGGGTTCTTCTTAGTGCCAACTCAAAGCCATTATCACATGTGAATCCAATTGAGCAAAAGACACCAAAAATTAGGAAATTATGGTTTGATTAAGTCTTTTCATCTTAAGGATTATGCCTTAATCATATCATGCACCTTAAAGTGAGAAAATTGCACAAAACCCTAAATAACTCTAAGTGAGCCATTTAAGTGCAAAAAGGGAAAACTTGTAAAAAGATTATAAAAAAACAAAAATCATGATTAGAACCAAATAACAAAGTTAAGGTGCACTAAATAAACTACAAAATGTAGTAAGAAAGCTTGATCAATGGAGCATGGCAAAATTCCCAAAAAGACCCCTCAAACAAGAATCTCAAAAGGAAATTCAGAAAATTCAGAAATTGATTTTTTACCTCTTCATGAAGTTCAGCCGTGTTCTCTATTTTCCAAAACTCAAATCTACAAAACACAAATATGAAAGTGGCGCCAAATTACCTTGAACATACTCTGGCAAAGTTTGAAATCAAACAAAAACTGTTTGACACATTTTGACTCGACCTTAGTCTCGATTTTCAGCCGAGCGACAAACCCAACTTCACCCCCTCGTATCTCACGAATCCGAGATCTAATCCACTCAAATGCTTTAAGGGAAACAAAGAGTCAACAAAGAAGAAATCGTGTGCAGGGATTTGGGAGAGTTACGAGAAGATCACGAGCCAATTTATGAGAAGATCACGAGCCAATTAGCGCCTGACTAGCCGAGCGCGGACTAGCCACGGCAGCGCGCGCCCCGCGCGTGGTTGCCCCGCCCCGCGCGCTTGCGCCTCGCCCTCGCCTATAAGTGCCCCTAGAGGCCTTAGTCGTATGCACTTGTGCACCCAAAGCCCTGCCTGAGCCAGAGATCACCGGAGTTCACCGTTGATAGCGAGCGCCACCACCCGCCATCACTGCCCGAGCACGGCCATTGTGGCCAATCCTTTCCGTCGACCCCCAGCCTCGCCCTAGCCCCTGGACGGCTTCCCCGAGAGGCTGTGAAGCTTCCCCAAGCTTGAGCCAAGACATTGCATCACCGGAGAAGCGGGATCACCCTCGCCGGACATCGGCCACCTGCCACCGCACGTAGACCGAGCTATCAGGTGAGCCATTCTTCAATTCTTCGCGCACATGCCTTCCCTGACCCCTACTGAAGCTCACTGACTAGTTTAATTGAACTCTACCGCCCTGGATTGGCTGGAGCCCTCACCGACGACGAGCTCCCCCGCCAGCGCACACGTGGACCGACCTACTCCGACCATCCCCGGTGACGATCCGCACATCGACGTGACCGTCACGACCTCCCCTACACCCTCGACCACCTCACCGGAGCAATCTCGCCGCCGGTAAGCCCCTCCGCTCTTTCCTCTGCCGCGGGTACTGTTTAATTGGGAAAAGGACCTCGGGTTAGGTTTAGTAAAACCTCAGGGGGTTTTCTGTATTGTCAGTGGCATACGTGAATAGTGACCCGAGGACTAGTCTGTAAGGAAATCTGAAAACACTCGCCAGGGACCCTGATGCAAAGTTAGTTTCCATTTAACCATTTCTGATCAATTCTTTTTTAATGAACAGAGAACTTAGGAAATTCATAATTTGAGAAATATTAACCAAAAATTGTCAAACCAATTTTGTTGGATTCAAAATAATATGAACTATCACGCAAAAATAGTAAACCCCATGGTTTCTACAATAATTTTTAGAGTTTTGAATTAAATAAGAAAACTGCCCAAACCTTATTAATCCAGAGAAAAATAGAAATAATTCCGTGCTAGGCTTAAGAAATTTGTGGAGATACATACCCAACATATCAACTGTTTAAAAATACTAAGCACCCCAGTATACAAGATTAACTCAAGTTTTGCTATTAAAGATTATATATGTCCAAAATTTAGGAAATTAAGAAAGGCAGTATGAAACAATAAACAGAGGATGAACATATTTTTCCTAGTATACTTAAGTGATAAAAACATAGGAAAAATACAGAGAAACCTAGTCCAGAGCTAATCCAAGGTTAATTATTTGATTAGGCACTAAGAAATCCAGAAATGCCATAATTAAAAATATAAGGACCATTTCAAAAATGGTAAGAAAATTTCAGTAGACTCCTAACTGCTAGAACACCACAACAAAAATAGTAGGTACCCCAACCCATCATAATAAGTGGGTTGAACAATTCAAACTTAATTTTGTCCCATGTTCTAATTAAATCATAAGAAAGCCAAAAATTGTGCAACAGTAGGTAAATAAATTTTCACCCAACTATTGATAAAGTAGACCACCCGAGAAAAGTATGAAACGTAGTTAAAAATGTAAGGTAACACCCATTACCCCCTACCCCATGAAAAAAGCCATATAATCCAAGAATTTCTACCACCCTTTCACTTAAGCAAAAAAGTTGCTAAATTCTAGAATGATTTCTCGTGCACAAAGAAGAAGATAGAAAAAAATTAGAAATCTGGTGTTTGACATTTTTCAAGTATAGTGGTAGTAGAAAGCACCCTTTTTGCCAAGAACTTTAGAAAATCACAGTAAAATACCTAGTAAGTATTAGTGGCTACAATTTGGTACAAAGTCATGTTATTACACCTAAATGCCAGGAAAAATAAGCTTTAAGGAAAAAATCCACTATGAAAGGAGAGTTATAGTTCAAAGCACCTCCTCTGCCCCACAACTTGATAATTTTGTACAGAGAGAACCCTTAACTTTTTAAGCCCCAATTTTTTATACAGAGAGTTACACACAAGTGCGAAGCTACTATAATTTTTACATATTTTTTGGAAATTTATAAAGGTAGGTTTTAGTTCAAGCCCACCTTAAAAGCAAAGAAGAAAAGGAAAAGAAGAGATAAATTGGGAAGAATAATGAATCTCACCCCAAACAATTCAGCTAGGAATCTTAATAAACTTTCACCAAAACATTAAAAGAAAATCAGTGGAACACAAAAATGATCTGACCAATTAACTTAACCAAACTTGACCCTAAATGGCTAAGTGTACCACTAAAATTTCCAATAGTAAGGTTAAGCTCTACCTTATTAACTTAATCATTTCACCATACTATTATCATTGCTAAATGGCATGTCATGGCATACATATATCTCACTCATTGCATTCATTAGATTGCAACCTCGCTGACGGAGAGTATGTGGTCATTCCCGAGCAAGGAGCTATCCACGAGGAAGACCAAGAGCCAGCTCCCGAGCCTGCCACCAAGGATCTCCCCGTAGCCCCAGCATTTGAAGGCAAGCCTCAGTTTTATGCATAACCAGTTTATATATGCTACTTTACTACACGTAATGTTTATAGGCTTGTAATGTGCACTTAAGTGTAGGAGTTGTTTGAAACCCTTAGTTGCATGAACTCAGGATTCCTTTTTGAGATGGATACTAGTATGCTAGGTCGAGTAGCTGCTTTGCTAATTAGGATCTCGGTAAAAATCGAGTGATTTTTCTAGCACTCGTGCGAGGTCAGGAATTGATTATATTCACCTTGATAATGAGATCTATGATGGTCTATGGACTTGGATCCAGGGTGCATGCCATGTCCATAAGACGGAAATGTAATTAAGGATTAATGTTTGGATACCTGAGTCAAGCGTTTGAAAGTACTAAACACATGTAAGGAAATATGGTAACCGGTAAACCTAGTACCTAAGTGAAGCCGAGCGCAGACTTTCCTCCTCACTTGTCCTGAGACTGGGTCTCCCATGCTAGCTATGGTGGGTACAATTGCGGTCATTGCACGGTGGCAGCCAAGGTCAGTGGAGCATTGTATGCCAAGGCGGTGAGCCCTGGCCACGAATGGGGAATCGATGGGGACAGTTGACGTGTGTGGGGACGGAGTGCCCCTACATGTCGTGTGTTTAGGTTTACCTTGCAAGGTTTAAAAACTCGATTTGAATTGCCTGCTTCTCGCAGCTAATGAGACTGCTAGACCCCTTGTACTGCATTGAGTAAGAAGTGAAATGAGGTTGATATGAGATAAGTCTAGCTGAGTATTAGTATACTTAGCCTTGCTTGTGGCACAATTTTTGCAGGTACGCTTCAGGTCATGGTTGATGGTGTGACTTGGCCTTCCACCCTACCACCTGGTTGGACGGTCGAGTGGGATGCTGCTCCAGCAGGAGGAGTAGTGGGCTAGGCCTTGCTCTATTCCTCATCATTCGACGTTATCGACTATCCGCTGCAATTTCAATTATGAACTTGTTTCAGTTTACTTAAAAACTCTGATTTATGTAATAACTCCAGTACTTAAATCGAGTGAGCTAGTGGTATTTGATCCTGGATAAGTGGCTTTATCGGACTAGATCCGAGGGACTGAAGGGTTATTCCGATTTAAGTGTGTCGTTGCCTCTAAGGCGGGACTTGGGCACTTAAGCTGGAATAATCTGGGCGGTTCTGTCATATCTACCTTACCCAAAAGGGGCAAGGGCAGTAGGGGAGTTGGCTTGTAGGGAGGTTCTCGGGTTGATATTGCTGCGATGGTGATCAGACGGGGGATTCCTGCAGTGCCTCCCTAGAAACTGTAGTGGGTTTTCTAAAGCTAGTGGAACTTTGTAAAGGCCTCGTAGTGTTGCCCTGCCTCGTCTCCTCGGTAGAGATGAATGGGACTTCTAGATCCCTTGGCAACCGGGTGACATGATGTCACACCCGGGTTTCGGGAGCACCAAGACCCGGGCACGAACATAATCACCAGGTGTGCTGGGACCAAGTCTCACACATATGATGAATAGTGGTACATAAACGAATGTCACAGCTTTACTATATAATAGGAGTTCTGTACAAAATAAATAAATAATTACATCATAAGGAGACAACGTCCAGCAACCCAAAGTTGACTGGGAGACGACGACCTAGACCTCTCACGAACTCGTCACAACATCCTCCATGCGAATCATCATGTGGTACCTGTTCTTGACCTGTGGGGGTGTGAGATAGCAAGAATGAGCTCACATACATTCATCGCTCAACAAGTTGTGGGGAATAATGTGCATGAACTCGCCAAAGGTGGGAGCTCATGTGAAGTGTAAGGGTTACCAAAGAGGATGGTTGAAGCTGAGCATTGCTTTTAAATTTGGTCAAAATTTTATTAGCAATTACTAAGTATTAGTAGATACCAACCCAAGTAAGTAGTAGAACAAAAGTAATAACAACACATGCGATTCAATGCATATGACAATTGAATTTAGTTCCATAAGTTATTCATGTGAGGGTCCGAGCTGCTCATGACCGTGAGCACGGCTGATATACCAGTTTTACACTCTACAGAGGTTGTGCATCTTTACCCACAAGTCATGTTACCCATCTGCAAAGGGATAGTGACTCCCATACACCTTGTTGGGGACTTGTTCTCAAATTCTATGAATTAAGAACAAGGCAACACAAAATGTTAAATGTTAATGTCCTTTGTCCTTCAAAGCATTATTTCCCTTAGGATATAACGATCTTCGGACGAAGGTTATGAAGGACATACCTTCATAAATATGACATGTATAAACAGAGAATGAAGCTTATAAAACATGAGAAAACAACATAAACCGTTATATGACATCATAATATAAATATTTATTATTGAATAATCATGAATACATGAAAGCAATATCAAATTACATTTGTACCTTGAGCTTGACAGAAGGCAAAGATGAAAGTAAGATGCAAAAGCGTGAACAGCACGGGGGTACTGTTCACCTATTTATAGGCACAGGGCGCAACCTTTGTGAATTTACATTCATGTCCTCTACAAATGATTACAATCATAACATAGGTTGTCATGGGCTAATTGGTCATTTCATCTTTAAGTCAGTGCATCTAGAAATACGCTACGAAGCTCTCTGATTGATAGCTTCGACATTGTTCCTGTTCTAGCCTTCCGAAGGTGTTTCTTCTCACAGGACCTTCGGCGATGAAGCAGACCCCCAACAGTAGCCCCTTCACGGTGCCAGATCGTTTTTCGTAACGAGCTCAACCCGTGAAAAAATCTTTTAGGCTTCAGAATGCCGAAGGTCCAAAAAACACCTTCCCTGAGCTCGTTGTCGAGAAACGATTTAAATATTCCTAGTGCGAGGTGGTCCCACCATATGACGGGTACGCATGATCTGGTGATTCTCCTTCTCGCGCCCTGCGGTCCACCATTCAGTGAATGTTAGCGACTGTTCGGCGGGTGCAGATGGCTTGATGATTCACCTTCCCACCTGCAGCACTATATAAACGGACGGGTAGGTGTGAAGTTACCACAGCATTCATTACTATCGTACTGTTGTGCTGCTGAAAAATTTGACCATAGCCGAAGCTTATTCTTCGTATTCTCAATTAGTGCATCGTCTTGTTTTTTTAGCTTCGTCAAAAGAGGGAGCTTCGGCAAAATCAAAAAGTAATCAACTTCGTCAAAACCATAAGAGATTCAGTATCAAATGGCTAGGGTGCGTTCAACTGCTAGAGTCACACGCGACGGGGAGGAGGCCAAAGCTGCCGAGACCGCCCCAATCTTCGAAGCAATGAGACAATCAGGCTTGGTTGTGCCAGAGGGTGCTGCTGACGAAGGTGCACCTCCTGCCGAAACCGAGCAGGCTAACATTGAAGAAGGTGAGGCTGATGAAGAAGAAATAGATTATTCCGTCATGCCATCTAAACCCAACCACCTGGAATTTGGAAAGTCTACTGTCTTCGAGGCCGATATGCCCATAATGACAAAGCTAGGCTACTTCGGGGAAGCTGAGAAGAAGCTAATTCGTTTTGGCGGGGAAGAAACTATTTCGAAGCCAGAAGATGATGATGTGGTAGTTTACAGGAGTTTTTTCAAGGCAGGATTGAGGTTTCCTCTACATGGAATGATTGCGGATGTCTTGGAGAACTTCGAAATTTATCTTCATCAGCTGACTCCTAACACTATTGTTAGGCTCAGAGTCTTTATCTGGGCTCTTTGAAGCCAAGGAGTGGAGCCGCTTGCCGAAGCCTTCTGTCGGGTGCGTGAACTTCACTATCAGACGAAGGCTAGAGAAGATGGACTACATGAGAATTTCGGCTTCTATAACTTTGCCTACCGCAAAGACATGAAGACACCGATGATTAGCTACCGCACCAAATGGCCAACCGGTTGGAAAACTGAATGGTTTTATGTTAAGATTGATGAGAAGAAAGAGAAGTTAGTTCAGAGCCCACTGGACCTAACCTTCGGGTTGACTAGGCCCCAGTGCCGCATGACGCCAGGGTCATCATGATGAGGACATCACTATGAGTACGACTACACCAGCAGCACCTCCACATCAAGGGCCAACCACTTGGGCCCATGCCAGAGATCTTAACTAGGTCATGCTACTGAAGAATGAGGGCCCAGAAGAATAGACGACCAGCCCAACTGCGACCCATAGTGGACGACCTAGGGTTGGCCGCCCCTAGGGGCTGCGCTCCCTCTCTATTTATCCAGGAACTGCGCCTCCTTTGTTCTTCAAGTTTTGTTTTACGTTAGCTTTAGCTACTCTCGAACACGCGCAAATCAGCGCTGTCTTCGTGTATTCAGAACTCCACCCTCGACTAATAGATTAGATTGCTCGCATCTTTTTCTTGTTCGTTCTTCGATTGCGCACAGGAAACGATCTTCGTGATCAGGCTGATCTCGCATCAGCAAGGACGGTAACCACAGGGAGTTGGTTCAGCGATTGCATTGGCGCCTCGGTCTTGCTCGTCGTAGTCGGATCGCAAGGGTCATCTTCCGCCAAATCGGAATTATCTCCACTCGCCGAAAGATCGGGCACCTGAGCTATATCAAGTGGTATCAGATTTCCAGGTTGATCGGTGAGTTTATCGAGTGTTTTTTTTCTCCTACAGTCCACAAAACCACATAAAAATTCAGGTTAGACCTTATCCCAGCACCCTTTTGAGCCTCACACTTTCTTTCAATAATCTGCATTGTTGAATTTGTGTGCTTTCACGTCATTTGTTGCTGGTCGCATTGTGTTTTCCACCATTCAAACCTTAGCGCGCCGCCACCATCTCCTGTTTGATCACGCCACAAACCGAGTCAACGTCGTTTCATTGTTTTTCTCCTTCGGTTACGTCAAAAAAAAACAGAAACAAAAAAAAGAAAAGAAAAAAAGAAAACGAAAGAGGAAGGATAGAACCAGAGAACAAACAAAAAAAATAGGGAAAGGAAACAAAGCGGTTGTCTCATCTCGGTCGTTTTTAACCATAACTTGAGGTACCTTCCTTAAACCGGGCATAACTTTTCGCTCGGTTGTTAAAAAAATTTGATTTTTTACAGGAGCTTGTTGACACTAGTTTGGTTTCGATAAAATTGTCAAAAAAATTCAGGAAAATAAAGAAAAAAAATCGTCAAAGCTCTTGCACGCTTTTCAGAGAACTTGCTCTTTTTCTGTAGACCACATCTGATCTCTGTTTTAGGTGAAACTTCGTGTAGCTTCTATTTTGTTGCTTCTTGTGCTGAGAAAAATATCAAAAAAATCATACAAAAAAGAAAAACAAAATCACCTGTGATTCCTACTAGTGCCTTTTTGGCCTTGCTAGTACAATATTTATGGTACTACCATCCTGCTAGTTCCATCCATCCTTTGCACTTGTGGCCAGCAATATAGTTTCGTGTTTTGCACTATAATTCAACTTTGCATTATTGTTTGATCGTGCTAATCCTTGACTTGAGTGTAGCCTACCTAGAACTCCACATATTTCTACGACAAGCAGGTTTCTTTTCTCCAGGAAATCGCTCATCCAATCTTTCACCGGTTCCACCTGTTGGTTGCAGTTCACCACTGTGGCTTGGTAAGAACGGATAAGAACTTGATAACATCATTCCATTGAGCGAGTTGTCACCACCATTCCCCTGTTGTCGTTGGTTTTTCTTCTTTTGGTGTTTTGGTGTTTGCGCTAACTATGGCAGGAGCACACGACACGGTGGATGCCTAGTTGCAGTAAGTAAGGGGACAAGTTGATGGACTTGCTGCTGACATTAGGACGATGCATGAACGGCTTGATTCAACGGTCACTTTGACGACCGCGCATTTCAACCAGCTTGACCTTGCTCAAACGGCGACTCGCACCACACTCGACACCATCCTGGCACGCCTTGATGCGTTGACCACAAGGATGGAGCAGGACTACGGCGGTGACACTGAGCAGGAAGATGGAGATCACCGTGGTCGTGCATGCCGTGTGGTTCGTCATCCCCCTTATGACTTATTTGCTAAGATTAAATTTAAAATTCCATCTTTTAATGGCAAATATGATCCTGCTACATATCTTGATTGGGAATTGGAGGTAGAACAGAAATTTTCATGCCATGATATTCCTGCTATAGCCAAGTGAAGGCTGCCATTAGTGAATTTACTGATTTTTCTTTAATTTGGTGGCGTGAGTATAAACAAAAACTTCCCATTAACAGTGTCACTACTTGGACCCAATTAAAAACTGCCATGCACCACAGATTTGTTCCTTCCTATTATGCCCATGATTTGCTTAACAAAAGGCAGCGTTTTCAACAAGGTTCACAATCTGTTGAGGAATATTACCAGGAGTTACAAAGCTTCGTTGTGGTTTGGTTGAGTCGGATGACGTTGCTATGGCGCGTTTTTGTGGTGGTTTGAACAGGGAAATTCAGGATATACTTGATTATAAGGATTATTTTGATATAACCACATTGTTTGAATATGCTTGCAAAGCTGAACGTGAAGTGCAGGGACGATGATCAAAGACATATACTAACTCTTTTGCAGGACGGGGTTCGACACACAGCTCAACTCCTTCCAGCCCTGCACCTTCTACGCCTAGCACTACACCGCGCACAGGGACGACCAAGCCAGCGACGCCCCCTGCCAAAGGCACCGCTTCTTCCACAGGACGTACATGGGATATTCAGTGCCAACATTGCAGAGGGTTTGGGCACATGATTTAGGACTGCCCAAACAAGCGTACCTTGCTTATACGTGACAATGGTGAGTACTCTTCAGGCAGTGATTCTGAGGAAACTAGTCATGCTATGATTGCCACTAACCATGCAGAAAATGAGGAAGTCCACGTTGATCCCATCGACGCCGATAGGTATGAGAGTCGTGTTGTGCAGCGTGTTCTCAGCACACAGGTTGCCCAGGCCGAAAAAATCAGCGACACACTCTATTCCATACCAAGGGCGTTGTGCACGAACGGTCGATTCACATCATCATCGATAGTGGCAGCTGCAACAATTTGGCAAGTACAACTTTGGTAGAGAAATTATCCTTGCCCACTCACGCACACCCACATCTGTATCACATTCAATGGCTTAATGATGGTGGTAAAATAAAGGTAACACGTTCGGTACGTGTCCCCTTTTCACTGGGTTCTTATTCTGATTATGCTGATTGCGATGTTATTCCTATGGAAGCATGCTCTTTGTTATTGGGTCGACCTTGGCAATATGATACTGATAGTTTACATCATGGTCGTTCAAATCATTATTCTTTCATGTTTAAAGGCTAGAAAATAATTATACATCATATGACCCCTGACCAAATTTTGAAAGATGATCTTACTAGGGCTGCTAAAACTGCACAACAAGTCAACTCGACATCAGCCGCACCTATTAAATCTGAAATCAAGTTGCACTCTCCTGTTTTACTTGCTACACGTGCTGATTTTGATGATCTCCATGAAGCTCATATGCCCTGGTATGCACTTGTATGCTCACGCATGCTTGTTCCGCTTGATGATGCACCGTCTTGGATATACCCCCTGCTGTTGTTAACCTTTTGCAGGAGTATGCTGATGTTTTTCCTATGGACTTACCATCGGGTCTTCCTCCGCTCCGTGGCATTGAGCATCAGATAAATCTCATCCCCAGCGCTTCTCTTCCGAACCTCGCCCCGTACCGTACAAATCCAGATGAGACGAAGGAGATCCAGCGCCCGGTGCAGACACTGCTTGATAAAGGTTACATTCGTGAGTCTCTTAGGTCATGCTCGGTTCCTGTTTTACTCGTTCCAAAGAAAGATGGGTCATGGCGTATGTGCGTAGATTGTCGTGCTATTAATAACATCACAGTTCGTTATCGATATCCTATTCCATGCCTTGATGATATGTTAGATGAGCTTAGTGGTGCCGTTATTTTCTCTAAGGTTGATTTGTGTAGCGGTTACCATCAGATTAGAATGAAACTCAGTGATGAATGGAAAACGACTTTTAAAACGAAATTTGGTTTATATGAATGGTTGGTTATGCCATTTGGATTGACTAATGCTCCCAGCACCTTTATGTGTTTAATGAACGAAGTTCTATGGGCCTTCATAGGTTTGTTTGTTGTTGTTTATTTCGATGATATCCTTATTTATAGCAAGTCTATTGAGGAACATTTAGAACATTTGCGTGCTGTTTTTGATGCTTTGCGTGCTGCTCGCTTGTTTGGTAACATGGAAAAGTGCACATTTTGCACGCAACGTGTCTCGTTTCTTGGTTATGTGGTTACTCCGCAGGGCATTGAGGTGGATAGCAGCAAGGTTGAAGCCATTCAGGACTAGCCTACACCAACGATGGTCACCCAAATTCATAGTTTTCTTGGACTTGCAGGATTTTACCACTGTTTTGTGCGTGATTTTAGCTCCATCGCTGCCCCTTTGCACGAACTCACAAAGAAAGGTGTGTCTTTTGCTTGGGACCCCCCCCCACAAGAAGAGGCATTCAACACTTTGAAAGATAAGTTAACACATGCTCCACTCTTACAATTGCCCGACTTTCAGAAAGTGTTTGAACTTGAATGTGATGCTAGTGGTATTGGGTTAGGTGCTGTTTTGTTACAAGAAGGAAAACCGGTTGCTTATTTCAGTGAAAAATTAAGCGGTGCTAGCTTGAGATATTCTACTTATGATAAGGAACTTTATGCTTTAGTTCGCACTTTGCAAACATGGCAGCACTACCTTTGGCCTCGTGAGTTTATAATTCATTCTGATCATGAGCCTTTAAAACATATTCGTACCCAAACAAATCTGAACCGTCGTCATGCTAGTTGGGTAGAATTCATCGAGTCCTTTCCTTACATCATCAAACACAAGAACAGGAAGGAAAACATCATTGTTGATGCGTTGTCCCATAGATATACCATGCTTTCACAGTTAGTATTTAGAATCTTTGGCTTGCAAACTGTGAAAGTTCAATATGTGGATGATGCTGATTTTAAAGATTTATATGTACATTGTAAGGATGGCAAACCCTGGGGAAAATTTCACATACAGGATGGATTTTTGTTCCGCGCTAACAAGCTGTGTATTCCAGCAAGCTCGGTTCCTCTTTTGTTGCTGCTGGAAGCTCATGGAGGCGGTCTCATGGGGCCCTTTGGCATTTACAAGACACATGAGGTGCTGGCCGCACACTTCTTTTGGCCTCGGATGCGCCGTGATGTTGAGTGTCTTGTCGCACGTTGCACTACTTGCCAGAAAGCTAAGTCACGTCTGGGCAACCATGGTTTGTATATGCCTTTGCATGTCCCTTCTTCTCCATGGCTTGATATTTCTATGGACTTTGTCTTGGGCTTGCCTAGAACTAAGAAGGGGAGGGATATTATTTTTGTGGTTGTTGATAGATTCTCTAAAGTGGCTCACTTTATACCTTGTCATAAAACTGATGATGCTAGCATTGTTGCTGAATTGTTCTTTAGAGAAATTATTCGTTTACATGGTATTCCAAAAACAGTAGTCTCTGATCGCGATGCTAAGTTTCTAAGCCATTTTTGGAGATCTCTTTGGAATAAATTGGGAACTAAATTGCTTTTTAGCACTACTTGGCACCCTCAGACTGATGGACAAACTGAGGTAGTAAATAGAACTTTATCTACCATGCTTAGGGCTGTTTCAGACAAGAATTTGAGACGTTGGGAGGATTGCTTGCCTCATGTTGAATTTGCTTACACTCATGCCATGCATTCTTCTACAAAGATGTGTCCTTTCTAGATTGTTTATGGTTACATCCCTAGGGCACCTATTGATTTGATTTCACTTAATGCTGCGAACGCCCCACATATAGATGCTACTGCACATGTTGAACAAATGATTACCATACATGAACAAACGAAACAGAACATTGCTGCTACTAATGCAAAAAATCAGGTTGCTAGTAGTAAAGGAAGAAAACTTGGTACTTTTGAGCCAGGTGATATGGTTTGGTTGCACTTGAGAAAGGATCGGTTTCCTACTTTGCGTCGTTCTAAATTAATGCCTCGTGCTGCTGGTCCTTTTAAGGTGCTAACAAAGATTAATGATAATGCTTATATCCTTGACCTGCTTGTGGATTTTGGCGTTTCCACTAGTTTTAATGTTGCAGATTTGAAACCATATATGGCTGAGGATGAGGAGTTGCCGTCGAAGACGACTTCACTTCAAGAAGGGGAGGATGACGAGGACATCACTATGAGTACGACTACACCGGCAGCACCTCCACATCAAGGGCCAATCACTCGGGCCCGTGCTAGAGATCTTAACTACGTCATGCTTCTGAAGAATGGGGGCCAAGAAGAATAGACAACCAGCCCAACTGCGGCCCATAGTGGACGACCTAGGGTTGGCCGCCCCTAGGGGTTGCGCCCCATCTCTATTTATCCAGGAGCTGCGCCTCCTTTGTTCTTCGAGTTTTGTTTTATGTTAGCTTTAGCTACTCTCGAACACGCGCAAATCAGCGCTGTCTTCGTGTATTCAGAACTCCACCCTCGAGTAATAGATTAGATTGCTCGCATCTTTTTCTTGTTCGTTCTTCGATTGCGCACAGGAAACGATCATCATGATCAGGCCGATCTTGCATCAGCAAGGTCGGTAACCACAGGGAGTTGGTTCAGCGATTGCATTGGCGCCTCAGGCTTGCTCATCGTAGTCGGATCGCAAGGGTCATCTTCTACCAAATCGGAATTATCTCCACTCGCCGAAAGATCGGGCACCTCAGCTATATCACATCATGCCCAGATGCTATGGGCGAATTTAGAGTTGTATCTGAGCATATTGGCACTAGGGATTTGGTTCAAGAATATTTAGCCAATAGAATATTCCCAACATTAAAGGAATGGAATATGTCGAAGCTCAAAGGAGAAAAGAAAAAGAAAGAACTTGTTCGGCTGCCCTATCAGTTCAAGTTTAAGAAACATTTCAAAGAGCCCAATCAAGAGTGGTTAGAGATGATCGAAGCCATGTGCAATGAAATCTTGGGCAATTATACGAAGAAAGAGGATCAATTGATGACGGCAGCCTTCGACACCCGGCCGAAACGAAGGCTGAACCGAGTAATGGACGCTCTGAATTTTGAATACCCAGACTATGAACAGTTAAGCAAAGGTGCCGAAGGGCCAAAACGAAAAAGAGTTGTTAGTGTTATGCAAAGACAAGCTACCAGATTGATAAAAGAAGATGAAAATTTTGCAAAAAAAGAAAAAATCCAGTCCTGAGCCGAAGGTGGCCGTTTCAAAGAAAAGAAAAGCTACAACTTCGAAGCCAAAAGCTGATTTAGAAGAAGAAATTCCCTCAACACCTTCTGCCACTAACGTAGAAGAAATTTTAAAGGTAATGACCGAATCTCTACCTAATAAGCTAAGTCCGCTAGGACTGGAACTGATGAAACTTTTACAGAAGAAGAAGGAGCCTTCGGCTGTCGAGAAGCCTGATGAACCAAAAAAGTGAAGGATTATTACTATCATCGAGGCTATTGAAGAAACGCCGCCATCAGCCTCAGCGCTGAAAACAGCAGCAGCCGAAGCTTCTACTTCCGAAGTTGCAGCTGAAGCCGCAAATTTGAAAAACACACTTACTGACATTGATGAAATGATTTTGAATATGGCTGAGGAAGAAACTGCAGCAGCTGGTGAGGAAACCCCGGCTACAGTGTCTGAAAAAGAGGAGTTTGCCGAAGATGCTCTGGAAGAAAGAAATTTCAACTTTCAAAACATAATTGGGCAAGAGTTGTCTAAGGCTGAAAAAGAAGAGCTGAAGGACTATGCTATATCTTGCGGGTACCAGCCAGGGGCGCTGCTCTTCGGTGGTATAGACGAAGAGAGCTTAGGTTGCCTTCGAGACCGGACTAGGGCGAAAGTTGTCAGCACTTTATCGAAAAGTGTTGGCTTCCTGAAGCTCGAAGCTGATCTCAGCAGATACCGACGGCAGCATATCGCCAGTAGCTTATTTTATTCTAACTTTAAGGTAAAATTCTTCCCTTAACTTTTTTATTGTTTTGATATGAAGATGTTTTCTGATGAAGGTTATTTTGTTAGAGCCTATTACTGAGCAAAACCTTGAGGATGCAACAAGACCTCGAGGACAAGAAAAACGAAGATATAATTGAGGGCTTGGAGAACAAGATTAAAGATCATGAAGGTGCCCTAGAAAAGAAAGACTTCGTAATCCAAAAAATGGAAGGTTCACTGGCCGAAGCTCAAGCCAAGATCGTCAGATTGAACAGTGAACTTTCCATGAAGTCAAAAAGCTTCGAGCAAGAGAAGAAAGATTTCGAAACAAAACTCGAAGCTGAAGTTGAAAAAACTTCAAATCTACAGAAATCACTCAAAGATCTTCAAGAAAGATGTTTAGGCTTCGGCACCCGGTGCATTCAACGACTGAAGCAGGTCTTCAACTCAGTTGGAGCTAGTTCCGAAAAGTTTAAACCTTCGGTTGAAGACCTGTCGGGCACATTTGATCATATTGAAGGTGAAGTTGATGCTCTCGACGAAGTTATAGCTAGACATGGTGACTTTTGTGCTCTGCTAGCTTCTCGAGGCACAGGTGTTGCTTTCATGAAGGCTGGCTGTACACATGGAAACATTGTAAACAGACCAAACTTTAGCCTGTCACCAGCAGACTTGGATGACATCCCCGGCCTGGCCCGAAGCATCGGAAATAGATTCGTTACTCATATCTGGGCAAAAGGCGGGCAAAACTTGGCTGGTGACGAAGCTCGAAGCCACCTCAAGCCGGTAAGAAACTTGTGCCTGCTGCTTTACCTTCTCCTTGAAATTTGCACTTTCCTCATACCGCTTTGATATGTACAGGATGACTGTCACACCCGGGTTTTAGGGGCACCAAGACCCGGGCGCGAACATAAACACCAGATATGCTGGGACCAAGTCTCACACATATGATGTATAGTGGCACAGGATCGAATGTCACATCTTTATATATAACAGGAGTTCTATACAAAATAAATAATTACATTATAAGGAGACAACGGTCCAGCAACCCAAAGTTGACTGGGAGACGACGGCCTAGACCTCTCACGAACACATCGCAGCATCCTCCAAGCGCCTCATCCTGTGGTACCTGTTCTTGACCTATGGGGGGGTGTGAGACAGCAAGAGTGAGCTCACATACGTTCATCGCTCAACAAGTTGTGGGGAATAATGTGCATGAACTCACCAAAGGTGGGAGCTCACGTGAAGTGTAAGGCTTACCAAAGAGGATGGTTAGAGCTGAGCATTGCTTTTAAAGTTGGTCAAAATTTTATTAGCAATTACTAAGTATAAGTAAATACCAACCCAATTAAGTAGTAGAACAAAAGTAACAACATCACCTGCGATGCAATGCATATGACAAATTGAATTTAAGTTCCATAAATTAATCATGTGAGTGTCCGAGCTGCTCATGACCGTGAGCACGGCTAGTATACCAGTTTTACACTCTGCAGAGGTTGCGCATCTTTACCCACAAGTCATGTTACCCATCTGCCAAGGGATCGCGACTTCCCATACACCTCTACCGAGGAGGCGAGGCAGGGTAACACTACGAGGCCTTTACAAAGTTCCACTAGCTTCAGAAAACCCGCTACAGTTTATAGGAAGCTCCAATGCAGGAATCCCTTGCAGGACCGCCATCGCAGCAAAATCCTCCCGAGGGCCTCCCTACACTGACCACTCCCCTACTGCCCTTGCCCCTTTCGGGTAAGGTAGTCCTCCACTAGCTTTCCTAATTGGTCAGCCAAGGGCGTCCATAAACCCTTGTGGTAGCACTGTTTTCCCGGGTGGTTCTCCATGTTCCAATTAACATAATGATCTTAACATGAACAATAAATAACAACTGATAACAAAAGTATAATCATGAATAGTGTAATCTTCATACCCAAAACCACATAAAGCAATAGCAAGTACTACCCAAAAAGTCCAGTGGTAATCAAGGTATAAAGATAGTCAAACTAGGGTAACCTATTGGGTCCCATCAAAATTAACCTATGCAGATCATTATGATTAATTAGAACATGAGTAGGTAAAAAGAAGTGATCAAGGGCACAACTTGCCTGACACTTGAGATTCCAGGTACCAACTTGCTCTTCAGGTGACTCGTGACCTCACTGCTAGTCGTAGCAATACAAACAAACATGTATAGGCAAAATTAACATCACACCAAACATAAGAATAAACTACATAATAATAATCTATGCGCTGCTACGAGATCGTGGGAACAAGAATTACTAAATTCGGAGTTACAATTAGAAAGTTATGATTTTATGGAGTTATTTAGTGCTTAGAATAGATTAATCCTATTTAACAATTTTAATTCAAGTTTCATGGCTAAACAGTGTTACTAGTTGATGAAGAATATTAAAACAAAATTAATGTCTCTGGAATGACTCAATTTGAAGTTAAAATGAATTTAATATGAATTATACAAGTTTCTAGAATTATTTTTCTATTAAAAATCAATTTCTATAATTTATTTCACTATTTTTACTACTCTCTAGACTGGGCGCCAATTTCTTAAAAATGCAGGGGCTAAACTATAAAAATTCCCGAGACTCAGTAAACAGTCATGGGGGCTGTGGGTTTATTCCTGCTTTTCTCGGGGTTTCTTAAGCAAAGTCGCCACGGCGAATCGTTATCGCGCAAGGCTAGCCGTCCGATCTGATTCCTACGACCTAGATTAGATCCACATTCCATTGAACCGGTACGCGATATCGAGCGCTGGATTAGGTATCTACGGCACGGATTCAGATAGCTACGATCTAACATGAGCCTTACGATCTCAATCCAACCGTCCAGGTTACATCACGCCCGAATAGATCTCATATTCAATCCTGGCCCCTCGTTTCTAAATCGACGGCACACTGGCTCTCTTCTCCAGCCGAGACGCACACCCGGCGGCGCCACACATCGAGCGGGCGGATCCCAGGTAGCGGCGGCATTCTGCCCACAGACCACGGCGGCGGCCATGGCCGATCCCCCCCCCCCCAAAATCCATAACCCAGACGAATCTTCAATTCGAACGTTGCTACACGGAGCCTTGATGATCACGAGCACAAAGAAATAAGTCTCACCGTTTATCGCGGCGTGGAGAGCACCGGCCACGGTGCAGCACGGCCCGCGGCGGAGCAGAGGCATCAAAGAGAAATTCTGGCGGCTACAGGGTCCTTCCCTCAACTCGATGGTGCTCTCATGTGTGGCTCGAGTTTCCGTCGAGGGCCCCTGCCCAGGACGGTGTGGTTTTCGGTTGTGTTTATACCCCGCGGCAGGAGTCCGTCAAGAGCAAAGCAGGTAGCGCGAATCCGGGCGGGGTACTTCGTGTGGTTGTTGCGCGGATCTCGCGATCGCCAGCGATCTACGCGCGGATTCCCCGGCGGCGGCAGCGGCGTCTTCGGAAGAGCGGAGAAGATGAGTCCGAGAACTGGGGCCACCTGCCCGTGACTCCAGTTTGCACGCGGCGGGGGTAACACTGGCCGCGGGTGGCCCACCCGTCAGCGCCCCAGGCGCGAGGATAGCCGTCCAGCAACGCGGGGCCCGAGCGTCAGTGTGAAGCTGTTATGGGCCACGCAAATAAGCTGGGAAGGGCTGGTGGTTGAGAATGTGGGCCGACCAGGGAAAATGGCCCAAGTGCTGGTTTTCTTTATCTTTTTCTTTTATCTCCATTTATCTTTTCCATCGTTTTCTTTTCTATTCCTTTTTTATTTTCGAATTCCAAAATTTTTTTTATACTCAAACTTGTTTCACATATTTGAATACAAATACAAGAATTTCATTATGTGGTGCCCATTTTTGTTATTTGAATAATATAATCCTATTAATTGAAATTGCTAAAGGAAAAAAACCAATTAATCTCCCTAGGTTTCATAATCCCAAAACATTATCATATGAATATATTTATTGACTCAATTTATTAATTTCCCCTTCTACCAATTTTTGGGCTTTACAAATCCTACCCCCTTAGAAATAATCTCGTCCTCGAGATTAGTAAGAAGGAGGATGCAACTAGTTTGGTGTGTAGTCTATGTTTCAGTTTCTAAGTGGTTTTAATACCAAAAGATTTTGTTTTGTTCAGGTTTATAACACAAATTAGCAGGTGATTATGAAGGCATGGGTATATATATGTATATCCACTTTATCATGTAGGATAAAAGATGTCTATAAAGCATAGATAGGTTTGGGTAAGACAGAGTAGGGTAAGGGAAGACTCCATCCAAGATTTGTGGATCTTGATTCATCTGATGATCTAGCTTGATCTTTGAAGGCTTGAGTTGGGGCTGAAGACCATATTTGGCTTGACTCTTATCCTTCCTTAACGCAGTTGATCCTTTCCTCCTCGACCTTTGGTGTCTTCATCCGGGTTTGTGACAAGATGGGTAGAGGGTTCAATAGCTATATGCTAGATGGAATTAGTTGTGTAACCTGTTTTGTAGGTCAAGTTGTTGGGTAGGGTCGAGTTGATCTAAGTCACCAATTTAGGCGCAAGTGAATTAGGAGTATGGCCTTATCTTTTGTACCAGCATTAAGTAACTTACTTTAGATTAGATCATAATATGTTAGATAGGATCTATATTAGATTGGATATGACTAGATATGATCTCATTAATTAGGTCATGGTTGTTGCTTTAGGATGAGATAAGCAGGGTGGTTAGGATAAGACGAATCTTTCAAGATAAGATGAATCTTATTAAGATAAGAGAGTATCTTTTAAGATAGGGTGGATCTATTAAGCTCGATACATTTTTAATGACGGACAATCTAAGTTTGATTAGTTATCTTATATTTTTTATGCCTAAGTAGATGCAATTGTGAACACTGCTCCACAACTCACACTCAATCAAAGATCCAAATCAGACAAGTATCATAAGAACAAACATTCAAGTTAATAGATAACTATAAAAAAATTCAAGTTAATAGATAACTATAAAAAAATAATTTTGTTTTTGTTCCTAAGATTAGGTCTCCTATTCCTAAAGGTCACTTTAGTCACAGGATTTCAAAGTGTGAAATCCACATTTGTCTTTAGAAGGAAAAGGTAAGAATAATCAGAGTAAAGCGGAAATAGATGAGAAAAGATTAAGAAAAGTTTAGAAAGAATCAGAGTAGTAAAGGTAAGTAGATAAGGGCTATCCAGTTCTATCTAGGTTTCGTCCTACAGTCAACATTCCTCTGATACCACTTCTGTCACACCCGGGTTTTAGGGGCACCAAGACCCGGGCGCGAACATAAACACCAGATATGCTGGGACCAAGTCTCACACATATGATGTATAGTGGCACAGGATCGAATGTCACATCTTTATATATAACAGGAGTTCTATACAAAATAAATAATTACATTATAAGAAGACAACGGTCCAGCAACCCAAAGTTGACTGGGAGACGACGGCCTAGACCTCTCACGAACACATCGCAGCATCCTCCAAGCGCCTCATCCTGTGGTACCTGTTCTTGACCTATGGGGGGGTGTGAGACAGCAAGAGTGAGCTCACATACGTTCATCGCTCAACAAGTTGTGGGGAATAATGTGCATGAACTCACCAAAGGTGGGAGCTCACGTGAAGTGTAAGGCTTACCAAAGAGGATGGTTAGAGCTGAGCATTGCTTTTAAAGTTGGTCAAAATTTTATTAGCAATTACTAAGTATAAGTAAATACCAACCCAATTAAGTAGTAGAACAAAAGTAACAACATCACCAGCGATGCAATGCATATGACATATTGAATTTAAGTTCCATAAATTAATCATGTGAGTGTCCGAGCTGCTCATGACCGTGAGCACGGCTAGTATACCAGTTTTACACTCTGCAGAGGTTGCGCATCTTTACCCACAAGTCATGTTACCCATCTGCCAAGGGATCGCGACTTCCCATACACCTCTACCGAGGAGGCGAGGCAGGGTAACACTACGAGGCCTTTACAAAGTTCCACTAGCTTCAGAAAACCCGCTACAGTTTATAGGAAGCTCCAATGCAGGTATCCCTTGCAGGACCGCCATCGCAGCAAAATCCTCCCGAGGGCCTCCCTACACTGACCACTCCCCTACTGCCCTTGCCCCTTTCGGGTAAGGTAGTCCTCCACTAGCTTTCCTAATTAGTCAGCCAAGGGCGTCCATAAACCCTTGTGGTAGCACTGTTTTCCTGGGTGGTTCTCCATGTTCCAATTAACATAATGATCTTAACATGAACAATAAATAACAACTGATAACAAAAGTATAATCATGAATAGTGTAATCTTCATACCCAAAACCACATAAAGCAATAGCAAGTACTACCCAAAAAGTCCAGTGGTAATCAAGGTATAAAGATAGTCAAACTAGGGTAACCTATTGGGTCCCATCAAAATTAACCTATGCAGATCATTATGATTAATTAGAACATGAGTAGGTAAAAAGAAGTGATCAAGGGCACAACTTGCCTGACACTTGAGATTCCAGGTACCAACTTGCTCTTCAGGTGACTCGTGACCTCACTGCTAGTCGTAGCAATACAAACAAACATGTATAGGCAAAATTAACATCACACCAAACATAATAATAAACTACATAATAATAATCTATGCGCTGCTACGAGATCGTGGGAACAAGAATTACTAAATTCGGAGTTACAATTAGAAAGTTATGATTTTATGGAGTTATTTAGTGCTTAGAATAGATTAATCCTATTTAACAATTTTAATTCAAGTTTCATGGCTAAACAGTGTTACTAGTTGATGAAGAATATTAAAACAAAATTAATGTCTCTGGAATGACTCAATTTGAAGTTAAAATGAATTTAATATGAATTATACAAGTTTCTAGAATTATTTTTCTATTAAAAATCAATTTCTATAATTTATTTCACTATTTTTACTACTCTCTAGACTGGGCGCCAATTTCTGAAAAATGCAGGGGCTAAACTATAAAAATTCCCAAGACTCAGTAAACAGTCATGGGGGCTGTGGGTTTATTCCTGCTTTTCTCGGGGTTTCTTTAGCAAAGTCGCCACGGCGAATCGTTATCGCGCAAGGCTAGCCGTCCGATCTGATTCCTACGACCTAGATTAGATCCACATTCCATTGAACCGGTACGCGATATCGAGCGCTGGATTAGGTATCTACGGCACGGATTCAGATAGCTACGATCTAACATGAGCCTTACGATCTCAATCCAACCGTCCAGGTTACATCACGCCCGAATAGATCTCATATTCAATCCTGGCCCCTCGTTTCTAAATCGACCGCACACTGGCTCTCTTCTCCAGCCGAGACGCACACCCGGCGGCGCCACACATCGAGCGGGCGGATCCCAGGTAGCGGCGGCATTCTGCCCACAGACCACGGAGGCGGCCATGGCCGATCCCCCCCCCCCCCAAAATCCATAACCCAGACGAATCTTCAATTCGAACGTTGCTACACGGAGCCTTGATGATCACGAGCACAAAGAAATAAGTCTCACCGTTTATCGCGGCGTGGAGAGCACCGGCCACGGTGCAGCACGGCCCGCGGCGGAGCAGAGGCATCAAAGAGAAATTCTGGCGGCTACAGGGTCCTTCCCTCAACTCGATGATGCTCTCATGTGTGGCTCGAGTTTCCGTCGAGGGCCCCTGCCCAGGACGGTGTGGTTTTCGGTTGTGTTTATACCCCGCGGCAGGAGTCCGTCAAGAGCAAAGCAGGTAGCGCGAATCCGGGCGGGGTACTTCGTGTGGTTGTTGCGCGGATCTCGCGATCGCCAGCGATCTACGCGCGGATTCCCCGGCGGCGAAGGCGGCGTCTTCGGAAGAGCGGAGAAGATGAGTCTGAGAACTGGGGCCACCTGCCCGTGACTCCAGTTTGCACGTGGCGGGGGTAACACTGGCCGCGGGTGGCCCACCCGTCAGCGCCCTAGGCGCGAGGATAGCCGTCCAGCAACGCGGGGCCCGAGCGTCAGTGTGAAGGTGTTATGGGCCACGCAAATAAGCAGGGAAGGGCTGGTGGTTGAGAATGTGGGCCGACCAGGGAAAATGGCCCAAGTGCTGGTTTTCTTTATCTTTTTCTTTTATCTCCATTTATCTTTTCCATCGTTTTCTTTTCTATTCCTTTTTTATTTTCGAATTCCAAAATTTTTTTTTATACTCAAACTTGTTTCACATATTTGAATACAAATACAAGAATTTCATTATGAGGTGCCCATTTTTGTTATTTGAATAATATAATCCTATTAATTGAAATTGCTAAAGGAAAAAAAACCAATTAATCTCCCTAGGTTTCATAATCCCAAAACATTATCATATGAATATATTTATTGACTCACTTTATTAATTTCCCCTTCTACCAATTTTTGGGCTTTACAATGATGAAGCCAAGGAACAGTGAGCCGAAGCTTGGCAGATGATCCGAAGCTTAGTGAATGATGATGAAGCCGAAGACCTTGCTGCGAAAAAACTCTAGAAAAAACTCTTGTATTATCCTTGTAAAAAATATTGTAATTTAGGAATAAGATACTATTCTGTAAATTTGTTCATACCTTGTAATATATTTCTACCTTTCCATCCATGTATGAACTACTTTGATGTGGACGAAACTTGTATTTTTTTGAGCCGAAGGCGAAAAACACCTTCCCTTCTTTTCATACACAACGAAGCATGAATCTGCTTCCTTTCCTTTCACCGAAGCCTTATCCTTAGAGTTGAAGCAACTGTTTGTGTCTGTATGATATGATGATGATGATCCTATGTATGTCTAAATGAATGTTTATGAATGCAATGTATGATGTAATGTAACGTGCAAATGAATGTCCAGACACACACATACGAAGCCACATCCATAACCTTCATTCCCTTAGGAATGACTGAAGTCTCTTTGCCGCATATTTTTCGGCTTCACCGCTTATTTTTCGGTGTAAGTTCTGCATCCCCTTAGGAACGTCTTTTGAACTTCTTCGCCTTCTAGTTCGGCGGTATTTGGCTCTACATTCACTTAGGAACGACTTTTGAGCAGAAAACTTACGCTGCGCTGCCTTAGGAACGACTTTTTGTAGCTTCGTCGTGCTCTGCATCCCCTTAGGGACGACTTTCGAGCTTCTCCCTGTTCTCTCTTTTTTTTCTCTCTGCACTCGATGGTGCATGCTCAGATTTTACATTTTACATATTTTGGGGGATTTTGCTCTCGTAGAGCTGAATAAGAAAAGGAAAATTACATACTATGGCCCTATTAAAAACCTTTCTCCCCCTTTAGAAAGGAAAAGGGTGCCATAGGAAAAAATAAAAAAGCTTACATCAAGTTACACGTAGTATCATCGAAGCTCATCTGCATTCCAAGATCTAGGAATGTCGTTGTCGTCCATATCCTTTAACCTGTAAGAACTGGGTCTTGACGAAGATACTACCAGAAAGGGTCCTTCCTACTTCAGCTGAAGCTTGCCTACTATGTCAGGGTTGGTTACTCTCCGAAGCACCAGATGTCCTGGCTTAATGTTTTTCAACCAAACTTTTCTATCACACCATTTTATTGTTTCAGCTTGATATTTGTTGATATTTTCCACAGCCTGAAGTCTGGTCCCTTCTATAGTATCTTTTGCCACAGAATAATTAGCTTCGTCTTCTACCGAAGCTACTGTTCTTATTGACCCCGCTTTAGCTTCTTCGGGGGTTATAGCTTCATCACCGAACAGTAACTTGAATGGTGTAAAACCTGTTGACCTTGATATAGTTGTATTGTGGCTCCACACCACTTTAACCAACTCATCTAGCCACTTTCCTCTGGGCTGATTGAAGATTAACTTCATTATCACTACAGGAAATCAATTAATTCCCGTCGGCCAGGAACCGACGGGAATAAGCCTTAAACCGACGGGAATTACTTATTCCCGTCGGTTTAAGGCTTATTTCCGTCGGTTGTTAGCCGACAGCCGTTAGATGTCGGGGATACGGTTATTCCCGTCGGCGGCTGACGGGAATAATTAATCCCCGTCGGCTAGTTAATGGCCGACAGGAGTTATGGCTAATTCCCGTCGGCCAGGAGAACCGACGGGCGTTATCAATTAATTCCTGTCGGCCCTACCAGCCGACGGGGATTAATTATTAATCCCCGTCGGCCTAGTCAGCCGACGGGAATTAACTGGGCCGATGGGAATTAATAGTTAATTCCCGTCGGCTATGGTCAAACCGACGGGGATTAACTGGGCCGACGGGAGTTAATCTATAATTCTGCAACAGCAACACCAAATTAGGTATTTCTCCACAGACAAACATATGACAAAATATATATATCATCCACATGAACATACACATCACAAACATATATATCATCCACATGAACATACACAACACAAACGCATTATAGGTTAAATCCGTCACATAACATACACAAACATTTCTGATACGAGTTAAGATCAAGTGTTTACACAAACATAACGTACAGGAGTTAAAAACATAACGAGCACGAGTTTAAGTGTTTAGAGATAACCACCACTTGGGTGGTTAGAGCTTTGACCGCTACCGCCACCACCACCAGGAGGAGGGAACGCGAAGAGCGAGTCAACAAATCCAGGCCCTACTGCTGGATCAGACCCACTACCACCCGCTTCAGGCGTAACCTATGCAAGTTAGCAAATATCAACACGTTAAATGCAAATATCAAAAAGTAAACAAGTGTATAAATTAATCGAGAGTTATCAAACGTACCCTATCTCCAGGTGCAGGTATATGTGTCGGAGGGGTGGTGAACTGTGGTGGTGGAACTAGTGTGTTTGCAAATTGGCTCCATTGTGGTGGCGGTGGAAAATTTGTTGCCATGCCCTGTTGCTGCATTAACTGTTAAACACATATGTGTTACTACTGAAGATGTTGTATTGAAATATAATAATTTAGAGTTCGGATTATGTGTACTCACTTGATACATCGCTTGATTATGAGCATTGCAAGCCTCCATAAATTCGCGTTGTTGTCTCATCTCTTCACGCATCCTCATAATCTCCAACTCCTGCTCGTTCGGTCGACGAGAGCATGAGCTACGGGAAGATGAACCCGTCCTCTGAGATCTCACCGACGACGAGTCAATGAATCCGTCGAAGAGTGCGTATCTATAAGTGATTCAAAAAATGTTATTACTGCATAATCAATTTAGTGTCAACCATATAATTTCATAAGTTAGAGCTTACCGTCCATGCGCTTTGCCACCACCACTTGCGTACACCACCGAGGGATCCACCGGTTCATGGCGCCAGTCGAAGTCAGGGCCATGGCGACGAACCATCTCCTCCCCATATGCCGCCTATACATCATTCACAACCTTACAAATGCAGGAATTTATATACTTTGAACGTTTGAACTTTTGAGCCAAAACTCACCAAGAGATCCGTGGCTGTCTGGCTGCAGAGCTGGTCAGGGTTGTTCGGGTCTGGTCCTTTGTGGCCCTCCTGGTAGACCTCAATGTCACTAGGCTTTTGGCCACTCGTAGCTTCCTGTATAAACAAAAAACATTCATAAGCAATCGTATTATTTGTTGATCGACATAGAAAGATCAAACTTACCATTCTTTTAGCTTTTTGTATCATGTCGTCACCGCCAAACGTGTGGTTAGGATTGGTTCCTCGACATTGTCTGTGATGCGCTGACGCTTTCTGGAAGCCTTCGGAAGCCCAATATCGACACCAAGCATAGTACGCATCAGGCACGGGCGCCATCCATGGAACCATCACCTGCACACACACAATGTTACATATTATATCAATCACAACAATAAATATAAAGGGTAAAACAAATTGAATACTAACCTCACGATATTGATCCTCAGTCAAATATATCTTTGAGGACCCTTCCTTTTTATTCAAGGGGCCTGCTTCTTCCGGATGCTTTTGAAAATACAGGTTTGTAGCCTGAATTCTCGCATAGTATATGGCATCCTTCACCAGCTTCTTTGCATTGTTTTGCAAGACACGTTCAGCGTGCCCCATGTAATCCTCTCCATCAGGCAACCGATATCGAAGCTACAACATAAAGAATACAAATACAATGGTATAAGTCATAGATTTACAATATTAAGAAACATAACAAAATAATAAATAATTCATACCCAAAAGTCATTACACACAAGTCCCTGTCTGTCGGTGTGGTTTCGTTCCTTTTTAAACTTGTACTCATCCCAGGTACTGACGAGCACCTCATCCTCGGTATCACCGTTTGACACCTTCACTATACCAGGGTAGTGAAGGCGGCAAAGAGAACCCAACGTAAGGTTAACCTGAGTGTGATGTCCCTTGCTGTCAAAGGACAGGTCCTCCCAATTCCTGCATTACACAAAAACATTAACAATACACATAATAGTTATATTAGATAAGTTAATATATTACACTCACCGATCTTCATGTGGCATGATTAAAGTCCTATCAGCCTCTCGCTCTATCGCGTGACGAGGCTTTACTGAGTGGCTTTTTCTTGAGCGACGTGTGCGTGTCGCTGAAGAGCCTCCCGAGCCATCATCCATCGGGTTGTCAGCCGGTTCGCCCTGTTGGCCCCACTGGTCCCACGCCTGTTGCTGCTCGCTCTGGTGGTCCCACTGGTCCCATGGCTGGTGATGCTGTGCGGCCTGGTCCCATGTCACGTGGTCCACCTCCTCATTGTGCTCCACCTCCTCATTGTGCTGCTCAGCCTCATTGTGCTGCTCCTCCTCAATGTGCTGCTCCTCAGTGTGCTGCTCATCCTGGTACATACAACTCAAGATTTATTTGTAAATATGTAGACAAATTTATTTGTACAAGATATGTTACTTCATCTCCATGTACCGCGCTCAACAGCTCTCGACATCTGCTGCTGCTCGAAGAACTGCCCTAAAAAAGGCCCAGGCCCTTGAACAACCCCTTCACTGACTTCTTTGATTTTGGCGGCATCCTGCATAAAAAATAAGAAATTATTCATTAGTGCATCAAAAATGACATAATACTTAAAATATAAACAAATGAAATAACAAAACAACTTTACTTGTTAAATATCATCAAAATCAGGATCTATTTGTTCTCTTCTATGCAGAGGTCGCCATGTAACTTTTCTCCTAACAGGTTGTCTTCTCCGTCTCTCGGGAAAAGTTAAGTCGGTAACGTCTACAACTAGTGAATCTAATGCCGGTGCAGGATCAATATGAAAACTAGCTGGCAACTCTTCTTCTTGAAACACCTCATCAACCTGCTCAAGGTGACCAATTTGATATTCGTCCTCACCAGGAGTGTATAGGCGTTCGCGGGGATTTACATTGTACACAACCCTCCATTTAGACAACTTTTTGCATGGATATGTCGAGAAATAAACTTGGTCTGCTTGATGGGCAAGGATATACGTGTCGTGTCCTTGAAGCAATTTCTCAGGTTGGATCTGTGTCATCCCAAATTCGGTCCTATAATACTTCGGGTCATACCATTTACACTCAAAGAAAACTAGCGCTAAAGGCTTATTTCCAACAAATGTAATCTCGATTATATTTTTGATTTTCCCGTAATAGCAGGCTTCGTGTCCTTCCATGTCGGTTGCCCTAGTAACGACTCCACTATTTTGAGAAAGCGATATCCATTGACGTCGTAACGTCCATAGCTTTTGGCAGTTACGCTTCCAATAGATAACTGACGTAAGTCATCATTCAAATTCATTTCCTCCCCAAACTGTCAATCATGCCACAAAGCATTAGCAAATTCTGTAATATTAGTTAAATGAAATTAGCTCTCGGAGCCACATAATTAAGACTTACACGGTCCCGAAGCCACATAATGAAATTAGGTCGCCCATGCATACCATCGCGTCGCAATTTGTCTGTCTCTCGCTGTTGGCCTACCGAGACACCTCATGTTTTGTTCATCAAACTCGCTGTCAAATATTATTGTATGACATGAGATATTTGATAACATAAACTAATTCACATATGAACAGTTTAAGAAAACAAGTCTTACACAAAGTATTTCTCCACCTCAGGCATATTCGTGAACATGTACAGTAAAGCAGACTTCCGTTCTTCCATACTGAGGTGATATGCCTTGGGTGGACCAACGGCTTTGCCGTTTGTCTGAAAAATCGAAAGATCACTAAACGGAGGCATCTCTCGTTCATCATCATGGTACCTTTTCTTTCGAGCAAATACATTATGTTCTTCTACAAAGTAACAACTTGTGAAGTATGCTACCTCCTTTAGTTTAAATTGTTCCGCAATACATCCTTCAACTCTTGCCTTATTGCCCACCATTGCTCTAAGCTTCTTTAATGCTCTTTCTATATGAAACATCCACCTATACTGAACAGGACTACCGACCTTAGCCTCATATGGAAGATGTATAAAGAGATGCTGCATAGGATTGAAGAAACCCGGTGGAAATATTTTTCCAATTTGCACAAAAGCACCGCTGCCTCTTTCTCCAGCTGTTCCATCACATCTCTTCTGATTTCTTTAGCACACAACTGTCTGTAGAAATAGCTAACTTCAGCTAACGTTTTCCACACAGCTTCGGAAATGTACCCACGAAACATTACAGGCATGAGCCTCTCCATAATTATGTGGAAGTCATGGCTCTTCAGTCCATTCATCTTCATTGTCTTCAAGTTCACAGATCTTCTAAAACCAGCGGCATAACCATCGGGGAATTTAATATCCTTCATCCACTTCATCACTTCTTTCCGTTGCTTAGATTTCAGACAATAGTCAGCTTTTGGTTTGCCTCCGTTTTCTCTAAGCACTTGGGTTGGACGATCACATATCACTGCTAAGTCCATGCGTGCCTTGTCATTGTCTTTCGTTTTATCAGGGAAATCCATGCATGTATTTATGAGGGCTTGGCAAAAGTTACTCTCTTGATGCATGACATCGATGTTGTGCATCAAAATCAATGACTTAACATAAGGAAGCTCCCACAAGCCACATATGTGAGTCCAGTTATGCTCCTCACCAAAACCTTGATACCTTTTCCCACTCTCGTCTAGGACAAGTTTCATATGCTCTTCTGTAATTTCTATCCCACTATGTCGCTTGGGCGGTCCCTTCGTGACAATGGTGCCCTTCCTAAATTCCTTTCTCTGCCTTCTGAAGGGGTGATTGAAGGGTAGAAAACATCTATGGCAATCAAAGTAACATATCTTGCCACCAGCACTAAGACGAAAACAATCTGTATCTTTAGCACAATAAGGACACGTCAATCTACCATGCACGCTCCATCCAGAGAAAATACCATACGCCATAAAATCATGAACCGAGAACAGATATGCAACACGAAGATTGAATTTCTGCTTCTTGAAGCAGTCATAGGCTTTCACACCTTGCCATAGCTTCTTTAACTCTTCAATCAGTGGTTGAAGCATCACATTGAGGCGTACGCCAGGAGGCTCAGGCCCAGGTATAACAAGACATAGGAACATAAACTCATATTTCATGCAAAGAGCAGGTGGAAGGTTGTACGGTATGGCAATAACAGGCCAACATGAATACGACACAACGGTCATATTGAACGGCGTGAAACCATCAGTTGCCAAGCCGATACGAACGTTTCTTGCATCGCTGGCAAAATCTGGATCAAATTTGTCAAGAGCCTTCCATGCATCACCATATGACGGGTGCACCATTAACCCATCTTGTCTGTCCGTACAATCTTTATGCCACCTCATGTGCATAGCGGTCTTCCTCAAGAGAAACAAACGTTTCACTCTAGGAGTGAGAGGCATGTACCGAAGCTATTTATGTGCAACCTTTGTCACCACCTTCTCCCCATCTTCATTTACAAGCTCCACGTACCTCGACTTCCCACATTTTAAGCATTTCTGTTCTCTGCCATGTTCCTTCCAAAAAAGCATACAGTTGTCTTGGCAAACATCAATCTTCTCATACTCCATACCAAGACCTTCAAGCAATTTCTTGGACTGGTACATGTCTTTGGGCATCTTGTGACCCGTAGGAAGAACCTCGCTAATCAAATCCACAAGCTCCTTGTAACAATTAATTGAGAATGCAAACTTGGACTTGATTGACATCAGCCGGGTCACGAATTCCAGCACGGTCACGTTAGTGTGCCCCTGAAGAGGCTCTTCTGACGCTTTGAGTAGGTCGAAGAACTTCTGAACCTCCGGTGTAGGTGAATCATGATGATCTGGTGCCAGTTCAGGCTGCAGATCCTCAAGCATCTGGTCCATCCTATCAACATCATCTTCACCGTCATCAACTTCTACTTCTGCTGCTCGTTCAACATCTTCACCATGGAGATACCAGACCTTATAGCCTGGCACGAAACCATGCGAACACAGGTGTAGTGTGACCTGCCTCTTGGTGTGGCTCGTCATATTTCTACATTTATTGCATGGACACCTAATGTTATCTATTTGTGACAAAGTAGCTGCATGGTCCAGAAACATCTGCGTCTTGGCAAACCATTCACTTGTGTGACAGCCACCCTTCTTGAAACCTCCATACATCCAATCACATCTATCACCCATATTGCGGCTGTGTGTACGAGTAAGAATTGCGTGTGTGAGACATTCATGTTTATAAACGTCACACATACAACTATAGATAAATAGTTAAACTATATATATACATAACATAACTATATATATACATAACATAAACATCACACATACATCTATATATATACATAACATAACTATATATACATAACACATAAACGTCACACATACATATATATACATCACATATCATCCAATTCATTAACTAATAACATTAAACAACACATTTTATATTTGCAACATAAAATTAAAAATATAAAGACTAATAACACTGTTAATTAACAAATTTAAACAAAACTTAATCACATAACAGTTAACTACCGTCGGCCATAAAAAACCGACGAAAATAAAACATTACAATATAAATAATATACCTTGAATGCCTTGCGCGGACGACGGTGGTGGACGACGTCGTTGGACGACGTCGATGTGGGGAAGCCGCGGCTACCGTGGACGGCGGCGGGTGACGGCGTTGGGCGGGCGACGGCGTTCGGCGGCGGTCGTCGGGCGCCCGGGCGGGGGCGGGGGCGGTGGCCGTGGGCGCGGGGCTGCGGCCGTGGGCGCGAGGCGGCGCGGCGTGGGACCGGCAGCCGTGGGCGGGGGCGGCGGCTGGGCGAGCGGCGTGACGGCGGCGGGGCGGCGGGCGAGCGGGGCGGCGGGCGAGCGGGACGGCGGCGGGACGGCGGGGGGGCGGCGACGTCGGCCGGCGGCATGCGGGCGGTGGTGGGCAGAACGGCAGCACGGGCGCGGGCGTAGAGAGAGCGTGCGGCGAAAGAAACAGAAAGGAAGAAGAAAGGCACGGTGGTGGTTATTTCGAATAACTCCCGTCGGCCTGGCGGCGCGGCCGACGGGAGTTAGTTAATCCCCGTCGGCTGTACGCGGGCCGACGGGAGTTAGCTAATCCCCGTCGGCTACGTTGACTGGCCGACGGGCATTAAATAATTTTCGTCGGCCTTCCTTTGGCCGGCGGGGATTAATTAATTCCCGTCGGCCCGCACGCAGGCCGACGGGAATTAATGTAGCCTACGGGAATGCTTTGAATTGCTGTAGTGTATTCCCGTCATTATAGTACCATTTGCCCTTTGAACCAGTCCGTTTGATTCCGGGTGCCTGACTCATGCAAAATGAATTTTCGTGCCAATCTGATCGCAGAAATCTTTGAAAGTTTCAGCATCAAACTGTGTTCCATTGTCCACAGTTATAGCCTTCGGCATGCCGAAGCGACAAACTATATTCTGCCAGAAGAATTTTTGGACTATAGCTGAAGTTATTGTAGCCAAAGGCTTCGCTTCGATCCACTTAGAAAAATATTCTACCGCCACCACGACATATCTCAAGTTGCCCTGCGCTGGTGGAAGTGGACCTAGCAGATCCAAGCCCCATCTTTGCAACGGCCAGGTTGGTTGTATTAGCTGAGTCAATGACGAGGGTTGCTTCTGATCTCTTGCACATTTTTGGCAATTTTCACACTTTTGAACCAGATCTGCTGCGTCCGAAGATGCCTTCGGCCAATAGAATCCTTGTCGAAAAACCTTTCCCAGAAGAGGTCTGGACCCAATGTGAGATCCACACAATCCTGCATGTATCTCCTTCATCAATTCTATACCTTCAGTTCTGGATAAGCATTTGAGAAGTGGGGAACAAACTCCATGTTTATATAATTCCCCTTCTATTATGACATATGGTCTTCTTCTTGCTTCCATTCTTTTGTTATAAACTTCATCATCCGAGAGACAGTTACCCTGGAGGAAAGATATAATCTTAGTCCTCCAATCTTCACTATGGACAGGAGATATTGTGAGCACTGCTCTTTCGAGGAGTTCAACCGAAGGTGCTCTTATTGTCTCAAAAAATACTTCCGAAGGTAGAGGAAGCCCCTGTGCCGCTGACTTGGTTAGCAGATCAGCATGCTCAATTTCCCCTCTTTGAATATTCTTAACAGAAAATCCTTCGAAAGAAGCTTCAAGCCTTCGAACTGTGTCTAGATATTTCTCAAGCTTCAGATCTCTTGCCTTGCAACTCTTGTCAGCATGACCAGAAATAACTTGAGAGTCTGTTTTAAGGACTACCCTTCTTATTCCCATTGCCTTTAACTTTCGAAGCCCCAAAAGTAAAGCTTCGTATTCAGCAATATTATTTGTACAGCTGAAGTCAAGCCTCGCTGCATAGCATGTTTTGACTTTGAAAGGTGCAACTAGGACAGCAGCCGCACCTGCACCGAAGGTTCCCCAGGAACCGTCGCAGAACACTGTCCAAGCTTCAGCGTCTTTATTTGCTTCTTCTTCCTGAGCCCCTGGCGTCCAATCAGCAATGAAGTCTGCTAACGCCTGGGACTGAATTGAGGATCTATGCACATAGTCACCACTGAATTCGTTAAGCTTCGCAGCCCACTTTCCAATCCTTCCAGTAGCTTCTCTGTTTCTCATAATATCCTTCAGAGGCTGTGACGAAGGAACAATTATATGGTATGCTTGAAAATAATGCCGAAGCTTCCTGGAGGCCATTAACACAGCATACAACACCTTCTCCAATTCTGTATAGTTTTTCTTTGATAAACTTAGAACTTCGGAGACAAAGTATACCGGGGCTTGCTTTTTAATTTGTCCTTCAAGCTTCTCCTGTACAAGCGCCGCACTCACTGCAGAGTTCGAAGCTGCCACATACAACAGTAATGGAGCCCCTGGCGCAGGTGGAGTTAATGTTGTTAGATCAATCAAGTATTGCTTCAGCTCTTCGAAGGCTTTCTGTTAAGCTGGGCCACATTGAAAAACTTCGGCTGACTTTAGTATTTCAAAGAATGGCAAGTTTCTTTCTGCTGATCTAGATATGAATCTATTCAATGATGCCAGTCTTCCTGTCAGTCGTTGGGCCCCCTTCTTTGTGCTTGGCGGCTCCATCCAAAGGATGGCTTTGATCTTGCTTGGGTTAGCTTCAATCCCCTTCGTTGAAACTAGACAGCCAAGGAACTTACCCTTCTTCACTCCAAAGTCACATTTTTCTGGATTTAATTTCAGGCCAGCTTGCCTGAAATTTGCAAATGTTTCCTGCAGATCAGTAATGTGATTTTCTTGCTTTGTGCTTTTTACTATGATATCATCAACGTATGTTAGCACATTTCTGCCTATCTGGGAATGAAGGACCTTGGCTGTCATTCTACTGAAGCTTCTTCCAGCATTCTTGAGCCCCTCAGGCATCCAAAGATAGCAATAGGTGCCACTGGGAGTTATGAAGCTAGTCTTCGGCTCATCCTCCTTCTTCATCCATATTTGATGATATCCTGAGTAGCAATCCAGCAGACTAATAAGCTCTGAAGAAGCTACTGCATCTACAAGAGAGTCTATTCTTGGAAATGGAAACTCGTCCTTTGGACAGACCTTATTAAGATCTATGAAGTCAATACACATTCTCCATTTGCCATTGGCCTTCTTCACCATAACAGTATTGGCTAGCCACTCTGGATATTTTACCTCTCTGATGACACCAGCACTGAGAGGCCTTTTTACTTCATTCTGAGCACCTTCAGCTTTATCATCAGACATTTTCCGAAGCCTTTGCTTTCTTGGCGAGAAGGATGGGTCGACATTGATTGAATGTTCAATAACGTCTCTGTTGACACCATAGAGATCATTGGCCGACCAAGCAAAAACATCTTTGTTGTTGAATAAAAACCTTATCAAAGTTTTCTCTTGCTCTTCAGATAGTTGAGACCCCAGCAATACCTTCTGCTCTACTATGTCTTCACATAGAAGCATGGGCTTCGGCTGATCAGCCGAAGCAGCCTTCTCTCTTCTGTACTTGTACTGTTCACAAGCCTCAGCTCCATCTATATTGTGGATCGCTTTTGAGTCTCTCCAATTTCCTTCGGCCTTTCTAGTAGCTTCTTGACTTCCATGAATAGCAATGGGCCCTTGTTCCGAAGGTATCTTCATGCATAATTATGCTGGGTGAAGTATTGCTTCAAAAGCATTGAGTGTTCCTCGGCCAATTATTGCATTGTAGGGGTATTCCATGTCAACAATATCAAACACAACCTGTTCAGTCCTTGTATTGTGGACGAAACTGAAGGTCACTGGCATTGTGATTTTACCGAGTGCTACAATCTGCCTTCCTCCGAAGCCACAAAGAGGGTGTGTAGCATCATGAATCTTATCTTCTGGCTCTTGCATCTGTCTGAAGGCCTTAGCAAATATGATATCCGCTACACTGCCTGTATCAACCAGAACATTATGGACCAGAAATCCCTTGATGACACAAGATATGACCACAGCATCATTGTGAGGGTAATCCTTGAGCTGAAGGTCCTCCTAGGAGAAGGTGATTGGGATGTGGGACCATTTTGACTTGATGAAGGGTCCCTGCACCCCGACATGTTGTACCCTTCTCTGAGCCTCCTTCTTCTGCTTCTTGTTGGCCAGTTCTGAGCATGAACCACCTGTTATCGGGAGCACCAGCTTCGTAGCCGAAGCAGCTTCAGCTTGATTGTTGAACGAAGCCATCAGCTCAAAAGTGGAAGTGAGTTCACCAGAGGTGGGCGCCAATGTTGGGGACTTGTTCTCAAATGCTATGAATTAAGAAAAAGGCAACACAAAATGTTAAATATTAATGTCCTTCGTCCTTCGAAGCATTATTTCCCTTAGGATATAATGATCTTCGGACGAAGGTTATGAAGGACATACCTTCATAAATATGACATGTATAAATAGAGAATGAAGCTTATAAAACATGAGAAAACAACATAAACAAATATATGACATCATAATATAAATATTTATTATTGAATAATCATGAATACATGAAAGCAATATCAAATTACATTTGTACCTTGAGCTTGACAGAAGGCAAAGATGAAAGTAAGATGCGAAAGCGTGAACAGTACGGGGGTACTGTTCACCTATTTATAGGCACAGGGCGCATCTTGTGTGAATTTACATTTATGTCCCCTACAAATGATTACAATCATAACATAGGTTGTCATGGGCCGATTGGTCATTTCATCTTTAAGTCGGTGCATCTGGAAATACGCTACGAAGCTCCCTAATTGATAGCTTCGACATTGTTCCTGTTCTAGCCTTCTGAAGGTGTTTCTTCTCATAGGACCTTCGGCGACGAAACAGACCACCAACACACCTCTTCCCAGGAGGCGAGGTAGGGTTACACTACGAGGCCTTTACAAAGTTCCACTAGCTTTAGAAAGCCTGTTATAGTTTCTAGGAAGCTCCAATGCAGGGACCCCTCGCCTGACTGCCATCGCAGCAAAATCAACCCAAGGGCCTCCCTACAGTGACCACTCCCCTACTGCCCTTGCCCCTTTCGGGTATGGTAGTCCTCCACTAGCTTTCCTAATTAGTCAGCCAAGGGCGTCCCATACCACCCTTATGGTAGCACTGTTTTCCCGACTGGTTGTTCCATGTTCCAATTAACATAATGATCTTATCATGAACAGTAAATATCAAACTGATAATAAAAGTATGATCATGAATAATGTGTATCTCCATATCCAAAGCCACATAAAGCAATAGCAGGTTCTACCTAAAATTCAGTGGTAAACAAGGTATAAAGATAGTCAAACTAGGGTGACCTATTGGGTCCCATCAAAATTAACACATGCAGATCATTATGATTAATAAGAACATGATTAGGTAAAAAGAAGTGATCAAGCGCACAAATTGTCTGGGACTTGAGATTCCAGGTACCAACTTGCTCTCCAAGTGACTCGTAACCTCGCTTCTAGTCGTAGCAATACAAGCAAACATAGCATAGGCAAAATTAACATCACACCAACCATGAGCACAAACTGTATAATAATAATCTACGCGTTGCTACGAGATCGTGGGTCCGAGAATCACTAAAATCAGAGTTACGGTTAAAAAGGTATGATTTTCTGAAGACTTATATGATTAAACAGGAAAACTAGATTCTAGGTCGACTTTAAGTAATATAATTTGTGAGAAAGATAGTCCTAAAGAAATAACCAGCTTAATCTTGATCAAATTATAACTTGATTAGAATACTCATTTTAGTCCAATTATAGACATAGTAACTTTGGTTAGTAAGATAAATCTACTAAACATAGGATATACAAGTATCTAATTATAAACGCATATAATATGATACAATTAGGGCTAATACTGCATAGGCAATTTTATTACAAAGTTATCGCAACTTGAATGGGTCAAATCGGAGTTAAAATATGTAAGATTTGAATTTCCAAAGTTTTTGTGCATTTTATAGTAATTTTCATGCCTGAAATAAACTACAGGGGCTAAACTATTAAGACAGGACCCATCTGTAATATTTTTAGAACTATAAGGGACGGTGGGTTGGTTTCTTAAAAATGCGAGGGCTCTTTAGCAACTTGTCAAGGCCGAAAGGGTACAGGCGAAGTCGGCCTCTTGATCACTGATCAAGGGCCTAGATTAGATCCTGGTCATGAGTGAACCAGTATCTACAGAGGACCATAGGATCAGCGATGCACGATGCAGATTTAAACATCCAAACGCCGAACCAGTCAATGAAGTCCTTAGGATCTAAAATCTACGGTTCAGATTTTATGAAGCCTTGATCTCATCACATCTGTCTGATATAAATCGAACAACCTATATTATACCTGCCCAAACCGGCACCCGGATTCGATCTATACCGTTGACTCTCCTATCCTCGATAAAGGTTGAGTTGAGCCGAACGACAAATCCAACCCGATCAGGGCCCTCAATTGAGAGATCGACGGCCAGGGGACCATCCCCTTCCTCAAGACCCTAGACACGGCGGCAACAGTGCACGCACGACGGCGAACACGCCGGAGAGGGTAATATCGGCGCCCTGGTCACCGAATCGCGACACGAGGAGCTACTAAATGAAGCAGAGGATCACACAGACATCATGGACAGGTTCTTACCCCAGTAGATAGCTCGGACGCTTGCGACCACGATGAGTAGCGACACCGAAGCACCGCGCGACAACGGCGAGGAATTTCCTGGCCACTGGTCGATCTCGCACCTGCCAACTTACTCTATCCGCTTCCGCATATGCCGAGGAAGACTCCCTAGTAGTCAATCGAGGCTCCAGCTATAATATCCCAAAAAATGCTGACCAAAAGTTGATCTTCGGTGCGTGGATGAGGGAAAGGGTTGTGGGCCGTTTGATGCAAAGTCAGAAGTCATCTGATGCGTCGTTTCTTTCTCCCACAAAACCCTAGGTGGCCACCCCTTTTCCTTTTCCCCCCTCTCTTGGCCGCCACCCCCTTTTCCCTTGGCTGGTCGCCCCCTCTCCTCCCATTGCAGCCACCCTCCATTGCTTCCTCCTCCCTAGATCTCCCCCCACGCAGCAAGGATCGAGAAGAGGAGGAGCACATTGAATTGAAGAGGAAGAGAGGATCAAGGAGATGTTCTACCCCATCTCTTCTTGCAGATTTTCTTGGGGAAACCCTAGGTAAGGATAATATCCATGTTCCTCCCTGTAATTATGTGTTTTTGGAGGTTGTAAATCATGTGGATTGAAGGATTAGAGGTTGGATTAGATGTGGAGTTAGATTTTGATCTCGAAATTAGTTTCTGCAGAATGACAGATTCGACAGTTTCTGTTCATACCCATTTTCCATGATCTTATTGGCCTCAAAAAAAATAAAAAGTCCATCTATGAGTCGTAGATAATTTGTAGATCTTTTCGTGGCCGTGAAAAACACCTCAATCGGACATCAGATCAGAAAGTTATTACAGTTTGATTATAGCAGTTTTTTCAGTCTCACAATTCTGTGCAGAATCTATTCTCTTAAGATTTAGGTAATTTTATCAACAGAATTAAACTTTACATTGGTAAAAGAAGTTGTAGATAATTTTATAAGCTTTCTAGATTGTTAAATAGTGCATTCATATGAATATTAAACTCCAGTTATGTTTGTTTTACTATGGTTGTTCCTGTTTGCCTGACAAAAATGAGCGGATTTGTTCACTGGTAGGTTTCATCTAGTAAATCGCCGAATTGGCTCTTCCAACTATGGAGACTTTTGTAGACGGATAAAAGTTCTTACTGCCAGCAGAATTTCATAATTTTTGGTTGAGTAGTTTGGGAGATATCGAATTTTGAAGTTAACTACGCTGCTGTCTGAAACGGATCCAGTCAGTTATCTTGTCAGATGTTTTAGAACTTATAGATAGCAGAATTTAATTATCCATTGAATACCAAAGTTGTAGAGTATTTTGTGTAGATACTCCTAGAGTATTTGTTTGATATCACCACTATTATAATTTTAAAGATACAAAATTAACAAACAGCGCTGCTGCTGTATGGCATGTGGTTCAAGGTGGGAGTCTTTCCATCAGGTCTTGGTTTCAAGTGTAGGAGCGATTTGTTGATTGTTGGCAAATGTTTGTAAAATATTTGTACTAAATTTTATACCTTCCAGCAGGTGGCTACACTCCAGATCATGCCCAGTACATTTTTCTTCTTCGATGAAGGCAAGTGAATGTGGCGTTGGTTGCTACCGTTCTGACCTGTTATTTCTATCGCCTACACTCTAATATTCAGAATTATTGGATTCTTTCATAATTGAACTATATGATGATGTTTTACTTGATTGTATTATATTGATGCTCTATCATATATTGATGATGATTATGGTTCGAGTATGACCCATGAGATTAATTCACACCCCTGAAGGCAGATGGAGCATTATTTGAGGTTTGTATTGTATTTGAAGGCAGGTGAAATATTAATTGAGGTTTTTATTGTATCTGAAGGAAGTGTAGTTTATTGATAAATGCAGCATGTCATATACATTGCATGACTTATTTGCATCTGAAGTTTTGTCGTGATCTATGGTCTGACCATACCAATACAACTTAGCATCGTACGTTGCCTGAGGAGGGGTACGATGCGGCTTCATACCCTTAGAGGTATGAAGGCAGAGGACATATGCATTGCATTCATATGAATTCATTGAAGTGATATTTGCAGATGATATGGTTTTATACCCTCAGAGGTATGAAGACAGATGACCTACACATTGCATTCCTATGCATACATTGAGTGATATTTGCAGGTATTGTTGACGCAGGGAAGTGTTAAACAACCTATCGTGGTTGTTCGAGGAAATGAGATGGTATTGGTTATATTGGGACTGCTGAGTTCTATATCTACAAGTATTTTTTATCTTAATTGTGATTCTTTTAGAATGTTGATTAATTCAATTTGTGGTTTAAATATCTCGTCAAAACAATTTGTTTGTTGAGATGTTTCATCTCACTCTTGCATTACTCAATGCAGGTGCTTGTTACTCATCAAGGGGAGTAGGAAGTAGCAGCACATCCACCTTCACTCTCATAATAATGCTGCCTAGGCGCATTCATGATTTAATTAAAAACTTCTTGTCAAAGGATGTTTGTTTTTAACTAGTTGTGCGCACTGGTTAATTTAGTTCATGTTGTTATGGTTGTTTTCCCATTGCTAGCATATTATTAATGTCTATTATGTTTTATTATCATGATATCTATTTATACTTTGTTGCTTCCTCGTTTATGCAATTTTCAAACGAGATGCTGTCGAAATTTTATATATGAATGTTAGATGTGTAGTTTAGTTGCATTCTAGGGTGTTTGTGGATCCCGGGGTGTTACATTTGGTATCAAAGCATAGGCTTTAGATTCTTGGCAAATTGAAGATAAATTTGACACACTTGCACATATACGAAGGGTATGAGTTCAAATATCTTTGATATATATATTAATGTCTTTGAAGTGCAGATGACAATAATTTCACCCCTCCCTATTCCTTTATGGTGATGTGGTAAGTTGTTTATGACTTAATGCCTGATATAATTTATCTCTAAATCTTTATATTGTTTTATTAATGTGTTTGATATCGCTGGTCTTTTGTGAGATTGAAGTTGTTATTATGCTTGTGATATACAAGTATGCCTATGTTGTTTTCACCATGTTTTTCATGGTTGAGTTTTATTACAATAATATTGTTATATATGCTTGATTGAGGATGTTTCTAAGAGGAGTGTGAATTGCGTGTTTTGGGTTACAAGGTAACCATCAATTTGAATTTAAGTTGTTGAGCGGGTGGTGGATAGTTCCAACTATCTTTGAAAAGAATGATTGTTTATGTCGAGAAACCAGTTCTGAAAGAAATGAATATTGGTACTTTATATGGATTTTTGGGGGTAGTCTTTACATAACCAGAATGGCTTACATGTCTCTCTTCTATTGTGTGTTTTAGTTGCCACAAAGCCTAGATGTGGTTTAAAGTGGTTGCCTGTTAGTCATACTAATTGTAGAATAAATCCTGGATTTTCTTGATCCATTGATTATGTATTAATACGTTGAGGATCTGATGGTTCTCTTCCCGATGCATGCTTGTGGAGCCATTGTTGGACCACCTATCTATTGGTTTGAATGAAGTCATTGCCTAGCCTAGAGTTGGTTGTGTGTGGTTAGTCACCTCTTCCTAAATGATGTGGTTTTTACCTCAGCTTGATATGTTTGTCAAATGTGTGAAGTACTATGGGGTTATTATTGACCTTGTATGTCTGGTACTTTGAGTGCATCGTATGATAGAATGAAATGTAAGTTTCTGAACTATAGTAGATGAAGACTTATATTATGTGTAGGTTAACGTTACTAGTTTGGATATTTTTCTTAGTTGAGATGTTGGATGAAGTATAGTGACATTGGTTAACCTTACAGTAGATGAAGACTTGGGTATTCTTTTTACAGGAAAAATCTCAAACCCAAGAAACCTTAAAAGGATTCTTGAGACGGGCTCAAAACCAGTTCGGATTAAGGATCAAAAAGATAAGAAGCGACAATGGGACGGAGTTCAAGAACTCACAAATCGAAGGCTTTCTTGAGGATGAGGGCATCAAGCATGAGTTCTCTTCTCCCTACATACCTCAACAAAATGGTGTAGTAGAGAGGAAGAATAGAACTCTACTAGACATGGCGAGGACCATGCTTGATGAGTACAAGACTCCGGACTGATTTTGGGCTGAGGCGATTAACACCACTTGTTACTCCATCAACCGGTTATATCTTCACTGAATCCTCAAGAAGACATCTTATGAACTCCTTACCGGTAAAAAGCCCAATGTTTCATATTTAGAGTCTTTGGTAGCAAATGTTTTATTCTTATTAAAAGAGGTAGAAAATCTAAATTTGCTCCTAAAGCTGTAGAAGGCTTTTTACTTGGTTATGTCTCAAACACAAGGGCATATAGAGTCTTCAACAAATCCACTGGATTAGTTGAGGTTTCTTGTGACATTGTGTTTGATGAGACTAATGGCTCCCAAGCGGAGCAAGTTGATCTTGATGAACTAGATGATGAAGAGGCTCCGTGCATCGCGCTAAGGAACATGTCCATTGGGGATGTGTGACCTAAGGAATCTGAAGAGCCTCCACAAGCACAAGATTAACCATCATCTTCCATGCAAGGATCTCCACCAACTCAAGATGAGGATCAGGCTCAAGATGATGAAGATCAAGAGGATGAGCCACCTCAAGAGGAGGACAATGATAAAGGGGGAGATCAAGTCAATAAGAACAATGAAGATGAGCAAGATATACAGGGTCAAAGACCGCCACACCCAAGAGTCCACCAAGCAATTCAACGAGATCACCACGTCAACTCCATCCTCGCTGACATTCATAAGGGGGTAACTACTAGATCTCGAGTTGCACATTTTTGTGAGCATTACTCTTTGTGTCCTCTATTGAGCCATATAGGGTGGAGGATGCACTAAGAGATTCGGATTGGGTGTTGGCTATGCAAGAGGAACTCAACAACTTCACGAGGAATGAGGTATGACATTTAGTTCCACATCCTAATCAAAATGTTGTAGGTACCAAGTGGGTATTCCGCAACAAGCAAGATGAGCATGGTGTGGTGACAAGGAACAAAGCCCGACTTGTAGCCAAAGGGTATTCACAAGTCAAAGGTTTGGATTTCGATGAAACCTATGCACCCGTAGCTAGGCTTGAGTCAATTCGAATATTACTTGCCTATGCTACTTGCCATGGCTTTAAGCTTTATCAAATGGACGTGAAAAGTGCCTTCCTCAATGGACCAATCAAGGAGGAGGTCTATGTTGAGCAACCTCCCGGCTTTGAAGATAGTGAGTATCCTAACCATGTATATAAACTCTCAAAGGCGCTTTATGGGCTCAAGCAAGCCCCAAGAGTATGGTATGAATGCCTGCGAGATTTTCCTATCACTAATGGCTTCAAAGTCGGAAAAGCCGATCCTACTCTCTTTACTAAAACCATTGCAAAAGATTTGTTTCTATGCCAAATTGATGTTGATGATATCATATTTGGGTCTACTAAAAAATCCACTTGTGAAGAGTTTAGTAGGATCATGATAAAAAAATTCGAGATGTCTATGATGGGGGAGTTGAAGTATTTCCTAGGATTTCAAGTCAAGCAAATCCAAGACGGCACCTTCATCAGCCAAACAAAGTACATTGAATACATACTTACCAAGTTTGAAATGAAGGATGCCAAGCCCATCAAGACACCCATGGGAACAAATGGGCATCTCGACCTCGACACGGGAGGTAAGTCCGTAGATCAAAAGGTATACCGGTCGATGACATGTTCTTTACTCTATTTATGTGCATCTCGACCGGATATTATGCTTTCCGTATGCATGTGTGCAAGGTTCCAAGCCGATCCTAAGGAAGTTCAACTTAGGCCCGTGAAGAGAATCATGAGATATTTAGTTTATACACCTAAGTTTGGACTTTGTTACCCAAAGGGATCCACTTTTGATTTAATAGGATATTCCGATGCCGATTGGGCAGGGTGTAAAATTGATAGGAAGAGCACATCAGGGACTTGTCAGTTTCTGGGGAGATCCCTGGTGTCTTGGGCTTCAAAGAAACAAAACTCAGTAGTTCTTTCTACCGCCGAAGCCGAGTATATTGCCGCAGGCCATTGTTGTGAACAATTACTTTGGATGAGGCAAACCCTCAGGGACTATGGCTACAAATTGAACAAAGTCCCTCTCCTATGTGATAATGAGAGTGCAATCCGCATGGCGTATAATCCCGTTGAACACAGCCGCACTAAGCACATAGACATTTGGTATCACTTTCTGAGGGATCACCAACAAACTATGCCAAAAGAAGTAATGATGAAGACATCCACACTACTGATACATCTATGCCAATATAAGTACCAATTTCTGGTCCCATTACTCGCGCTCGTGCTTGTCAACTCAACCATCAGGTGATTACACTCTTGAGTTCATGTCCATCATATTTAGACCATGGAGACCCGTGCACTCTTGTTTTGCTTAGGAACCAGGGAGAAGACCGAAAGGGAAAAGGATTTGAACATGCTAGATCGGACTGCAGAAGAACACCAACTTGTGACGGTCACCACGATCACTTGTGGGCTCGGATTGGAATGTTCAAGCACAACATGGAAAGCTTATCAAGTCTACTTTCATATGGATCCGGAATTATAGTCATATCTATTCTGAGGTCGCCGTAATCATTGTTTCCTTACCGAGACATTTCCTGCCTTTTCTGCCCATGGTGCTGCGTCACCCTATTTTGCCCCAATGGGTCGTGTATCGAGTTGGGTCCACTAGGGACGCATCCTAGGGTTGCAGCACGACCCCAATACCCTTGTGGTCGTCCTCTCATGTTTATAAACCCCTAGCCACCACCAAGAACAACTGGTTTTGTTTATATCAAATTTAGTTCTCGCTACTTGCTTGTAAGCGCGCGTGCAGGTTCAGCCACCTCTCTTCTTGTCTTCAGAATCCCACCATATTGGAGTTTGATTTTTAAATCTACATTTACATCTGGTAATTCAGTACTTGTTCTACTTGTTCTTGCTAGTTCTTCGATTTCTTGCAAGACGAGTGCCCTAGTTTCCGGGGTGTCACGCTCCACAAGATCGTGACAGCCATAGGAGGTGGTGTATTGGTTGCTAAGGCGCAGCGTCTTTGGAAGGCTGTAGTCGGGCCGTGAACGTCGTCTCCTCCACCAATCAAATTATTCCACACCCTCTCACCGAAAGATCGGGCATTCACACAACAGGTGCACATCAGTTGGTAATCAGAGCAAGGTTTATCGGTGAGAGATTTACTTTTCTTCGGTTTTTTCTTATCTCCTATAGTCCAGAAAAAGCCAAAAAAAATAGTAGATTAGTTTTACCGCAATCCTATAAACCTTTGAGCCTTGACTAGTACTACTTAGCTAGGGCTTGTTGAGTTTTCGGTTGCATCGGTTGTGTCGAGTTGCTGGTCTTAGTTTATTCCTTTAGAGCTTTGAGTTCTACCACATTTTGGTCACCACGAGATCCACCATCACCATAAACATCTGTCTCATTTTTGCCACCACGGATACATCTCATGTCGGATTTGGAAGTTTAAATACAATCTGGAAAGCTTATCTAATCTTCTTTCCAATGGATCTGACCTTGCCTCAAAATTCATTCTGAGCGCTCCGCAATCATCGTAGAGATTTCTGGACCTTCTATATTAACAAGATTTGTTAAATCTAGTTTCAAAGGGGTTGTTAGCAATAGCCTTATTGTTTGGGTTGTTATAGTAAAAAAAGGGTTTAGGCCCCTGCAGAAAAAAAGAAGAAAAAAATAAAAAAAAGGAAAAGAAGAAGAAAGAAGGGTGCTGAATCTGTTGTTTCTCTTTGTGTTGTGCTAGTTGTTCTTTTCATGTGACTACCTTTGTGCCTAGGCTCACGTCTCTAGCATGGTTTAGCCTAGGACCAGCACAGTACCACCGTTGAACGATTATTCAGCTTGCTTTTGTAACTAACATGGTACTAGTGTATTCCTTGCTTCAGCCCACATACAACTCTACATATTTCGACTACAGCTTGACAGGTCATGTTGCTGCGGCACCGATACACTTATTCCATGGTTGCAGACTTATTGGTTGCTGACCCCTCCTGTTTAGCAAGGTAAGAATTGGTAAGAGCTTGTGTGGCAGGTTGAGAGTAAGCGCCTTGCAGTAGCTACATCCTAAGAGTTGTAGAGTTTTTATTCCTTCACTTCTTTTTTTATCTTGTTGCCTCTGTTCGTCTAACCATGGCAGGATTGGAGGTTGATGATGCTTCTCGTAATATGCCACACTCTCCTCGCACCAAGCGCATCATACAACACTTTGTAAGGTTGGTGAAGACGCACACGGAAGGTCTTGATAATGACTTGCAGGTGACAAATGAAAAGATGGGGCAATTGGAGGCCACAGAGATCGACACAAACACCAAACTTGCAAATGTAGAAATGACAGTTGCTCATATTGACAAGAGCCTTGTCGCACTCTTGAGGCGATTTGATGAGATGCATGCTAATACCAATGGCAGGCGTGATGAGGGCGCCGAAGGTAACTAGGATGACTATGTTGCTGATACTGAACAAGATGACCAAGAAGCACCTAATCGCTGGCGACTACGTACTAACCGTAGAGGTATGGCTGGTTTTTGCCGATGTGAGGTACATGGTAATGATGATGCTTTTAGTAAGGTTAAATTTAAAATACCTCCTTTTGATAGTAAATATGACCCTGATGCTTACATTACTTGGGAGATTGTGGTTGATCAAAAGTTTGCATGTCATGAGTTTCCTGAGAATGCGCGGGTTAGAGCTGCTACTAGTGAGTTTACTGAATTTGCTTCTGTTTGGTGGATAGAACATGGTAAGAAGAATCCTAATAACATGCCACAAACTTGGGATGCGTTGAAATGGGTCATGCAGGCTAGATTTGTTCCTTCTTATTATGCACGTGATATGTTAAATAAGTTGCAACAATTGAGACAGGGTACTAAAAGTGTAGAAGAATATTATCAGGAATTACAAATGGGTATGTTGCGTTGTAACATAGAGGAGGGTGAGTGATGAGGACATCAATACCAACACGAGTATATCTACACCAGCAGCACCTGCTCCAACCCAGGCATCATCTTTTCCAGTCCAGGCGCCACCCCTTCCACCTGGGCCAGTAACTCGGGCCCATGCAAGAGAATTGAACTTCATCATGCTGTTAAAGAACGAAGGCCCAGAAGATTAGAAGATGGCCCAACAGGAAGGCCAGGATGGGGCGCCTAGGGAAGTCGAGAACAGTAATCGCGATGCTGTAGCGCGCCGTGAACAGTAACCGCGATACTGTAGCGCACCGTGAACAGTACCGCGACACTGTAGCGTTGGCCCTACTGTTCATGCCTTTCCTCCCCTAGGGCTGCGTCTCCTCTATTTAGTTAGAGTCATGTTTCATTCAGAACTCGAGTTTTGTTTTACGTTAGCTTTAGCTACTCTCGAACACACGCCAATCAGCGCTGTCTTCGTGTATTCAGAACTCCACCCTTGAGTAATAGATTAGATTGCTCGCATCTTTTTATTGTTCGTTCTTCGATTGCACATAGGAAACGATCTTCGTGATCAGGCCGATCTCGCAACAGCAAGGTCGGTAACCACAGAGAGTTGGTTCAGCGATTGCATTGGCGCCTTGGGCTTGCTCGTCGTAGTCGAATCGCAAGGGTCATCTTCCACCAAATCGGAATTATCTCCACTCACCGAAAGATCGGGCACCTCAGCTATATCAAGTGGTATCAGATTTCCAGGTTGATCGGTGAGTTTATCGAGTGTTTTTTTCTCCTACAGTCCACAAAACCACATAAAAATTCAGGTTAGACCTTATCCCAGCATGCTTTTGAGCCTCGCACTTTCTTTACAAGAGCTTGTTGACTCCATTCTTCGGCCTGTTTGGTTTCGATAAAATTGTCAAAAAAATTCAGGAAAATAAAGAAAAAAATTCGTCAAAGTTCTTGCATGCTTTTCCGAGAACTTGCTCTTTTTCTGTAGACCACATCTGATCTCTGTTTTAGGTGAAACTTCGTGTAGCTCCTATTTTGTTGCTTCTTGTGCTGAGACAAATATCAAAAAAATCATACAAAAAAGAAAAACAAAATCACATGTGATTCCTACTAGTGCCTTTTTGGCCTCGCCAGTACAATATTTACGGTACTGCCATTCTACTAGTTTCGTCTGTCCTTTGCACTTGTGGCCAGCAATATAGTTTCATGTTTTGCACTATAATTCAACTTTGCATTATTGTTTGATCGTGCTAATCCTTGACTTGAGTGCAGCCTACCCAGAACTCCACATATTTCTACGACGAGCAGGTTTCTGTTTCTCCAGGCAATCGCTTATCCAATCTTTCACCGGTTCCACCTGTTAGTTGCAGTTCACCACTGTGGCTTGGTAAGAACAGATAAGAACTTGATAACAGCATTCCATTGAGCGAGTTGTCACCACCATTCCCCTGTTGTCGTCGGTTTTTCTCCTTTTGGTGTTTTGGTGTTTGCGCTAACTATGGCAGGAGCACACGACACGGTGGATGCCCAGTTGCAGGAAGTAAGGGGACAAGTTGATGGACTTGCTGCTGACATTAGGACGATGCATGAACGGCTTGATTCAACGGTCACTTCGACGATCGAGCATTTCAACCAGCTTGACCTTACTCAAACGGTGACTCACACCACACTCGACACCATCCTGGCATGCCTTGATGCGTTGACCACAAAGATGGAGCAGGACTACGGCGGTGACACTGAGTAGGACGATGGAGATCGCCGTGGTCGTGCACGCCGTGTGGTTCGTCATCCCCCTAATGACTTATTTGCTAAGATTAAATTTAAAATTCCATCTTTTAATGGTAAATATGATCCTGCTGCATATCTTGATTGGGAATTGGAGGTAGAACAAAAATTTTCATGCCATGATATTCCTGCTAATAGCCAAGTGAAGGCTGCCATTAGTGAATTTACTGATTTTGCTTTAATTTGGTGGCGTGAGTATAAACAAAAACTTCCCATTAACAGTGTCACTACTTGGACCCAATTAAAAACTGCCATGCGCCACAGATTTGTTCCTTCCTATTATGCCCGTCATTTGCTTAACAAAATGCAGAGTTTTCAACAAGGTTCACAATCTGTTGAGGAATATTACCAGGAGTTACAAAAGGTTATGCTTCGTTGTGGTTTGGTTGAGTCGGATGACGCTGCTATGGCGCGTTTTCGTGGTGGTTTGAATAGGGAAATTTAGGATATACTTGATTATAAGGATTATTTTGATATAACCACATTGTTTGAATATGCTTGCAAAGCTGAACGTGAAGTGCTGGGACGACGATCAAAGACATATACTAACTCTTTTGTAGGCCGGGGTTCGACACACAGCTCAACTCCTTCTAGCCCTACACCTTCTACGCCTAGCACTACACCGCGCACAGGGACGGCCAAGCCAGCGGCGCCCCCTACCAAAGGCGCCGTTTCTTCCATAGGACGTACACGGGATATTCAGTGCCATCGTTGCAGAGGGTTTGGGCACATGATTCGGGACTGCCCAAACAAGCGTACCTTGCTTATACGTGACAATGGCGAGTACTCTTCAACCAGTGATTCCGAGGAAACTAGTCATGCTATGATTGCCACTAACCATGCAGAAAATGAGGAAGTCCATGTTGATCCCATCGACGCCGATAGGTATGAGAGTCTTGTTGTGCAGCGTGTTCTCAGCACACAGGTTGCCCAGGCCGAAAAAATCAGCGACACACTCTATTCCATACCAAGGGCGTTGTGCACGAACGGTCGATTCGCATCATCATCGATAGTGGCAGCTGCAACAATTTGGCAAGTACAGCTTTGGTAGAGAAATTATCCTTTCCCACTCGTGCACACCCACATCCGTATCACATTCAATGGCTTAATGATGGTGGTAAAATAAAGGTAACATGTTCAGTACGTGTCCCCTTTTCGCTGGGTTCTTATTCTGATTATGCTGATTGCGATGTTATTCCTATGGAAGCATGCTCTTTGTTATTGGGTCGACCTTGGCAATATGATACTGATAGTTTACATCATGGTCGTTCAAATCATTATTCTTTCATGTTTAAAGGCCAGAAAATAATTATACATCCAGTGACCCCAGACCAAATTTTGAAAGATGATCTTACTAGGGCTGCTAAAACTGCACAACAAGTCAAATCGACATCAGCCGCACCTATTAAATCTGAAATCAAGTTGCATTCTCCTATTTTACTTGCTACACATGCTAATTTTGATGATCTCCATGAAGCTCATATGCCCTGTTATGCACTTGTATGCTCGTGCATGTTTGTTCTGCTTGATGATGCATCGTCTTTGGATATACCCCCTGCTGTTGTTAACCTTTTGCAGGATTATGCTGATGTTTTTCCTACGGACTTACCACCGGGTCTTCCTCCGCTCCGTGGTATTGAGCATCAGATCGATCTCACCCCGGCGCTTCTCTTCCGAACCATGCCCCGTATTGTACAAATCCAGATAAGACGAAGGAGATCCAGCGCCAGGTGCAGACGCTGCTTGATAAAGGTTACATTCATGAGTCTCTTAGCCCTTGCTCGGTTCCTGTTTTACTCATTCCAAAGAAAGATGGGTCATGGCGTATGTGCATAGATTGTCGTGCTATTAATAACATCACAGTTCATTATCGATATCCTATTCCATGCCTTGATAATATGTTAGATGAGCTTAGTGGTGCTGTTATTTTCTCCAAGGTTGATTTGCGTAGCGGTTACCATCAGATTAGAATGAAACTCGGTGATGAATGGAAAACGGCTTTTAAAATGAAATTTGGTTTATATGAATGGTTGGTTATGCCATTTGGATTGACTAATGCTCCCAGCACCTTTATGCGTTTAATGAACAAAGTTCTACGGGCCTTCATAGGTTTGTTTGTTGTTGTTTATTTCGATGATATCCTTATTTATAGCAAGTCTATAGAGGAGCATTTAGAACATTTGCGTGCTGTTTTTGATGCTTTGCATGCTGCTCGCTTGTTTGGTAACATGGAAAAGTGCACATTTTGCACGCAACGTGTCTCGTTTATTGGTTATGTTGTTACTCCACATGGCATTGAGGTGGATAGCAGCAAGATTGCTACCATTCGGGAATGGCCTACACCGACGACGGTCACACAAATTCGGAGCTTTCTTAGACTTGCTGGTTTCTACCACAGATTTATTCGTGATTTTAGCTCCATTGCAGCGCCTCTACATGAGCTTACAAAGATAGATGTGCCGTTTGCTTGAAGTGATTCGCAGGAGGTAGCGTTCAGCACTTTGAAAGATAAGTTAACCCAAGCTCCCCTCTTGCAATTGCCTAATTTTAATAAAGTATTTGAGCTCGAATGCGATGCTAGCGGTATTGGGCTAGGTGCTGTTTTGTTACAAGAAGGAAAACCAATTGCTTATTTTAGTGAAAAATTAAGCGGTGCTAGTCTGAAATATTCTACTTATGATAAGGAGCTTTATGCTTTAGTACGCACTTTGCATATATGGCAGCACTATCTTTGGCATCGTGAGTTCATAATTCATTCTGATCATGAGGCTTTAAAACATATTCGTACCCAAACAAATCTGAACCGTCATCATGCTAAATGGGTCGAATTCATTGAGTCCTTTCCTTACATTATTAAACACAAGAATAGGAAGGACAATGTTATTGCTGATGCTTTGTTTCGTTGCTATACCATGCTATCACAGTTAGATTTTAAAATCTTTGGTTTGCACACTGTGAAGGATCAATATGTTGACGATGCTGATTTTAAAGATGCTTTCGGCCATTGTATTAATGGGATACCATGGGGCAAATTTCACATACAGGATGGGTTCCTGTTTCGTGCTAACAAGCTGTGTGTTCCAGCTAGCTCGGTTCGTATTTTGTTGTTACAGGAAGCGCATGGAGGCGGTCTCATGGGGCATTTTGGCGTCTACAAGACGCATGAGGTGTTGGCTGCCCACTTCTTTTGGCCTCGGATGCGCGCTGATGTTGAGCACCTTGTTGCACGCTGCACTACTTGTCAGAAAGCTAAGTCACGGTTGAACAACCATGGTTTGTATATGCCTTTGCCTGTTCCTACTTCCACTTGGATTGATATTTCGATGGATTTTGTTTTGGGATTGCCTATAACTAAGAAGGGGAGGGATAGCATTTTTGTGGTTGTTGATCGATTCTCCAAAATGGCTCATTTCATACCTTGTCATAAGACTGATGATGCTAGCAATGTTGCTGAATTGTTTTTTAGAGAGATTATTCGTTTGCACGGTATTCCCATACAATAGTCTCGGATCGTGATGCTAAGTTTCTCAGCCATTTTTGGAGATCTCTGTGGAATAAATTGGGAAATAAATTGCTGTTTAGCACCACTTGTCACCCTCAGACTGATGGTCAAACTGAGGTGGTTAATCAAACTTTGTATACCATGCTTAGGGCTGTTTTAGACAAAAATTTGAAACGTTGGGAGGATTGCTTGCCTCATATTGAGTTTGCTTATAATCATGCAACACATTCTTCTACAAAGTTGTGGCCTTTTCAGATTGTTTATGGTTACATTCCTAGGGCGCCTATTGCTTTGTTTTCGCTTGATGCTGAGGACGCCCCACACATTGATGTCGTTGCACATGTTGAACAAATGATTAACCTCCATAAACAAACTCAACAAAACTTTGCTGCTGCTAATGCTAAATATCAGGTTACTGGTAGTAAAGGCCGAAAACTAGTTACTTTTGAACCTGGTGATATGGTTTGGTTGCATTTGAGAAAGGATCGTTTTTCTACTTTGCACCATTCTAAATTGATGCCTCGTGTTGCTGGTCCTTTTAAGATACTACCCAAGATTAATGCTAATGCTTATATTCTTGACCTGCCTGCGGAGTTTGGTGTTTCCACTAGTTTTAATGTTGCAGATTTGAAACCGTATGCGGGAGAAGTTGAGGAGTTACCGTCGAGGACAACTTCAGTTCATGAAGGGGAGGATGATGAGGACATCAACACCAACATGAGTACATCTACACCAGCAGCACCTTCTCTAGCCCAGGCACCATCTTTTCCAGTCCAGGCGCCACCCTTTCCACCTGGGCTAGTAACTCGGGCCCGTGCAAGAGAATTGAACTTCATCATGCTGTTACAGAACGAAGGCCCAGAAGATTAGAAGATGGCCCAACAGGAAGGCCAGGATGGGGCTCCTAGGGAAGTCGTGAACAGTAATGGCGATACTGTAGCGTGTCGTGAACAGTAACCGCTGTACTGTAGAGCTGGCCCTACTGTTCACTCCTTTCCTCCCGTAGGGCTGTGTCTCCTCTATTTAGTTAGAGTCCTGTTTCATTCAGAACTCGAGTTTTGTTTTATGTTAGCTTTAGCTACTCTCGAACACGCGCCAATCAGCGCTGTCTTCGTGTATTCAGAACTCCACCCTCTAGTAATAGATTAGATTGCTCACATCTTTTTCTAGTTCGTTCTTCGATTGCGCACAGGAAACAATCTTCGTGATCAGGCCGATCTCGCAACAGCAAGGTCGGTAACCACAGGGAGTTGGTTCAGCGATTGCATTGGCGCCTCGGGCTTGCTCGTCGTAGTCGGATCGCAAGGGTCATCTTCTGCCAAATCGGAATTATCTCCACTCACCGAAAGATCGGGCACCTCAGCTATATCAGTGAGGAATCTGCTATGGCTTGATTTTTGGGCGGGTTAAATAGGGAAATTCAGGACATCCTTGCTTATAAAGATTATGCTAATGTAACCCGATTGTTTCATCTTGCTTGCAAAGCTGAAAGGGAAGTGCAGGGACGACACGCTAGTGCAAGGTCTAATGTTTCTGCAGGAAAATCTATGGATGAACATGTTGATCACATGCGTGCTGTTTTTAATGCTTTACGAGATGCACGTTTATTTCGTAACCTTGAGAAGTGCACATTTTGCACCGATCAAGTGTCGTTTCTTGCCTATGTTGTGACTCCACAGGGAATTGAGGTTGATCATGTGGAGGAACCGCCCGAATTATTCCCACTTAAGTGCCTAAGTCCCACCTTAGAGGCTAGACCACACTTAAATAGGAACAAAACGTCAGTCCCTCGGATCTAGTCTGATGAGGCCACTAACAGGATCAAGTACCACATACTCACTCGAAGGTGAGGCACAGAGCAAATACAATAAAACATAATACCATACATTAAGGAGTACTTAATTTATTACAACATCATCGGAGTTTTTCAAAGTAGTGATCATTATTCGGAATGCAGCGAAATATAACTAACGGTAAATAAATGGAGGGATGGGGAAGCCTGGCCCATCACTCCCCATGCTCCTCCTCTGCTGAGATAGGGTCCCACTTGACTGTCCACCCCGGTGGCAAGATGGACGGCCAAGTCACTCCAGCAACCATGTCCTCCAGAGAACCTGTAAAAATTATGCCACAAGCAAGGCTAAGTATACTAATACTCAGCTAGACTTACCCGGTGTGAGGAGTCTACTCCTCTACCTCTAGACATGCAGCTGTTTGGCTGAGGGGTTTGGTTTGCCAAAAGCACTAGCTGAGTCTAAATCAAGTTTTTTTCTTTTCAAGTTTTAGTGTGATTCTCTTAAGACTAAATGCGTACCTATCTAATCATACATGGTATCAAACATTAAGCAATCAACATCTTTTGCCAAATCAACACGTTTCCACATATTACTCAATGTAGCAGCATGGATCAAGCAGTCACATTAGCTTCGAGAAGCAGACGATTCAAATCGAGTTTTTGAACCTTGTAAGGTAAACCTAAACACACGACGTGGTGAGGCATTCCGTCCCCACACACATCAACCGTCCCCATCGATTCCCTGGCAACAGATCAGGGCTCACCGCCTTGGCGTACAATGCCTCACTGACCCAGACTGCCGTCGTGCAGTGACCGCACTTGTACCCACCATAACCGGAATGGGAGACCACATCTCAGGTCGCATGAGGGGTAAAGTCTGCGGGCAGGTTCACTCAGGTACTAGGCTTACCGATTTACCATATTTCTCGGCATATGTTTAGTACGTTCAAACGCTTGACACACGGTACCACACCTTAATCCTTATTCCAATTTCCGTCTCAGAGACGACGCATCCCCATGGACCGTCGTCAACAGACCATCATCATTCCGATATAAAATGGATACAATCAATTCCTGACCTCGCCTGAGTGCTAAAAAAATCACTCGACTTCTACCGAGATCCCTAATTAGTAAAGCAACTACTCGACCTAGCATACTAGTATCCATCTCAAAAGGAATCCTGAGTTAATGCATCTAGGGTTTCAGGTAACTCCTACACTTAAGTGCACAATACAAGCCTACAAACATTAAGTGCAGTAAAATAGCATATAGAATAGGTTATGTATAAAACTGGGGCTTGCCTTCCAATGCCGGGGCAGGCAGATCCTCGATGACAGGCTCTAGTGCTGGCTCCTGCACTACCTCCTGAGCAATTCCTTGCTCCGGAATGAGGATGTACTCTCCGTCAGCGAGATTACAGTCTATCGAAAGCAATGAATAAAATATATGCATATTAATGATATGGCAATTTGTAAATGCTATGCATAGTAAAACAATACTAAAATAATGGTATACTAGGGTCTCCTTTGTTAGCCTTAAGGGTTTCATACATTCATTTTAGGGTCTTGAATGAACTTAAAACCTTTAATCACATCTTTTAGGTTTTATGGGACTCTTAGAAGGATTTAGTTGTACATTATCAAGTTCTCCCAAAATTCCCATTTTTCTTCCTATTATGCTTCTTGTTAAGTGTTTTTGAACTACCATGGCAATTTAGAATTTTTCAAAAATGTTATAAAAAATTTCAGTGGGTAAATATTGACCTCTGGGTTTTTATTCTACAATTTGAGGTTGAAAATAATTCATATATTCCTTGTGCAAAAATGACAAAAGGAAGGGTAAAACGGTACTTTATACTATAGCTTTGATTCAACTGAGGCTTCTGGACAAAAATTTATTTTTGCCAAGATTCCTAGGTGATAATAGGCATCTGTGTTAAAAATCACAGAAAAAGACCCACTGGTTATTTAGTTGTGATTTTCTAAAGTTTAATCCCAAAAAGGTACTTATAACTAACTTGTTATTTGAAAAATAACAAACAATAGAACTCATATTTTTCCTAGATTTATATCAGCATATTATTAGTTATTTGAAGGATTGGGGTGAGTTCTCCTCAGGATTATTTTTCTAGGATTTTTCTAAGTTTTCCTTGTTTTCATGAAATAAAATGTGGTGCACTTCTTTTGTACTAACAAAGGGCTTAACAAAATTTTCTAGTAAACTATGGTCAGAAAGTAAGCTAGCAAAAATGTGGTTGCCACCTGGTTCTTATTTTAAACTCCCTTTTCTATTTTCTTTAGTTTGGAACCAAAGTAAATTTAAATGGTAAACCCTTCCCTAATCTGGTGTACTGAAGGGTTTATTATTTTTAAACAGACTAGGTAGTGGTTTAGTACTTCTCTGATTTTTCTTAACCCCAGTCTAAAAGTGTAGCTATTTTTCTCTTCTTTATTTAGCTTTTGGCCAGTTTACTCTTTAAATCTAAACTTTAAAATTTCATGCAATACTTAGGGTGTTTGGTATTTTTCCTAAGTAGTCCATATTATTTAGAACCTAGCAAAATTAGTTTGATCAAATCTGATTGGATAAAACTGAAGTTATGAATTTTACAAGCTCTATCTACATTTAAATGAATAATGTCTAAAGGTTTTATGAAAAACCAGTTTACACCGAGACCCCTGGGCTTTTTCTAAACCAAGTCTTTAAATTTTACCCCTGCGGGACTATTCACTTGAGTCACTGACTATTAAAAAACCCTCTCGGCTTCTTCTTCTTTTTCCCCGAGCTCCCTCCCCCTCTGAAACAGTAACTGCGGGGAATAAACAGGGTGGCGCGGCTTAGGGCGATGAGGGAGGTCCGGCGAAGGGCGGGGATAGATCCGGGAGGTCTTGGCTATCACGTCGAGGTACGGCTTGTCGACGGTGATGGCCGGAATCGGCTGGGCCACGTGCGCAGGTGGTCGGGCTCATCCTCGGCGTATGCTCCGGCCTGCTCACGGCGGTAGAGTTCAATTAAACTGCACAGGGAGCTTCACGGGAGGTCACTAGTGCTATAGGCGCACGAAATCGAAGAGTGGCTCACCGTGTAGCTTGGTCTACACGCGCCGGCGGTCGGGCGAAGTCCGACGACGTCAATCCGGCACCTCCGGTGAGGTGGTGCTCGGTCCAAGGGCTCGGGGAGCTTCACTGAGTTCGGGGGAGGCTAGCCGAGGGATTGGTTGGGGTGGAGGAGGGCTAGAGTGGCCGGTCCACTGTTGCCAGGGCTCGGGCGGCCGCTGGCACGCCGTGCGCAGAGCGATCGCCGGTGAACTTGCGCTCGGGCGGGGTTGAGAGCGAGCGGGGGCGTACGGTCAAGGCTTGGGTCGGCTTTATAGGCGCGGGTGCGGGCGTTGGCGTGGGGCCAAGCGACGGGGAGTGCTCTGGCGTTGCAAGGGCGCGTCGAACACGTGGCCATTTCTTTCTGCCCGAGTTCTAGCCCTTGCTGAGTAGCCAAACGTGCGAATCTCGCCATAAGACGTTTGTGAGATCTCTTCTCTGCACCTAGGGCTACCTAGTTCATGTGAGTTCCAAGGGAGGATTGGGTCTGGTTTGGGAGATATGGTGGCGCCAAGTCAGTAGTGTCAGCACTGTTCAACCCGCGACAAAACTGGTGCCAAACTGTGTCAAATGGTTCTGGATTGGTTTCAAATTTTTTAGAGGTGTGCCTTGGGTAATTTGGCTCCCTTTTGTCAATTGAACCATATGGATTTGGCGCCAGAAACTAAGTGAACATCTCTGATCTTTGGAAGAGGGCTGATTTTTAACATAGAGAAAATTTGGTTGCTCTTGAGTGCTCTTCACTTGGGGGTTGAATTTGAGAATTTTGTGGGACCCTTTTGGAATACCTTCCTTACTATTTCTTGTAGATATATAAATGTACTTCAACTTTGGTAAAGGGTTTAAGTCATGAAATGGTCATTTGCATAGCTTTCCCACTAATCCCATGCTTGGAGGTCCAATGGCTCAAGAGGGGGGTCTAGGGTGTGAGCATCTTTTTCCAAGGTGAAGATGCATGAAAATCTTGGGTATTTATTTTGTAATGATCATTCATTAATTAATCCATGGTTTCTAAAGTTTTGGTGCCCCTTCTCCACCACTTAAACACATGTGATAATAGGCCATAAGTGCATGTATTGAGCCAGGGCCTTGGGTAACACCTTGGGTGTTATAGCCCTCCCCCCTTAAAGGAATCTCGCCCCGAGATTTGGGTAGGAATCCTTTAGAGGGGTACCTAGAAGGTGCGTGTTGGTGTGTTGCAGTTTCTTTTAACCAAGTTTCTCTAGTTAACTGCTCTTCGAATGTCATCCTCTTTGCAACTTCAGAAGGAAGTCCTTCTAGAGTTATTTTCACAACTTACTCTACTCCTTTTAACTAGGTTTCTCTTATATTTAGATTCGAAGGGCAGGTGGGGTTGGGTGTTTTGGGTTACGTACCGACTCCTTTAGGCAGAAAGTCGGGGAAGCGAGAACGTAGAAAATCCTCAGTTTCCCACGTAGCCTCTTCTACTGAATGGTTGCTCCACTAAACCTTATACATTTGGATCGACCTTGCCCGAGTTGATCTCTCTTTTTGGTCCAATACCTTGACGGGGTGCTCTTGATAAGACAAGTCTGGTTCTATCTCCAATTCTGGTTCAGGTAGCACTTCCGTGGGTAAGTGGACACACTTCCGTAGCTGAGATACGTGGAACACATCATGAACTGCTGACATATGAGGTGGCAACTTCAACTGGTATGCTATAGGTCCACAAGTCTCTTTGATCTCATAGGGCCCAATATAGCGAGGAGCTAACTTGCCCTTGATTCCAAACCTCTGAACACCTTTGGTGGGTGACACCTTAAGATATACATGATCTCCCGCTTCGAATTGTAGAGGCTTCCTTCTCTTATCATGATAGCTCTTTTGTCTGGCCTGAGCAGCTTCCAAGTTCTTCTTAATGACTTTGAATCTATTCTCGGCTTCAAGTACTAGGTCAGGCCCAAATATTTCCCTCTCTCCAGCTTGTGACCAATTTAGCGGTGTCCTATACCTTCTCCCATACAAGGCCTCAAAAGGTGCCATCTTTAGGCTGGACTGGTAGCTGTTGTTATATGAGAATTCCGCTAAGGAAAGGCACTTATCCCAATTCTTACCATAGTGTAACACACATGCCCTCAACATGTCTTCCAGAATCTGATTTACTCTTTATGTCTGACCATCAGTTTGAGGATGGTATGCTGAGCTCCTTATCACCTGAGTTCCTAGTGACTCTTGCAGCTGCTCCCAAAAATGTGCTACGAACGGTGCTCCGCTGTCTGACACAATGGTCCTTGGTATTCCATGCAAACGCACTATTTGGTCAATATAGATTTCTGCATACTTTTCTAACCATCTTCTTTGCCTCATATTAAGATCAGCCTGAGTGAAAATATACTTGAGACTCTTGTGATCAATATAAATATTACAATGTGCTCCCATCAAATAATGTCTCCATATCTTTAGGGCATGAACTACGGCTGCTAATTCCAGATCATGTGTGGGGGTAGCTCTGCTCATGAGGCCTAAGTGCTCGGGATGCATAGGCAATAACTCTATGGTCTTGCATCAAGACACATCCCAATCCAGTGCCTGAAGCATCGCAATAAACATCGAAGGATTTGGTGTTGTCAGGCTGTGCTAGCACATGTGCTGTTGTCAAATGCTGCCTCAATGTATGAAAGGCATCTTCACATTTCTAACTCCATTCATACTTTACTCCTTTCTTCAACAATTCAGTCATTGGCTTTGCAATCCTAGAGAAATCCAGAATAAATCATCGATAATATCCTGCCAATCCTAGAAAACTCCGAATCTGTCGTACGGTGGTAGGAGGCTTCCAATTCATCACCTCTGTACTTTATCAGGATCAACTGATATCCCATCCTGAGAAATGGTGTGACCCAAAAATTTAATTTCCCTCAGCCATAAATCACATTTGGACAATTTAGCATACAACTGATGATCGCATAATCTCTGAAGTACTGTATGCATGTGCTTAGTATGCTCGTTCATTTCTTGAATATACCAGAATGTCATCAATGAAAACCACCACAAACTAATCCAATTCCGGCATAAATACTGAGTTCATCAAATACATGAAATATGACGGGGCATTGGTCAGCCCGAATGACATCACCAAGTACTCATAAAGTCCATATCTGGTAGAGAAAGTCATCTTCGAGATATCGCTGGCCCTGATCTTGATCTGATTATAGCCAAAGCGAAGGTCTATCTTAGAAAACACCTTGGCTCCCACCAACTGATCGAACAATACATCAATGCGGGGCAATGGATACTTATTTTTTATTGTCACCGCATTGAGAGGGCGGTAATCAACACACAATCTCAGACTCTCATCCTTCTTTTTCACAAACAAGGCCGGACATCCCCATGGAAGTACTTGGGCGAATGAATCCCTTGTCCAACAACTCTTGTAACTGCTTCTTCAGTTCTGCTAACTATGCTGGAGGCATCCTATAGGGTCTCTTGGATATAGGTGCAGTTCCGGGTTGTAGCTCAATTGCAAACTCTATGTCTCTGTCGGGTGGCATCCCTGGCAATTCATCTGGGAAAACATCGGGGTACTCACAGATCACTGGAATCCTTTCGACGGGTGACTCTATCAGGGTGAAGGCACAGGAACGGGTACAACCTTGGTTAGGTAAATATAACGTGATTTCACCACAAGTAGGTGAGTGTATCTCAATGGCCCTTGCTGCGATATCAATCACTACCTGATGCCTTGATAACCAGTCAGTTCCTAATATGATATCCACACTATCCAATCCCAAGATAAGGAGGGTGGTTTTAATTACAAGACTACCAAATTATAGGCACATGCCTGTTGATTTGATAGGTGGCAACCCTGCCTCCTAGTGTTGAAATTGTAATGCCCCCATTGGTGTGATGAAAAGGCAACTGGCATTTGGCACTAAATTTTGCAGTGATAAAACTGTGTGATGCACCAGAATCAAAAAGAATGACTGCAGGATAATTCAAAACGGAAAAGATACCAGTCATGACGGGTGCTCCCTCTGGAATGTCAGCCATAGTGGTGAAGTTCAGCCTGTCTTGCCTCACTTGCACCTTCTGCCTCTTGCCTTGGTTCTGATTGGAATTCTGCCCCTGCCTCTGCTGGTTCTTGGGGCAATTCGTGGCATAGTGTCCAGTGCTGCCACAAGTGAAACATCTATTGTCATTGGCCTGACGGTACTGCTACTGTGGCTGGTTGTTGTTCCTCTGAACTGAGGGCTGAGAGCGGTTGGGTGCCTGCTGCTGCTGTTGTGGTCGGATCACCCACCGGCCTTGCTGCTGAGGTCCCCTACTCTGAGTGTCGGACACAATCCTGAAGCGTTAAGGTTGAGCTGAAGGTCCTACCATAGCGGTCTTCCTCTTCTTTTCTGCTTGGCGAGCTGTGATGCAGTCTTCCTGAGAAATGGCCATGTTGACTAACTCATTGTAGCTGTTGGCCCTGACTGTTTTGAGACGGTCGTGAAGCTTAGTACTGAGGCCCTCCTGAACCTGTCCCTCTTCTTCTCATCAGTGTCCGCATGATAGCCTACTGACACAGGTCGTTAAGGCTTGAGCGTACTGTAACACTGTACGACTCCCCTGAGTGAGTGCCAGAAACTCATTGAGCTTGCGGTCCATGATGCCGGCTAGTATGTGATGTCCTCTGAATGCTGTCTTGAATTCTCCCCATTCCACCACGTGGTCAACCGGCTGCATAGCGAGGAAGTGATCCCACCATGTTCGTGCGGGTCCGCGAAGCTGCTGGGTGGTGAAACGAACCTTTGCCACATCTGAACAGACTCCTTTAATTAGTGGGAATTTGGATTCCACCACTCTGAGCCATACGTCAGCATCGAGGGGATCCTCTGCCCGAGTGAACAATGGCGACTGAGTGCTGAGGAACTCCTAATAGGTGGCCACTGCTGGGGGACATTGATGGTGATCACCACCACCATAGTGCTGGGGTGGTGGCTGACGCTGAGCTAACTGTCGCAGAATCTCATTCTGCTAAGCCATCAGTTCTTGCATGGTAGGAGGCGGCGGCGGTGGTGGAGGAAAGCGCTCATTCTGTCCACGGCGCGCTCTTCCTGCCATCTGAAATTCAGGATGCTCATAATATCATACTTTGGAAATCAGGGGTTGTACATGGTAAGATATTTTTAAAGGACAAAGTATTAAAATGACAAACATTTCCTTGCATTTTTATAAGAGGTACCACATGACTTAAATCTTCTTCATAACTTAAAATTGACATCATCCATCATTCATAAATCCAAAAGAGTTTTCTAACGGTTACAGCAGTGTTCAAAAGACTCAACTCTTTCTAGCCTAGTACCCCAAAGGTGCAAAAGCTAAGCTAGCTTTGAGGAGTTCTACTGCCGCACTCTTCTATCCCAATTTTTGAAACCTAATGGGCAAACAAGGCAACACTAGACTCGGGGGAAGGTGGTCTTCCTGAGCCAGCAGTGTCCAAATTGGATGCAAGCTCCGGCTCCTCTCCTCCCTCGATGTCGACATCCTCATCGGCTCCTTCTGCCTCCATGTCTTGAATTTCCTGATGGTGCATATCCAAGTGCTGGTTGGCTTCCTCAAGTTGTTGTTGCGTAGTCAGGAGCTGATCCTCGAGAACCTCGATGGTGTTCTCTTTGGCCCCTACTTGCTCCTCAAGCTCTTGGATTTGGGTGGCCATCTGCTCCACCTGGAGGTCCTTTTCCACCAATTCGGTGGACAGGTCTACCACCAGGTCCTCCCTATTATCTAGGGTGATCTTGGTAGACTCCACCAATCCCATCAGTTGTGCCATTGCCTCACCTCGCACTGCTTGTAGACGATACAGGGCATTCATGCATCGCACTGTCAGATGAGCAGTCTGCCCTGGGTAAAGAGCCCACACATCCTTGGCATGCTCCACTCGATCCTTCCACATTGGGTCGTCCTCCTTTTCAGCAGGGAACATGCCAATGGGATGAGTTGACAGCTCCAAGGGGTGAAAGCCACAAAAGGTTGTCAGCCCGTGGAGAGCAATGGACTCGATGGTATCTTCAACCCTAAACCCGAAAGACTCAGAGTCCAACGAACGCCAGCCCGGCTGCAAGGGATGAGGCTCCAAGGTCATCCTCACCCTACAGCGGGGTACCCGGTGCTCCTCGAACAACTGCACCACATACTGGGGAGGCGTCGTATACCCAGCTCCCTGCAGTACCTCCCACAAAATGCGGGGAAAGCTCTCGTGTGCAAGTCCGTCCGTGTGGGAATGTGAGTTCCCTCCTTCCGAGGATTCGTGAGAAGCCATCTGTGCAAGGGTAAGCATAAGCGAAAAAGAAAAGAATTACAAAAAATAAAAGGGAAATATTGCTTGGCTATCCCAAGGTTACCTTGAGATCATTGAGGTATACTAAATTTTTATTACGGTGCCTCTTGGATTACATAGCTTTTAAAATATTTGACCACTTACTAAGTAGTTAGAACATAATGATGCATGCATGCTCGTTCTAAGCGACCTCACTTCAACCTATAGGGATAGAGAAATCACCATCCATTCTAGTAGCCTGTAGGGCACATTCAAATAGCCACCTAGCTACCCATCTAGTATCCTAAGGCTTCCCGCTCTATGTCCATCCTTATCGCCTTACCGATCTATCCAACATTGGTTTCTAACAAGTTTTACTTTTTGAAAAGGATGGTAATTACGGTTTATTGATTCCTCTGTGGTGGTACAAGCTCCGATACCAGCTGTAGCGGAACCGCCCGAATTATTCCCACTTAAGTGCCTAAGTCCCACCTTAGAGGCTAGACCACACTTAAATAGGAACAAAATGTCAGTCCCTCGGATCTAGTCCGACGAGGCCACTAACAGGATCAAGTACCACGTACTCACTCGAAGGTGAGGCACAGAGCAAATACAATAAAACATAATACCATACATTAAGGAGTACTTAATTTATTACAACATCATCGAAGTTTTTCAAAAGTAGTGATCATTGTTCGGAATGCAGCTGAATATAACTAACGGTAAATAAACGGAGGGATGGGGAAGCCTGGCCCATCACTCCTCATGCTCCTCCTCTACTGAGTTAGGGTTCCACTCGACTATCCACCCCGGTGGCAAGATGGACGGCCAAGTCACTCCAGCAACCATGTCCTCCAGAGAACCTATAAAAATTATGCCACAAGCAAGGCTGAGTATACTAATACTCAGCTAGACTTACCCGGTGTGAGGAGTCTACTCCTCTACCTCTAGACATGCAGCTGTTTGGCTGAGGGGTTTGGTTTGCCAAAAGCACTAGCTGAGTCTAAATCAAATTTTTGCTTTACAAGTTTTAGTGTGATTCTCCTAAGACTAAATGCATACCTATCTAATCATACATGGTATCAAACATTAAGCAATCAACATCTTTTGCCAAATCAACACGTTTCCACTTATTACTCAATGTAGCAGCATGGATCAAGCAGTCTCATTAGCTACGAGAAGCAGACGATTCAAATCGAGTTTATGAACCATGCAAGTTAAACCTAAACACATGACGTGGCGAGGCATTCCGTCCCCACACACATCAACCGTCCGCATCGATTCCCTAACAACAGATCAGGGCTCACCGCCTTAGCGTACAATGCCTCACTGACCCCGACTACCGTCGTGCAGCGACCACACTTGTACCCACCATAACCGGAATGGGAGACCACGTCTCAGGTCGTGTGAGGGGTAAAGTTTGCGGGCAGGTTCACTCAGGTACTAGGCTTACCGATTTACCATATTTCTCTGCATATGTTTAGTACGTTCAAACGCTTGACACACAGTACCACACCTTAATCCCCATGGACCATCGTCAACAGACCATCATCATTCCGATATAAAATGGATACAATCAATTCCTGACCTCTCGCGAGTGCTAGAAAAATAACTTGACTTCTACCGAGATCCCTAATTAGTAAAGCAACTACTCGACCTAGCATACTAGTATCCATCTCAAAAAGAATCCTGAGTTAATGCATCTAGGGTTTCAGGTAACTCCTACACTTAAGTGCACAATACAAGCCTACAAACATTAAGTGCAGTAAAATAGCAAATAGAATAGGTTATGCATAAAACCAGGGCTTGCCTTCCAATGCCGGGGCAGGCAGATCCTCGATGGCAGGCTCTGGTGCTGGCTCCTAGACTACCTCCTGAGCAACTCCTTGCTCCGGAACGAGGATGTACTCTCCGTCAGCGAGATTACAGTCTATCGAATGCAATGAATAAGATATATGCATATTAATGATATGGCAATTTGTAAATGCTATGCATAGTAAAACAATACTAAAATAGTGGTATACTGGGGTCTCCTTTGTTAGCCTTAAGGGGCACTACACCAAAATAAGCAACCTCCGAGAGGCAAATAACTTCCTACGGTTTCTTTTCAAAACCGTAGGAAATTAATAATTTCCGAGCGGCAACTAGTGCCTCTCGGAAGTTAAGTTAACTTCCGACGGCCGGCCAAGAGCCTCTCGGAAGTTAAGTTAACTTCTGAGAGGCCGTCGGAAGTTAAGTTAACTTCCGACGGTTGGTCTATCGCCTCTCGGAAGTTACCTATTCAGGCGTTGACCGATCCGGGTATGCCTTAACTTCCGACGGTTTTGCACAGGGCCTCTCAGAAGTTATCAATTTTAGGCTAACGGCGCGCGACCGTCTTTGTCTGTCTCACATTTTGCAGCGCCCGCGTAACGTCTCCACCGCCGCCTGCTCGCCGGAACTCGCCCCCGCGTGCCACCGCCGCCTGCTCGCCCCCGCGCGCCCGCCTGCTCGCCGGAATGCGCCGCCGCGCTCGCCCGGCCTGCTCTCCGCGCGTTCCGGCGCCTCCACCACCGCCTGCTCGCCGCGCGCCCGCCTGCTCGCTCCACCGCCGCCCGCTCGCCGCGCGCCCGCCTGCTCGCTCCACCGCCGCACGCCCGCCTGCTCGTCTGCTGGCGTGCCCGTCTGCTCGACCGCCTCCCCACCGCTGGGTGCTCAGCCGCCCCACATCCCGTCGTCTCCGTTCCGCCCCGCCCGCTACTCGCCCCGCCCGGCTCCCCCAGTCACCGTCGTCGCTTCAGGTAACTACTTCCGAGTATTTATATTATATTTTTTATATTAAATATGCTAACTTCCGATAGTTAACTGTTTTTAAACCGTAGAAAGTTATGTTAATACGGTTAATTAACTTAATAAGCTATGTGGTGCATGTAATTGAATTATGTTAGTCTCTTGTTTGTTGTGTGTTAGTAATATTTTTGCACAATTGTAGTAGTGTTGTGAAACCTATGTGTCGCCCATTCTGGATAGGCACGAGTCACATGATATATACACATATGACTCGTATTGGTCCGAAATTGTCCCTTTTTGGACAGCCTGTTAGTGGATGATAGAGCTATGGATTTATGACGATGACGGGTCCGAACGAGATTTCGGTGACATAACCCTGTTGTTCTCTATTGCACCATTTATGGGCATGTAAATGGAGAACAACGGGGTTATGCTGTTGAAATTTCGTTCGGACTCGTTGCTCGTCATAAATCATTGCTCTATCGGTCACTCATGGGTGGGTTTAGGAACTATCTTTTCCTATAGATGTAGTGACACGATCGATATGCGTTTAGTACCGGAAAAAATTTATGAATCATGTGTTCTACTATTTTAGAATCAAATATGGTGGGCGAGGACCGTCGATGGATGTATGAAGGTTGGCGTATGAATGATCCCTCAGCAGATTGGATAAGAAAGACAGAGGATTTTATTGATCGTGCTTTTGCTATATCAAGAACCGGCACGGATGTGCGTTGTCCATGTAGTATGTGTCGGATTTGTAGATGTCAAGACAAGAGAACTCTGTCGGGGCACCTTTGCAAATATGGCTACATGCCTAACTATGAAGTATGGGTGTATCACGGCGAGGACTTTCCCCGTGAAAATTTGCCGGAAGCCAACAACACTGACGACGTGGAGTACGATAGAATGGACGAGATGCTTGAAGATTTAAGGGAGGATCCTGATTTGGTGTTTCCACCAAATCATGAGGAGCCGCCTCCTCTAGAGGTTAAAAAGTTCTTCGACCACCTTAAGGCTGCAGAAGATCCATTGCACGAACACACAACAGTTTCAGTCCTCGCTTTCGTGACTCGACTTATGGCTATCAAGTCCAAGTTCGTGTTCTCGAACAATTGTTACAACGAGCTCTTGAACTTAATCAGTGAAGTGTTTCCACCAAATCACAAGATGCCAAAAGACGTGTATCAGTGCAGGAAACTGCTCTCTGGTCTAGGTATGGACTATCAGAAAATCGATGTCTGTCCAGATAATTGTATGCTGTTCTAGAAGGATCATGAGAATGATAGTAAGTGTCTAAAGTGTGGCAAGTCGAGATATGTAGAGGTTAAAAACGATGATGGTGAAATGGTCATATCAACTGTAGCCCAAAAGCAACTTCGTTATATGCCTCTTGGGCCTCATGTTAAGCGTTTGTTTCTTTCGAGGAACACAGCTAGGCACATGAGATGGCATAAAGAACGTGAACGAGGGGACACTCATGTGATGACGCACCCGTCTGATAGTGATGCGTGGAAGGCTCTAGATGACTTTGATCCAGAATTTGCTAGTGAAGCGAGAAATATTCGAATTGGGTTGGCGACAGATGGTTTCACACCTTTCAATACGAACGCAGCATCATATTCTTGTTGGCCTGTATTTGTTATTCCATACAACCTTCCACCTCATCTGTGCATGAAATATGATTACATGTTTCTTTCCCTAATTATTCCTGGTCCAGACCATCCTGGGAAAGGGCTGAATGTGATGATGCAACCCTTGATCGATGATCTCAAAAAGTTATGGAAAGGAGTCGAAGCATATGATTGCTACAAAAACGAGAAATTCACACTTCGAGTTGCATATTTGTGGTCCATTCATGATTTCATGTCATACAGTTTATTTGCTGGATGGAGCTGCCATGGAACTCTGACATGTCCAATATGTGGCAAGGATACATATTGTTTCCGCCTTGAGTTTGGAGGGAAGATCTGTTACTTTGACTGCCACAGATGCTTCTTGCCCCAAAAACACCTGTATAGGTTCGAGGTTAACACCTTTAAGAAGGGCACTATCATGACAAAGGGACCGCCCAGGCGTCTTAGCGGAATAGAGATTGAGGCTATGCTTCATAACTTGAAAGAGAATGAAAGTGGTGATGGATACATAGGTTTTGGAACCGAGCATAACTGGACACATAAATGTGGTTTATGGGAACTACCTTATGTTAAGGCATTGATTCTGATGCATAACATTGACGTCATGCATCAGGAACGTAATGTTGGTGAAAGCATTCTAAGTACCTGCATGAATCTAGGTGACAAAACAAAAGACAATATAAAGGCTAGAAAGGACTTAGCAAAACTTCGTAACAGACCAACCCAGGAACTCGACGAAAATGGAAAAAATCCACGTGCTCAATTTTGTCTAAAACCTAAACAGAAGAAAGAAGTAATGGAATGGTTGAAAAATTTGAAATTCCCAGATGGTTATGCGGCCGGGTTTAGGAGAGCTGTGAACTTAAAGACAAATAAAATAACTGGATTGAAGAGCCATGATTATCATATAATGATGGAAAGGCTCCTCCCTGTAATGTTTCGAGGGTACTTGAAAGTCAGTATCTGGTAGGCTTTAGCTGAGTTAAGCTACTTTTATAGGCAACTTTGTGCTAAAGAAATAAATAAAGATGTGATGGAGAAGTTGGAGACAGAAATTCCTGTCTTTATATGCAAGTTGGAAAAAATATTCCCCCCAGGATTCTTCAATCCAATGCAACATCTACTTGTCCACCTTCCATATGAAGCTAAGGTTGGTGGTCCTGTGCAATACAGGTGGATATACAATATTGAAAGGGCATTAAAGAAGCTTAGTTCAATGGTTGGTAACAAAGGAAGAGTTGAAGGGTGTATAGCTGAAGAATTCAAATATAAAGAGGTAGCAGCCTTCACGAGTGTATACTTTGCAGACGAGCACAATATCAATGCCCCTACATTGAGGTATCATGATGACAAAGTAGGGACCCGCAGCAATCTCCAAATTTTTGAGATTGAGGGTAAGACTGTTGGGGCATCCACAGAATATCATCCTGAGCGCGAAGAAAAGTTGGACGCTTTGCTCTATATGTATGACAATATGGATGAAATGACTCAATATTTCAAGTAAGATGACTCCATATTTCAATTTGTTTACTTGTTGTAATCGTGTTCCGCACCTCATTTGTTTACTTGTTGTAACAGAGAATTCCAATCTCATCTTAATGAGAAATTGTCCTCGAGGCAGTATGAAAACGCGCTTCGAGGAAGACATGGGAAGCCCAATTTCATTAATTGGTTTCGAAATTATGTAAATAACCTAACACTCTTGTTCTACTTTATATATTTTGTTTTAGAAATCTAATTTCACCATCTGATTGGCAGTGTGACAAAATTCCAAATTTAGACGAGGACTTGCTTCAGATGTCTTACGCAATCGGAAAAGTCAGAAGCTACGGTCGTTACGACATTAAGGGGTTTCGTTTTCGTTCGACCAAATTTGAATGTACTCGTCCATTTGCGGCGACAAAAAATACTGGAGTTGTATGCAGGGCAGTCGATGATCGTGGAAGAGAGATGAATTATTATGGAGTTATTAATGACATACTCGAGTACGACTTTGCCGGGAGCAAAAATCTTAAGGTGGTGTTTTTCAAATGTGATTGGTTTGATCCCAATCAAGGGACTATAGAAAACCAATTTGGCATGGTAGAAGTCAAACATGAGCTCAAAACAAGTGCATGTAGCAAATTTGTTCTTGCTCACCAAGTTGACCAGGTGTACTACATACCGTATCCATCTATAAAGCTGGAAGCCACATGGGTAGTGTACAAAGTGAATCCTCGTGAACAATTACACACCAAGGGTGAATGGTTCGAGGCGGAAGTTGAAGAAATTTACCAAGAAGATGAACTTCCGACCAATTTTAATATAGATACTGAGGTTTTGCCAGAATCATTAGTGGGAGATCCTGAAGATGTAGTAAGTCCCAAAAAACGGAAACGGAAGTCAAAGAAGAAAACATTGAATCGAAGAAAACAATTTGATCCTGATTTTGAATACGACTAAAAAGTAATTATATATTTATTGTTCATTTCAATACATTATGTTCATTTCAATACATTATGTTCATTTCAATACATTATGTTCATTTACATTATGCTCAATTACTAATTTGATTTTGTTTTAATAACAGGATGTCTAAAAAGGTCAAGCAGCTCGCTAAGGGACTAGTGAGGAGAGCCTTCTTTTTTGGGAGAAAGGAGGACATAGTGTTCCAGGGCACTAGTTCAAGCTCGAGCAGGCGTAGAGCTTTGTTGGAGCATGTTCCAGAGTTGCAGGGTCAGGCAGTCGGCGTACAGAGGAATGAGGTAACCAATATATTTGTTTCGTAATGTAATATTTGTATGAGTTCGAATATCTAAATTATTAATTTTGATCTATAGGATGAGCCTAAAGATGAGGAAGAGACAGAGGAGTGGAGACAAGTGGAAGATGAGGAAGAGACAGGGTGGGGTGAATGGCCCAATGATGGAGGGTCGGGAGTTGGGGGAGCTAGTGGGTCAAGGGAAGGAGAAGCTGGTGTTTCAGGTGGAGGTTCTGGAAGCGGGGGAGTTGGAGGGTCTTCACGGGTCCGGAAGCCGCGGAAGACTAGTTGGGTCCCCCCTCCTAAAGAACCAGTTAACAAGGTTGAGATAATCCCGAGTGGAGATGGGTAAGAGCATATTTGCTTTGTTCTTATGTCTTACACATTGATGATAAATAATTATTTTTTGAATTTGACAATTGTGCTTGTGTTGTTAGGGCTTGGCTGGATAGTAGTTTCACCGGCAAAGATCGTGTAAGGCAAGTAAATAAAGTGTTAGAATTTTGCAGGACCCTTTTGGAATTCCTTCCTGACTATTTCTTGTAGATATATAAATGTATTTCAACTTTGGTAAAGGGTTTAAGTCATGAAATGGTCATTTGCATAGCTTTCCCACTAATCCCATGCTTGGAGGTCCAATGGCTCAAGAGGGGGGTCTAGGGTGTGAGCATCTTTTTCCAAGGTGAAGATGCATGAAAATCTTGGGTATTTCTTTTGTCATGATCATTCCTTAATTAATCCATGGTTTCTAAAGTTTTGGTGCCCCTTCTCCACCACTTAAACACATGTGATAATAGGCCATAAGTGCATATATTGAGCCAGTGCCTTGGGTAACACCTAGGGTGTTACAGATCAAGCCAAGGTAGAAGTGATACATGGATGGCCTATGCCAAACACTATCACACAGGTGCAGAGTTTCCTAGGACTTGCTAGCTTCTATCACCGTTTTGTGAAGGACTTTAGTACTATTGCTGCACCTTTGAATGAGCTTACGAAGAAGGGAGTGCATATTAGTTGGGGCAAAGTACAAGAGCACTCTTTCAACATGCTGAAAGATAAGTTGACACATGCACCTCTCCTCTAACTTCCTGATTTTAATAAGACTTTTGAGCTTGAATGTGATGCTAGTGGAATTGGATTGGGTGGTGTTTTGTTACAAGAAGGCAAACTTGTTGCATATTTTAGTGAAAAATTGAGTGGGTCTGTTCTAAATTAGTCTATTTATGATAAGGAATTATATGCTCTTGTGCGAACATTAGAAACATGGCAGCATTATTTGTGGCCCAAAGAGTTTGTTATTCATTCTGATCATGAATCTTTGAAACATATTCGTAGTCAAGGAAAACTAAACCGTAGACATGCTAAGTGGGTTGAATTTATCGAACCTTTTCCTTTTGTTATTAAGCACAAGAAAGGAAAAGAGAATATCATTGCTGACGCTTTGTCTAGGAGATATACTTTGTTGAATCAACTTGACTACAAAATCTTTGGATTAGAGACGATTAAAGACCAATATATTCATGATGCTGATTTTAAAGATGTGTTGCAGCATTGTAAAGATGGGAAATGATGGAAAAAATATATCGTTAGTGATGGGTTTGTGTTTAGAGCTAACAAGCTATGCATTCCAGCTAGCTCCGTTCGTTTGTTGTTGTTACAGGAAGCACATGGAGGTGGCTTAATGGGGCATTTTGGAGCAAAGAAAACAGAGGACATACTTGCTGGTCATTTCTTTTGGTCCAAGATGAGAAGAGATGTGGCGAGATTGGTTGCTCGTTGCACGACATGTCAAAAGGCGAAGTCATGGTTAAATCCACACGATTTATATTTGCCTCTACCCGTTCCTAGTGCTCCTTGGGAAGATATTTCTATGATTTTGTGCTGGGATTGCCAAGGACTAGGAAGGGACATGATAGTGTGTTTGTGGTTGTTGATAGATTTTCTAAGATGGCACATTTCATACCATGTCATAAAACTGACGATGCTACTCATATTGTTGATTTGTTCTTTTGTGAAATTGTTCGCTTGCATGGTGTGCCGAACACAATTGTTTCTGATCGTGATGCTAAATTTCTTAGTCATTTTTGGAGGACTTTGTGGGAAAAATTGGGGACTAAGCTTTTATTTCCAACTACATGTCATCCCCAAACTGATGGTCAAACTGAAGTTGTGAATAGAACTTTATCTACTATGTTAAGGGCTGTTCTAAAGAAGAATATTAAGATGTGGGAGGACTGTTTGCCTCATGTTGAATTTGCTTATAATCGATCATTGCATTCTACTACAAAGATGTGCCCATTTCAGATTGTATATGGTTTGTTGCCTTGTGCTCCTATTGATTTAATGCCTTTGCCATCTTCTGAAAAACTAAATTTTGATGCGACTAGACGTGCTGAATTGATGTTAAAACTGCATGAAACTACTAAAGAAAACATAGAGCGTATGAATGCTAGATATAAATTTGCTAGTGATAAAGGTAGAAAGAAATTAAATTTTTAACTTGGAGATTTAGTTTGGTTGCATTTGAGAAAGGGAAGATTTCTTGAATTGCGAAAATCTAAATTGTTGCCTCGAGCCGATGGACCATTTAAAGTGCTAGAGAAAATTAACGACAATGCATATAGGCTAGATCTGCCTACAGACTTTGGGGTTAGCCCCACATTTAACATTGCAGATTTAAAGCCCTACTTGGGAGAGGAAGTTGAGCTTGAGTCGAGGACGACTCAAATGCAAGAAGGGGGGAATGATGAAGACATCCACACTACTGACACATCTATGCCAATACAAGTACCAATTTCTGGTCCCATTACTCGTGCTCGTGCTCGTGCTCGTCAACTCAACCATCAGGTGATTACACTCTTGAGTTCATGTCCATCGCATTTAGACCATGGAGACCCGTGCACTCTTGTTTTGCTTAGGAACCAGGGAAAAGACCAAAAGGGAAAAGGATTTGAACATGCTGGATTCGGACTGCAGAAAAACACCAACTTGTGACGGTCACCACGGTCACATGCGGGCTCAGATTGGAATGTTCAAGCATAACATGGAAAGCTGGTCAAGTCTACTTTCATATGGATCCGGAATTATAGTCATATCTATTCTGAGGCCGCCGTAATCATTGTTTCCTTACCGAGACATTTCCTGCCTTTTCTGCCCATGGTGTTGTGTCACCCTATTTTGGCCCAATGGGTTGTGTATCGAGTTGGGTCCATTAGGGACGCATCCTAGGGTTGCAACACGACCCCAATACCCTTGTGGTTGTCCTCCCATGTTTATAAACCCCCTAGCCGCCACCAAGAACATCGGGTTTTGTTTAGATCAAGTTTAGCTCTCGCTACTTGCTTGTAAGCACGCATGCTGGTTCAGCCGCCCGTCTTCTTGTCTTCAGAACCCCGCCATATTGGAGTTTGATTTTTAAACCTACATTTACATCTGGTAATTCAGTACTTGTTCTACTTGTTCTTGCTAGTTCTTTGATTGCTTGCAGGACGAGTGCCCTAGTGGCCGGGGTGTCACGCTCCACAAGATCGTGACAGCCATAGGAGGTGGTGTATCGGTTGCTAAGGCGCAGTGTCTTTGGAAGGCTGTAGTCGGGCCGTGAACGTCGTCTCCTCCACCAATCGAATTATTCCACATCCTCTCACCGAAAGATCAGGCATTCACCCAATGGGTGCACATCAGGGGGGATATCAAGATAGCTTATGTTAGCACCAAAGAACAATTAGCCGATATCTTCACCAAACCATTGGATGAGAAAACATTTAGCAAACTTAGGAATGAGCTAAATATACTTGATTCTCGGAATTTTGATTGAAACATTGCACACATAACTCATTTATATACCTTTGATCATATCTCTTTCATTTTGGTACAAATACATATTTCTTATTAGTTATGTACCAAGGCTACGACTAATGTGTGTTCAAGTGCATTTCTATACTAAGTCGTAGATTGAAAGGGAAATGGAGTATTCGGCGAAGACAAGGCTTCCACTCCACTCTAACGGTATCATTTACCCTTCGTCGTCACTCCACATCACTCTCAAATTGGTATAATCTTACACTCATATTTACTTATACCAATGGGGGAGTAAGTAAAAAGGGCTCTCAAAAGTTTTCGTTTTTGGCGATTAATGCCAAAGGGGGAGAAAGTATTAAGCCCAAAGCAAAAGGACCGCACCACCAACTTCAAAATTTTGATTTATTTACAAAAGTTTGTTTTTCCAATTTGTATCTTGTGATAAGCAATTTCTTCATTGGTATGATATTTTCAATTTCCAATTGGTATCTATTAAAACCCTCTTGAAAGCTAAGAGGAGAATTTCATTCAGGGAGAGTTTTGTTTAGTCAAAGGAAAAAGAATTTGAAACAGGGGAGAAATTTCAAATCTTGAAAATGCTTCTTGCAATCTTATTTATATACCTTTGACTAGGTGCAAAAGACTTCGAAAAGATTTTCTAAAAAGATTTGCAAAAACAAAAACAAGTGGTGCAAATGTGGTCCAAAATGTTAAATAAAAGAAAGCAATCCATGCATATCTAATGAAATTATAAATTGGTTTAATTCCAAGTAACCTATGCACTTACCTTATGCAAACTAGTTCAATTCTGCACTTATATATTTGCTTTGGTTTGTGTTGGCATCAATCACCAAAAAGGGGGAGATTGAAAGGGAAATAGGATTTAACCTTTTCCTATAAATAATTTTGGTGGTTGAATACCCAACACAAATATTGGACTAACTAGTTTGCTATAGATTATATATTCTACAGGTGCATGAAGGTTCAACACAAACCAATAAAAGAACAAAGTTAGGGTTCAAAATCAAAGTAGCAAAGGAACAAAGGGTGCCCTGGTCTGGCGCACCGGACTGTCCGGTGCACCAGGACTGTACAACTCCAAATTCGCCACCCTCGGGTTTCTCTGGGCGTGCTCCGCTATAATTCACCGGACTGTCCGGTGCACCAGTGGAGCAACGGCTCCTTCGCGCAACGGTCGACTGCAAAAGCCGCTGACTCTGTGAACAGTGAGGAACAGTGCATGCAGAACTCAGAGCAGTCGCTAGAGGGGCACCGGACAGTGAACAGTGCCGGTCCAGTGCCACAAGAAGACAAAGTTCCAACGGTCGACTGCGTCCGAACCGTAATGGTTGGGTGACGTAGGTGGCACACCAGACTGTCTGGTGCGCCCATCGGCAGCAGCCCAACCCCAACGGTTGTTTGGTGGTTGAGGGCTATAAATACCCCTCAACCACCTCCACTCCAACCATCCAAGCATTCATCACACTTCATTCAATACAAGAGCAAAGTGCAACACTCCAAGACACAAATCAAAGCGATCAATCCACTCAAAGTCCCAAACTCAACTCTAGCGCATTAGGGCTTCTGAGAGGATCACTTGTGTTTCTTGTTGCTCTTGTTTGCTTGGTTAGCTTTCTTTTCTTTTTCTTGTTACTCTCAAGTGCTTTGTAAGCAAGGCAAGAGACACCAATTGTGTGGTGGTCCTTGCGAGGTCTAAGTGACCCATGAGAAGTAAAGAAGAAAGCTCACTCGGTCTAGGTGACCGTTTGAGAGAGGGAAAGGGTTGAAAGAGACCCGGTCTTTGTGACCACCTCAACGGGGACTAGGTTCTTTAGAACCGAACCTAACAAATCACCGTGTTCATCCGTCTTACTTGTTGGTTGATTTGTTTTCCCCTCTCTCGGACTCGAATTCATTTCTAACGCTAACCCCGGCTTGTAGTGTGTGCTTAAGTTTGTAAATTTCAGATTCGCCCTATTCACCCCCTCTAGGCGACTTTCAGTGTAATGTTTTCCCGGGTGGTCGCTCCATGTTCCGATTAACATAATGATCTTAACATGAGTAGTAATAATAAAAAGATAATAAAAGTGTAATTATGAATAAAGTATCTCCATACCCAAATCCACATAAAGCAATAGCAGGTACTACCCAAAAAAATTCAGTGGTGAACAAGGTATAAAGATAGCCAAAACTAGGGTAACCTATTGGATCACATCACAATTAACCTATGCAGATCATTATAATTAATAAGAACATGGCTATGAAAAAGTAAGTGATCAAGGGTACAACTTGCCTTCAATGAGCTCCTGCTCAGCTACTTCTACTTGCTGAACCTCAGAATCCACAGTGGCTTGCTCGTCTACTCGCATCAACACAATACATACATAATATAGCAAAAATTAACATCACACCAAACATATAATTAAAAATACACAATAATAATCTAGACATTAAAATAAGATCATTGTTACTGAAATCATTAAATTTGGAGTTATATATTTTAAGATATGAATTTTCCAAGGTTTTATGTATTTAATACAGGATTAAGTGATAGATACATTTTAAATTGTCTTTCATGTCAAAACAGTGGCACAATTTGATAGAGAATAAAATTACAAAATTATAGGAAGTGGAATGGATTAATTTGGAGCAAGTATGAGTTTTCTAGGAATTTAACAGATTCTAACATTTATTTATGAATTAAAAATCAATTTCTATTTTATTTTCTACGGTTTCTCTGTCCTCTGGACTCAGCCTCATTTTCCAGAAAGGTCAGGGGGTTGCTCGCTTAAAATCCTAGACTTAGTGAACAATGTATGTGGACGGCGGGTTCTATATAGGAAAAACACAGGGGCACATGTGTAAAACTAACTCGCGAACGGGTATCGGGAAATGCTGACCGCCAGATCAGAATTCTACGCGCCTGATTAAATCCGTAGCGCTGTGAACTGGAAAGGAACAGGTACTGTCCGATCGAGGATCGTTGGGCCAGATCAACTACACGAAGCAACGCGCCCAGGATTTAATCTCGTCCGCGAGACGTGGATCAAACGGTTGAGCTTCTATTGATCAAAGCGGTATCAAATCTCTAATCCTAACCGTCCGCGGTCGATTCGTCTGTCTCGATTTAAAATGTTGAGATCTAATCTCGACCCCACGATTGCCATCGGAGGGTCCCAGACTTCCCGACCCAGGGGGACTCCAGATTTAATCCTGGCCACTCAATCCGATCTAACGGTCATCCGACCGTCGTCTCCACCTAACCCGAGCGCCACCGCGCCAGCTACCTACGTCGGCGGTCCTCCGGCGAGGGTTTTTCTAGAGATCCAGAATCAAATCCCTCCCCAAACGTTCTACGCGCAATTCACAGCCTACTGAATCGGGTGAGAAAGATATTACCTTCGATTACCCGATTGTTGACGCTCGGCCACGATGGTAGGCGCGCCCGTGGTGAAGACTGCACTCCGGTGACAAATTCCGGGGCCCCTCTTCTCCAATCTGCAGCAGCGAGGCCACCAGCACGTTCCTCTTGGCACGACGGATCACCCGAGCACGAATTCGAGGACACGGCGTCGACGAGGCTCACTAATTTGAAGCAGGCGACTCCTATGCCCTCACGTTCTCTCGGTTATGGTCGTGGGTGCGCAGGTGAATGGCGATAAGGGGGGGTGACGGTGCGCGAGACCTTATATGACCGAGGCGAGTCGGTTAGGGAACCCGCTACTTACCCGCTGGTGGCGAGATTAGCGGGGGCGTTCGGGGGAGGTCGCGTCATGGCGGCATGGGCAAGGTTCTACAGGCACGCGCACATATGAGGACTCTGGCATGTGGGTCCCGCGAACGCAGTGTAAGGCCGCCCAGTGGGCTCCGTCTGTCAGGCCGACGGCGCGCGCGAGTGTGCGAGCAGGAGACTGATCCGTGGGGCCTGCTGTCGGCGTGCGGTGTCCAGGGTAAGGCGCACGGGTTATAGCCTGACGGGCGGGGCCCATATGTCAGCGTCCATGGAAGAGTGGGCTGCGCGAGGTAGAGAAGAGAGAATGGGTATTGGGTCAGATTGGTGCTCCGCGGCCAAGGTAGCTTTTTTATTCTTTTCTTCTTATCGTTTCTTTTCTTTTCTTTTCTTTTATATTTCTTTTTCCCTTTTACTTTTAAATCCTAATTTTAATTTTCAATTTAGATTCAAACTTTTGTGGCTCATCATTTACAAATTTTATTTGTGCACTAAAAGTACTAAGTTTGAGAATATTTGTTTAATAATATTATATTATTATTTTTTATATCCCTTCTCTTTCTTTTCTTATTTTCCAAACCCTAATTTTAATTTAGGGTTTAATCTAACCTTTAGAATTATTATCTTATTATTATTATTCTTATTATTTTTATTTAATGCACAAACATATAACTCCAACATGATGCATATATTTTTTTATCATTTGTTTTAATTCATCTCTAAATTTTATGTATGCTCTTTTTATGATGCAAATGAGGCACATAAAATAAGGGGACCTCTATATATTCCTTTTATACAATTTTGAGTATGACAAATCCTACCCCCCTTACAAAGAATCTCGTCCTCGAGATTTAGGGAGATCTAGGGAAAAGATGGGGAAAATCGATGTGAAGCTCTTCTTCTCTTTCCCATGTAGCTTCATCTTCTCCATGGTGACTCCATTGCACTTTGCACATCTTTATCACCTTATTTATTGTAACTCGAGTTAAAGTGTCCAGAATCTTGATCGGATATTCTGTATAGGTCAGATCATCTTGAACACAAAGGTCCTTCATTGGTAGCTGCTCCTCAGGTACCCTGAGGCATTTCTTTAGTTGGGACACGTGAAAGACATCATGTACATCTGACAGATTATCAGCTAGCTCGAGCTGATAGGCCATCTCTCCAACTCGCCTAAAAACTCTGAATGGTCCAATAAAGCGAGGGGACATTTTGCCCTTGACTTTAAATCTCCTTATTCCACGAAGTGGTGACACCTTGAGGTACACATGATCACCTTCCTCAAACTCCAGTGGTCTTCTTCTATTATCAGCATAGCTCTCTTGCCTGGTCTGAGCTACCCTCAAGTTCTTCGTGATTATACATACTTGTTCTTCTGCCTCTTGAATAAGTTTAGGTCCAAAAAACTGACTTCCCCCGGTCTGGTCCTAATATAGAGGAGTCCTGCACTTCTTGCCATATAGAGCCTTGAACGGTGACATTTTCAGACTGGCCAGGTAACTATTATTATATGAGAACTCAGCATAAGCTAGACTCTTGTCCCAACTATTACCATGCTTAAGGGCACAAGCTCTCAACACGTCCTCTAATACTTGATTAGTCCTTTCAGTTTGTCCATCAGTCTGAGGATGGTAGGACGAAATAAAATTCAACTTCGTATCCATATTCTCATGAAAACTTTTCCAAAATCTAGAGATAAACTATGATCCTCTATCCAAAACGATCTTCTTCTGTACACCGTGTAGAGACACAATCCGAGCCATATATACTCTGCCAATTGACATCCCTTATAAGTAGTCTTGTGTGGCGGAACCGCCCAAATTATTCCAACTTAAGTGCCTAAGTCCCGCCTTAGAGGCTAGACCACACTTAAATAGGAATAACACGTCAGTCCCTCGGATCTAGTCCGACGAGGCCACTAACAGGATCAAGTACCACGTACTCACTCGATGGTGAGGCACAGAGCAAATACAATAAAGCATAAAATCATACATTAAGTAGTATCAAATTATTACATCATCATCGTAGTTTTAGCAAAAGTGGAGATCATTGTTCGGAATGCAGCGGAATAAAACTAACGATAGGTAAACGGAGAGATGGGGAAGCTTGTCCCATCACTCCTCATTCTCCTCCTCGGCCGAGGTAGGGTCCCACTCGACTGTCCAATCCGGTGGCAATATGGACGGCCAAGTCATTCCAGCAACCATGTCCTCCAGAGAACCTGTAAAATTATGCCACAAGCAAGGCTGAGTATACTAATACTTAGCTAGACTTACCCGGTGTGAGGAGTCTACTCCTCTACCTCTAGACATGCAGCTGTTTGGCTGAGGGGTTTGGTTGCCAAAAGCACTAGCTGGGTCTAAAAATCAAGTTTTAGCTTTTTCAAGTTTTAGTGTGACTCTCTTAAGACTAAATGTGTACTATCTACTCATTCATGGTATCAAGCAATTTAACAATCAACATCTTTTGCCAAATCATCACATTTTCACTTGTTACTCAATGAAGTACAATGGATCAAGCAGTCTCATTAGCTATGAGAAGCAGACGATTCGAATCGAGTTTTTATCCTTGCAAGGTAAACCTAAACACACGACGTGGCGAGGCACTCTGTCCCCACACACATCAACCGTCTCCATCGATTCCTCGTCAGCAGAGAGGGGCTCACCGCCTTGGCGTACAATGCCTCACTGACCACGACTGCCGTTGTGCAGTGACCGCACTTCTACCCACCATAACCGGAATGGGAGACCACGTCTCAAGTCGCGTGAGGAGGGCAATCTGCTGGTAGGTTCAATCAGGTACTAGGCTTACCGATTTACCATATTTCTCGGCATGTGCTTAGTACGTTCAAACGCTTGACACAGGTATCTGCACGTTAATCCTTATTCCAATTTTGTCTCGTAGATATCGCAACCCCCATGGGTCCGAGTCCACAGACCCTTATCATTCTGTTATCAAGGTGGATACAATCAATTTCCTGACCTCGCGCGAGTGCTAGAAAAATCACTCGACTTCTACCGAGATCCCTAATTAGTAAAGCAGCTACTCGACCTAGCATACTAGTATCCATCTCAAAAGGTATCCTGAGTCATGCAACTAAGGTTCCAAACAACTCCTACACTTAAGTGCACAATACAAGCCTACAAACATTAAGTGCACTAAAATAGCATATAGAATAGGTTATGCATAAAACCGGGGCTTGTCTTCCAAAGCTGGGGCAGGCAGATCCTCGATGGCAGGCTGTGGTGCTGGATTCGGGGCTACCTCCTGAGCAACTCCTTGCTCCGGCACGAGGATGTACTCTCCGTCAGCGAGGTTGCAATCTATCGAATGCAATGAATAAGAAATATGTATGCTATGATTATGCAGGATTTAGTAATCATTATGCTTAGTGAAGAAAAACTAAGTTAGTTGGTAACTTAGGGTTTCTTTGTTATAAGAAGCTCTTGAGGTTTATGCTTATCAATTTAGGTTTTTGGTTTTGCTTAAAGGTAAACATAGTGGATTAAGATTTGGATTTCCCTTTAAAGGTTCTATCAGGTATTCAAGGGTTTTGTTGTTTTGGTTAGGGAAACATTAATCTCCACTACTAATCACTCTTTTTTTATTGTCTTTTTATGCTCTTAAGGTGGTTTGAACTACAACAGTGATTTCAAAACTTCAAAAATCTTGTAAAAATTACAGTGCGTGAATATTGGGCTCTGAAGTCTGTCCTATAATTTTGAGGTAAAAAATAAACAGAACATGCCCTGGACAAAAATAACAAAAGTTGGGGCAGAGGGGTTACTTTGCACTACAACCCTTATCTAGGTGTGGGTTCTGTACTAAGGGTTATTTTTGCTAGTATCTATGGGTAGTAACATGCTTCTGTGCCAAAAATCACAGAGGGTTATTTAGTTATGATTTTCTAAAGTTGATAGCCAAAAAGACACTTATAACTAACACTACAACACATGTGACCTTCTATGACAAATATGTGATGACACTAGTGAGAATCGTCATTAGATCGCTCTGTTTATGACGATTTCAATGAGACGTGTAAGTTTAATGACAAAAAACTAACCACCGTCATTAAAACTGTCATAACTCATTCTAACATACTTTTTGTGACGATGATCCATGACAATATGGGTTCGTCATGAGCATAAATCGTCATATTTTGCTCTACATCAGACTTGTGACAATTGTATGACAAGCTCATTCATCATTGATATATGTGATAGAATTTTTAAAATGAAATATTATATCATCGATGTAACGAGAGGTCCACCATCAAGGCTACATGGGTTCTGCATGAGGTGCTTATTGATGTAACACATTAAATTATTGTTTAAATTGTTCATCTATTTATATTAAAGTGTCTCTAGTATATAGCCAATCTATAGGATTTTGCGTCCTATCACATTGTTTTTTAGCCCATAATATATTAACTTGCCCACGATGACAAATCTTTCGCACCTACGCATATGGTCAAGCTACTGTTTTATAGATGTGGAGAGGCAAGGCCAACTTTGTTACACATCTTTTAATTCTCGACCCATCTAGCGTCTTTGACTAGGAGCCCACTGTAATTGAAGAGTATTCAGTTGAATCCTATTGTTTTTTCCAAAAAAGTTGCATATATATTACAAAATTTATATCTATCAAGATTTTCATAATTTTCGATTCACCCCAAATATAACGACGATGAATAAATATAATATATAATATAATGTCGACAAATCAGAGGAGCGCATGCTACGTTTTTTGTTGTAACACTTGTGGCACTGCATAAGCCTGGACTTCATTTCCCACACCTTACAAACATGACCTGATACAACATTTGCTTACACACACGTCAGAGCAGACAAATCAGCTAGTTGTGTCGTCGACTCCTTGATGAATGATTTTACTGCCTTAGTGACCCAGGCAACATGGCCCAATGGCAAGACGTGTTCAGGTCCATACACGTCAGGTAGTGTTTATTAAAAAAATTCAAGTGTGGATAAAGGCCACGAACTCTTGCATAAAGGCCACATACACGGCTGCTTGTGATCCACGCACACATGCATGGCTTCATAAAGGCCACGAACTCATAATAATCGTTTTGTACTAGGAAATAGATTTATAGGAATAATTGTTTTCTGGGAAAACATAATACGGACATGCATCTAGGTCAGGCAGCCCGCCGGCTACAAGTATCACAGGGTACAGACGCGGCTACAAGGGTACAGGGTACAGGGTACAGGCTACAGGGTACAGACGCGGCTACAAGTAATGCAGGGTACAGGCTACAGGGTACAGACGCAACGACGGGTACAGACGCAACGACGGGTACAGACGCAACGACGGCTGTTCTGGCGCAGGAGCTTGAAGCCGTCGACGGCTGTTCTGGCGCTATCACCGCGGCAAGGTGTTTCCTGCCGTACAAGGGAGAAGAAACATCAAAAGGTTTGTAGATCAAAAGTACCATCTGTCACCATGAAAACAGACCTAGGTGTTACTCCTAATGGCTGTTATGATCCGTGATCCATCCTTCTAGGTGTAGGAACATAACATGGCCTAATGTTTGGCCTAAAACCATTAATCTTACCATACTTTTGCTTGTTCTTCCAGGATTCGCCATCTTCCAAGTCTCCAAGATAGAGCACTCGCCATCTTCCAGGATTCGCCATCTTCCAGGATTCACCATCAAGGTTTCATCCCTTGCTGCCGATAGAGACAACCACATATTCAATTTGAAATCTGTCCGGGCAAGGGAAACCTGTCTGCACAAGTTCACAGGTTAGTGACTAATATAGTGCAGGTTTCAGATTTCACATTAGTTTACAGGTTACACATAAAAACTTAACATGTTTCACAGACAGAACACTAGTTCACAGGTTTCAGATTTCACACAGGTTTAACATATTCACACCCAAGTTCACAGGTACACAGATTCATAGAATTCACACACAAGTTCACAGGTTTCTCTGATGTTCACTGGTACACACACAAAAGTTAACAGGTTTCACATACTGAAAACTGGTTAGATCAGCTGTGCTGCAACTGATGAGAAACTAAAAGAAAGACAACTTCCAGTGAAATAGAGTGCACATTTGCACTTTCAGAAGTACATGCGGGAATTAGAGATTCTAAAAGAGTACTAAAAAAGTGTGATAATAAGATCTGTTACCATCTCTAGAATGCCATTTTGTACCATCAAATTAGTTTCCTGCAAGATGGGATTCAAATATACAGAACTTTAAGTTACTGTGTAACCTCTCAAAAATAAAATCATGAGAATAATAAAGAATTTGAAGAAGTAATTAAAAATCTAAAACTGGACCAACATTCTAGCTACCTTGCAATTGAATAAAAAATGAACCATTATCTTCATGGCTAGTATTATATTTAGTTGGTATTAGTTACATTTATTCAGAAAATTTTAGTGGGTTAGAATTTTAATTTATCTAACCTTCATTCTTTTATTATTTCAATGTATGGCAGATGGACAGATCTTGGATCAATTCTAGGCTTTTCAGCAACAAGTATCTAGCCGGGGTGGATGAGTTCATGAAGTTTGTTGAAGAGCGGTTTCCTGATGCCGAGGAGATCCTATGCCCATGTCGACAGTGCTTGAATCAACTTTCTAAACATAAATCACAAGTAGAGGATCACTTATATATTAATGGGATGGCGAGCACATACACAACATGGATACATCATGGAGAGCCACTATTGACTGGCAGATTAAATGAAAATGCTGACCATCTAGATGAACAACCTGGTTTGAATGAGGATGCTAGTATGAATGAGTATGAACAAGATAACCCTGATGATAGATTACCAGATATGGTGCATGAGTTATTCACATCTGAAGAAGGTACAGGGAAGTCCATGTTTGCAGTTGTGTTAGATGAGATGAAGCAGACACTTCACCCAGGTTCACCATTCACAAATTTTTCTTTTGTGGTTCGATTACTTCATATCAAGTCATTTTATCGGATCAGCAATGTGGCATTCAATGCAATTGTGAAGTTATTATCATTGTTGTTCCCACAATGTAGCCTTCCAGCATCTTATAATGAAGCAAAGAAACTTATTCGTGTATTAGGACTCGGATATGAGTCAATCCATGTGTGCCCAAATAATTGTGTTTTGTTTCGGAAGGATTATGCAAAAAAAGATGAATGCCCAGTGTGTGAAGAATCTAGATGGAAAAATGGTGAAGGTAAAAATAAGAGTCCTCAAAAGGTACTGCGGCATTTTCCTTTGATTCCTAGGTTGAAAAGGATGTTTTCCTCGAAAAAAATATCTGAGGAGGCACAATGGCATAAGTTGAAGAGGAAAGTTGTGGAAAATGAGCTCAACCATCCAGCGGATGGTAAGGCATGGAAGGACTTCGATAAGCAACACGGTTGGTTTGCAGAAGATCCTAGGAATATCAGGCTTGGTCTTGCAACAGATGGTTTCAATCCATTTGGGAAAATGAGCTCCTCTTATAGTATGTGGCCTGTTTTTGTTATCCCTTACAACTTTCCTCCATGGGTATGTGTCGAGCAATCAAACTTCATGATGTGTCTACTCATCCCTGGCAAAGAATGCCCAGGAAAGGATTTTGATGTCTTTTTAGAGCCACTAATTGACGAGTTGCAAGATCTTTGGTTGGGTGTCAATACTATTGATGCAAGAGCTGGAAAAGAGTTTATTCTACATGCTGCGGTGCTATGGTGCATACATGATTATCCCGCGCTAAGCACATTGTCTGGTAGAGTCACTAGAGGGTATTATGCTTGTTTGCATTGTGACAAAAATCCCTGCTCTAGAAGAATACGGAATAAGATTTGCTATATTGGGCATCGACGATTCCTTGAAAAGGATCATCCATGGAGAAAAAAGAAAGACTTTGATGGGAAAGTTGAAAACCGTGACAATCCAGAGGCATTTAGTGAGGTTGAATTGAAGCAGCAGTTGGACATTGTCAAGGATGTTAGACCAGGAAAGCATCCTCAAAACAAGAAGAGAAAGCGGGATGCAAATGATGGACAACGTTGGAAGAAAAGGTCGTGTTTGTGGGATTTGCCTTACTGGACAGGTTTGAAGCTGCGACATAACCTTGATGTGATGCACATCGAAAAAAATATATGTGAGTCAATTCTTGGTACATTACTAGGTATTCCCGGGAAGTCGAAGGATAGTATTAATGCTAGGCTTGATATGGAAGACATGGGCATACGAAAATCTTTGCATTTGAAGCGTGATGGAGATTCATATAGCGCTCCTCCTGCTCCCTACACAATGGATAAAAAGCAAAAGCTTGCTTTCTATGACTTTCTAAGAAGTGTAAAGTTTCCAGATGGATATGCTTCTAACCTAGCAACATGTATTACAGCTGATGGATGCAACCTCCAAGGGTTAAAAACTCATGATTGCCATATAATACTGCAACGTATTTTACCTGCCGCTCTTCGAGGAATCATGGATAATGACATGTACATAGCAATTGCTGAACTAGGTAACTTTTTTCAGCAATTATGTGCTAGGACATTGAAGTTAAATGTTTTGCATAGAATGAAAGAGGAAATCCCAATTGTTCTATGCAAGCTTGAGAAAATATTTCCTCCTGCATTTTTTGATGTCATGGTCCACTTGACTATCCATTTACCTGATGAAGCTATCCTGAGAGGCCCAGTGCAATATGGTTGGATGTACCCCGTCGAAAGACGGTTATTTACTTTGAAGCATTCTGTGAGGAACATGGCACGGCCTGAAGGCTCAATTGCTGAAGCATATGTTGCTAATGAATGCTTGACTGCTTGTTCGCGGTATTTTGATGATCTCGACACACGACATAATTGGGAGGGCAGGAACAGAGAGCGTGTTGATATGAGCAAGGGAGATTTATCTGTTTTCCAACATGGAGTCGATTTACTCGGAGGGCATAGGATTACATACCAAGAAAATATATATGACAAGATGGTTTGGTATGTGTTAAACAATTGTCCGGAGGTTGAACAATATATAAAGTATGTCTTCGTATCCACAATTTCGCTTCATTTGTCTACAAACCTACTAATTTGATGTGCTAATTGTTTGTTTAAAAATGCTCTGCAGGTTATATAGAAAGGAGCTACAGAATGAAGGAAATCAAGATATTGAAAAAACCATTGAAAAACAATTTGCTACCTGGTTTAAGAACCATGTGAGTTGTTCTTGCATATTTTCTTTAACCATTTTTAGTGGTTGAAGATGTTTTAACCATCTTGGGGAATTTTGTGTACAGATTGCAACTCTACGATTTGTGAATGGTGAAGATGTAAGTGGTGACCTATACGCTTTGTCATGTCAACCAGATCTGCGAGTAAGAATATTTTCAGCATGTATTGTTGGTGGTGTAAGGTTCCACACTATTGAGCGTGAGAAAAATAGAAGGACACAGAATAGTGGAGTTATGGTTCATGGCACCCATAATGGAGAAGATGTTGAATTTTATGGTTGCTTGAAAGAAATAATTCAGCTGCAGTACAATGCAGACTCTAGCGGACATCGGTCAGTGGTTCTATTTCGGTGTGATTGGGTTGATACCTGTAGTAACAGGGCAAGGATGAAAGATCATGGATTCTTTAGAAGCATCAACCATGCATGTATTTGGTACAAGGATGACCCTTTTATTCTATCCACGCAGGCGACAAAGGTATTTTATTTGGAAGACACCAAATATCGTGGAGACTGGCGAGTTGTTCAAAAATTCTCACATAGGCATTTGTGGAATGTGGCTGAAATTTCAAGCGATGAAATATCAAAGGGTGTGGAGCTGTCATACCAAGACGATGAGTGTGTTGATTTTCATATTCAAGATTGTGATGTCAATATGGACAATGACGCGTTGGTTGGTGAAAATTCTTTTACTGTTCATGCAAGTATAGTTCAAGACCTTCAGAGACAAAGGGAAGATGAACCGGAAGATTTATTTGAAGACGAAGAAGACGAAACATTTCTGCAATATGCTAGTGATAATAATGAAGAAAGAACAATCCATAACGGCGAAGATGATGATAGCGACGATGAGTAGCTTGGCGAAGAATCAGCACAGATTCCAACAAAACAATCTGGTTGCTACTGTTACTAAGTGGTCACTAACATTATCTAAGATTCATGAGCCTTTGATCTTGAAAGCTAATTTTTCACCTTGCTAAAATACTTAGACTTATGGAGTAGTGCATTTCTTGCTGATTAATGATGATGCTCATAGAAAAAATAAGCATCATTATGTAAGGCCAGAAGATTGCTTTCAGATCAGCCCATTTGGTTCTATATTTTTTTACCATTTCCTAAGAGACCAATAATGTCCATGTTACCTTTCCTAATCAAATAAACATTTTATAGAGGTATACACAATAACGCTAATAGTTATGCTAATACTATGAAGATACTTGTACCCAAGGATCGAAAGACTCAGATTGACTTACTAATTTTCCATCATGATTCAGAGGCTTTAATGGACCACCAATGGCTGCAGTGCCAACTGATTGTCCATGCTTCACATCTCCATTTTGTCATACTGCAATGGTGTCAAAACAAAAATACAAATAAGTGCACGACGATATCTTAGTTTAGCTGATCGTTTCATGGTCAAAAGGATTGAGGTTGTCGAACTACAAAGTATCTGGCTCGTTTAGCTACCTTGAGAGGACATGACATTTCCTGAAAATAGGCCTGCAACCAGTGAACACAATTTCAAGCTTAAGAAACATGAGCTTAACTATCACTAAACACTAATGCAAAAACAACATATACCTGCTGGCAATACTAGAAAAGATCAATTAGGTGACCATGACAACCTCCGGAAGAAAGATGGTAGTGACTCATCATGAATGTGCACCAACAGCAGCACTTCCACCAATTCCCCACCGCCTCCTCCTCGGACGCTCCGCCTTCGAACGGAGAAGAAGAAGCGCCCCAGGAACCCAGCTCCGAACGGAGACGCACCCGACCCAGTAACCCGCAGCGCGCGACCAGAAGGGTAAGCGGAGGTCCTTCGTGGTGGACGCCAAGGACGGGGGAGAGATGCCGAGTACCTGAGGCAGCGCCTGACCAGGAGAAGGCAGGCTAGCAGAGGGCGCTCGCGAGAAAATCGCGCGGAGATGGAACATGGCACGGTCTCTCATCGCGCCTCACTCGCGGCACCTCATCGGATCCGAGTGCTCACCTCACCGCCGGGGGTTTTGAGGGGGGCGGAAGGGCTTCTCACTTCTTCGTGGATGTGAGCAGCGATTGAGCGGCACGTGCGCGCGGCAGTCGATTTGGGGAACAACTCGGATCGGTCCAGTGAAGTTTCTCGTTGACGCGTGGGCCACCCACGGACAGCGGGCTGTTTACCGCGTCTGCTCTCCGAAAGCTATCATCTCGCGCCACTTTTCTGAAGAAGAAAAACTAATGTGCTCAAACCATATTTAAACCGTATTGAAACCTTATTTGGTTTTTTCGATTGGAAAGGCATTTAAACCATAGAAATCAATAAATAATCCGAAATGGGAGATCTTCAGCGGAAGTAAGTTTGTAGCGGTTAGAAGAACATATGGTACACTTTTCAAGCAAAAAAACAAACAAAGGTATGAAACATGGCTCAAACCGTGAAGTACTACTCCAATGCTATGAATCTTAGTGAGAGATGTGACCGCCTGTGAACAATCTACAGACTAACTTTTGTATAATCCTCTGAATTTTTTATCGCAAGCAACTAGAACCAAGTTAAGACTCCATGCCAAGTTTCACTATTTTTTGACCACCTTTGGTATTTATTTGATTTTTTCGGATTGGAAAGGCATTTAGACCATAGAAATCAATAAATAATCCGAAATGGGAGATCTTCAGCGGAAGTAAGTTTGTAGCGGTTAGAAGAACATATGGTACACTTTTCAAGCAAAAAAACAAACAAAGGTATGAAACATGGCTCAAACCGTGAAGTACTACTCCAATGTTATGAATCTTAGTGAGAGATGTGACCGCCTGTGAACAATCTACAGACTAACTTTTGTATAATCCTCTGAATTTTTTATCGCAAGCAACTACAACCAAGTTAAGACTCCATGCCAAGTTTCACTATTTTTTGACCACCTTTGGTATTTATTTGATTTTTTCGGATTGGAAAGGCATTTAGACCATAGAAATCAATAAATAATCCGAAATGGGAGATCTTCAGCGGAAGTAAGTTTGTAGCGGTTAGAAGAACATATGGTACACTTTTCAAGCAAAAAAACAAACAAAGGTATGAAACATGGCTCAAACCGTGAAGTACTACTCCAATGCTATGAATCTTAGTGAGAGATGTGACCGCCTGTGAACAATCTACAGACTAACTTTTGTATAATCCTCTGAATTTTTTATCGCAAGCAACTAGAACCAAGTTAAGACTCCATGCCAAGTTTCACTATTTTTTGACCACCTTTGGTATTTATTTGATTTTTTCGGATTGGAAAGGCATTTAGACCATAGAAATCAATAAATAATCCGAAATGGGAGATCTTCAGCGGAAGTAAGTTTGTAGCGGTTAGAAGAACATATGGTACACTTTTCAAGCAAAAAAACAAACAAAGGTATGAAACATGGCTCAAACCGTGAAGTACTACTCCAATGCTATGAATCTTAGTGAGAGATGTGACCGCCTGTGAACAATCTACAGACTAACTTTTGTATAATCCTCTGAATTTTTTATCGCAAGCAACTAGAACCAAGTTAAGATTCCATGCCAAGTTTCACTATTTTTTGACCACCTTTGGTATTTATTTGATTTTTTCGGATTGGAAAGGCATTTAGACCATAGAAATCAATAAATAATCCGAAATGGGAGATCTTCAGCGGAAGTAAGTTTGTAGCGGTTAGAAGAACATATGGTACACTTTGCAAGCACAAAAAACAAACAAAGGTATGAAACATGGCTCAAACCGTGAAGTACTACTCCAATGCTATGAATCTTAGTGAGAGATGTGACCGCCTGTGAACAATCTACAGACTAACTTTTGTATAATCCTCTGAATTTTTTATCGCAAGCAACTAGAACCAAGTTAAGACTCCATGCCAAGTTTCACTATTTTTTGACCACCTTTGGTATTTATTTGATTTTTTCGGATTGGAAAGGCATTTAGACCATAGAAATCAATAAATAATCCGAAATGGGAGATCTTCAGCGGAAGTAAGTTTGTAGCGGTTAGAAGAACATATGGCACACTTTGCAAGCACAAAAAACAAACAAAGGTATGATTTTCATACAAATAGAGATAGAGTTGTGTTCATACAAATAGAGTTGTTTCCCATACATCAACGAATATCTCACTTAGTGCAATGGTAATTACAACATCTCACCCTGCAAGCGCTCCCAGGTTCGAATCCTAGCTGTAGTGACAAATTCATTTTTTTGATTAATTACAGCTCTTTTTTTTGCATTTTTTAATCGTTGAACCCTCACGTCCGGACCCCACGTCCCACGAGCGGCATCTTTTCTTATCCCCTGCAACTTCCCATACTGCGCACCGACCTCACCTTACGGCGGCGGCGGCGGCGCCTGTGGGAGGGACTTCACCTGCACGGGCGGCTTCACGGCTTCCGCGTCCTTAAGCCGATCCGAAGACACCATGCCTCCAGGGAGGAAGGGAATACGAAGCACAAGGCAACCCTCACCAGGTAAATTTCAATCGCTCTCAGATTCGATAGGCCATAGAGGAAGCTCGCTGATTCTCTTCTCCACCTGAGCTATGTCAATCCAAGTCCAAGGGAGCACGAAGATGAGCTCCTCCTCCAGATGTGACTCATTGCTGGGTCACACTCACACCTCTTTCCTCTGCATCCTGCTGCAATATTGCTTTCATGCTTGATTTATATTATATAAGTATATAGTATGTGGTATGTGAACTATTTGAAGCAACTCTAGCAAGCACAATAACATACATACCTCATCATGCATTATTTTAAATGCTTGTTTAACAGGAATCTGAGTGTCCTAAACTGTTAACTGAAATGTTCATATGAAACTGTTAACTTCATTGCTGATCAGTCCATATTCAGTTTGTTCCTTTTATATAGTAAGTAGTAAATAGTATGAATTGTAATTGTTCAGTCGATAGTTCTGAGGCTTGTACAGAACATAAATATTGAGTCCGAGAAATCTCACTACGTTCAGTGTGCTGAGGCTTGTACAGACTGTAAATTTTTCAGTCGAATGAATATGAGTAAGAGTCTTCGTTGGATCAATTGGTAGTTATTTGCTGGGGCTTAGTACAAATTACATGAGTTTTGCAAGCTAGTTTTCTAAACAATTAGTTGAAAGTTTTGGCTAAAAACTTAGCCCAGTTGTGGCAGATACTCTCCAACTAATGTTCTTAAGTGCATCACTTGAAGATTTTTTACCTACTTCAAATGTGGTTTCTTTGTTCAGCATTTTTTACCACTAGCAGCCAGTTTTTATAAATGTCTCATATATCAAAGATTAGCTGATTACTTAAAAATAGTTACTTGGTTTTATGTATTAAAATATCTAGCTGATTACTTAAAAATAGTTACAGGTAAATCTTTATTTGAGAAAACAAAGATACAAACTCACTGTTCTAATGTTGTCTATTACTTAAAAATAGTTACAGGTAAATCTTTATTTGAGAAAACAAAGATACAAACTCATTGTTCTAATGTTCTCTAGTTTTTTAAGCAAAAATAATAGGTTCTAAAATTGTTCTCTACCTAATTAAGTTGGGTGGTGTAAGAGCTAAATCTTAGCACACTAGACAAGTCTCGTTATACACATCCATTTCTACCTCAACTAATTTGGGTTTCCAAATCTGAAACAACACTTGTCTGTTAACCAAAAATCAGCGATGCAAATTTCTTCTGTGTGAACAGTACAAGAGCAATCACTTAGTTTTTGATAAAGACAGATGCTCGGTAATCACCTACAGTTTGTTTAGACTCAAACACAAACTACAGAGTTTTCACATCATGGATCGTGCCTTAGCAAAACTTAACACCGCCTTCAACAGTGTGCTTCCACTGCTACAAGTGTTCTTGGTGCCGTACTTCTTGCCATCCTCAAATAAATTGTTCCCTGAACAACACAAAGCACATTACAAACTTCAAATTGTCAGAGGACTGCAAAAACTGAAATTGAGTCCGAGATTGGTACCCACGACTGACCAATGAGCAGGGCCTATTCAGTTTGTTCCTTTTATATAGTAAGTAGTAAATAGTATGAATTGTAATTGTTCAGTCGATAGTTCTGAGGCTTGTACAGACCATAAATATTGGGTCCGAGAAATCTCAGTACGTTCAGTGTGCTGAGGCTTGTACAGACTGTAATTTTTTCAGTCGAATGAATATGAGTAAGAGTCTTCGTTGGATCAATTGGTAGTTATTTGCTGGGGCTTAGTCCAAATTACATGAGTTTTGCAAGCTCGTTTTCTAAACAATTAGTTGAAAGTTTTGGCTAAAAACTTAGCCCAGTTGTGGCAGATACACTCCAACTAATGTTCTTAAGTGCATCACTTGAAGATTTTTTACCTACTTCAAATGTGGTTTCTTTGTTCAGCATTTTTTACCACTAGCAGCCAGTTTTTATAAATGTCTCATATATCAAAGATTAGTTGTTGCCTTGCCACTAGTAATAATAACATACCAAAGAAATTTCTCTACTGTGTACAGTACTAATACATTATCTAGTGATTATTCCATCCATTTTCAAATTGGGATTTCATTCCTTCTTTTCTAATGTTTTTAGTGTTTTATTTTTTTGCTACTGTGCTCTTGTGGGTCAGTACATGCATTTGTCTTCTATTATTTTTTAGAGTGATTTATTATTTATCATATCATGTCATTAATGTACAGAAATCACTTCTACTGAGTATGAGAAACAAAGGGCAGCAAATGTGATGAGGAACAATCAGATGTTCCAACGGCTTGGGATTAATCAGTTACGCACAATGATGACTGCTACAAGAGTAAAGAGCACATATGATGGTCCAGAGGAATCAGGGTCTTTGTTTGACGGCGAGGATAGTGAAGGTTCTGATCCAGAGGAGGTAAGCAAGTTTCTAATTCATCTATTTGTTTCCTCATGTTATATATCATTACACTTGCATTTGCAAACAAATTGATATGCACATGATTATTGTGTTATACCTACAGGATTCCCATGTTGCACAAGGTGTACATAGCCACAACCCAACTCATGTTGTTGACAAACCTACACAACAAACACGAGGTTCTAAAAGGGTTGTGGCCCCTGATGTTCATGGACAACAGATTAGATTCACTAGGCAAAGGAGTGCTGCCACAAATCAACAATCCTCCCTAAGCCTAACTACTACTACACAAGCTGGTTCAAGAGCCACCACAAACCAAGAATCCACCCAAAACTTGGCTGCTGCAACACAATTTACTTCAAGTGTTGCCACTGAGCAAGATTACACCGCAGGCCTGACTACTGCTGCACAACCTAGTTCTCCCACACAAACTGAGGTCAATGACCACAATAGAGATGAAGGCAAGTGATTCTTTGTTATTCAATGCATTTATTAATGTATCAAATAATCTAAAATTTCTCAAATAAATTAATCTGTCATTCTCATGATCTGTAGTAGCTATATATAATATTGATAAAAAGCCTGAGCACAAAGATCTTCGTGTAACGGAGTGCCTGTGTAGGTAACAAATCCTCTATATACAGATTTCAGTTATAGAATGCATGTTTAGGTAACAGATGCAACTAGTACTTGATTTTTGATTATTGGGCTGTTAAACATAGAACAAGGCTAGAGCAATGAAGTTGCATATTTTTCTAGATATTACTTTATGTTCTGCTCTGTCTAGGGAAAATGCTCACATGCACCAGAACCCATATGATCTGTGCCATTCACTAGATTGTTTCTGCTAGTTTGAAAATTTAATATCTTTTTGCCTTTTATGATGCTAATCACCAGAATTGGTACCAAGGCAAAGAAGTAGGGGCAAACAACTTGAATCCTTGAGCAGAGGGTTAGGCACTAAGATTCCAATCCAAATCTCTAATGGGAAGCGAAGGCCAGAGCCACCTATTCAGGCTGCAAAGTTTGCATCGGAGGGTGGGATCATACTGAGGCAACACATTCCAATATTTCCGCACTGGAAGGAGTACAAGAAGCAAGAGAACGAGGGTAAAATTACAGACTACATTGGGAAGCTTGCTGTAAGTCATTTTCCCCTCACTTGTTCAGTTACAGATCATTGCCCTTTTCAATTGAGTATCATAGAGTCACCACTTCTTTGCTAGGGTCAATTCACCATGGATGTTGAGAGTAATGCAGTAAAAGATGCATGTGTTGATATGCTTAAGGGTGGACAGCGCCAAATGAGGGGCTGAAAAAAAGTACTTCACTGGAGTTCCTGCAAATCAAGTGAGGACTACATCACCTGTGTCATGTATGACTGATGATCAATGGAGAGAGTTGGTACAAATGTGGTCTAGCCCAAACCACAAGGTATTTGCGATCAAGCTCCACTTATCCCTCTATATAAATAATATTTTCATTTATGAAGTGTTTGGAATGCAACTTTTCTTTTTCTTGGGAAAATTGTTCTTTGTTAGTACTATTTGAGAACCTAGTGGTTGATTCCACCTCCAATAGTTCAGTAACCGTTTATGTGTGGTCTGTATTGATCATTATCTGAGCCTCTTGCATGTTACCTCATTTAGGACATGAGAACACTAGTTTGCTACAAATTGAGCAGTTTCCTATTGGCTACAAAAACACCTTGTACATCACAGTGATATTTTTTTGGCCAACATACTTTAATTGAGTATTATGGGTGTAGGACTAATCTGCCCTTCCCTCTCCCTCCTCGCTCTCTTCTCTAATAAGGTCATGGCCAAGTTTTGCTTGCTGTTGGTAAAGTGCTGCTTGCTGTTCCATCAAATGAAGGTGTTGCTTGCTGTCATGCTGTAAGAAATAAAGCAGCAAGAATTCTGATGCTAGCAGCAAGCAACATGATTTCTAAAAATTATGATTAGCAACAACAGCAAGCAGCAACTAGTTCATTTTCAATAGCAAGCTGTTCACTTTCAAGCACACCAAAAATTGTTTTCTGATCAGCAAGAACAGCAAGCAGCAACCAGTTCAGTTTCAACAGCAAATGGTTCAACAACTGTTTCAGTTTAACCAGTTTTCTGTCTTACTCGCTGCAAGAACAGCAAGCAAGCAACCATTTTAGTTTCAACCAGTATTATGAATTTCTGAATTTTCCATGTGATATATGAGTTGACAGACTTATTATTTACCTTCACTCAATATTAATGTAACCCAAGACAAAATTATTGAAGTGTCTTATATGCTTTTCAATGTCCATATTATCCTCTAAAAGTAGTCTGTTTTTGTTCTGTATTTATGATGAAAAGATACCTCCTACAATTATGAAAATATGTTGCAAGCTGCACTCGTTTTATGACTAAAGTTGATTGTATATTCATAAACATAATCTATTAATTTATTATCGCTATTTTGTCTACCTTACAATTGTATTTTACATACAGAACAATTGTGTGAAGAACAAACTTAATCGTGAGAAGGTGCAATTTCCACAGTGCACAGGATCTCAATCATATGTTGCAAAAGCTTATGTAGTGGTAAGAAACTAATTATGTTATGCTTGGAGGAACTTGTTGCGTCTCACAATCTTGGTTATTGTATGAATGGCTACTGCTACCAACACAATCGCTGCATTATCTCTAATATTTGAGTCACATCTTTTGTTTGTTAGTGTATACACTGATTCCTGGTTGTCTATTTTTTTCAACAATATTTTTTTGTGTATTTACAGTAGTGTAGCTGCATCTAATTGAGTGGCTTTTAGCTAGCAGTAGTGTGTATTTATAGCATTGTTCCTAGTTCCTGGTTCCTGTTTGTTAGCGTATACACCTGAATGAAGCACATAATTACTCATGAGAAAACCTTGCTATAATTAGCTTATGTTTTGATCTCCATGCTGATCAAATTGTTGCATTGAAATTAATTTATGTTTTGTTCTCCATGCTGATCAAATTTATTTGACTTCATTTCAGAGACAAGAAAAATATAAAGATGTCGAACCTAGTGCAATTGATCTTTTCAAGGAGATGCATTGCAGCAAGAAAAAAGGATTTAGTGAAGCTGTTCAGAAAGCCATAGTAAGTACATGTTTTTCTCTTTGTTACTACATTCCAATTTTTATTACACTATATTAAGTTTTAATACTTATGCTAGGGTGATATGGAAGCAATGGTGGCAACACCAGCTGAAGATGGACAGCTTGCAAAGTCTGCAACAGAAGTTGTTTCCAATGTGTTGCCGGGTTCAAGTAAATTTCTTCACAATGCTGGCCTTTTGCCCTCCTCCAAGAGAAGCAACACAGGGACTGTTTCAGCAAGAATGCAAGAGCTTGAGTCTCAATTGGACAATGAGAGGCGAGAAAAAGATGGACTTCGAGAAGATATGGATACCTTAAAAGCCAAGTCACAAGCATCTGAGGCAACCATTGCTAATCAATCAACTGAGATTGCAGATTTAAAGAAGTCCTTAGCAGAAAATAGCATCCTACTTCGACAGATATTAAGTATTAGTCGTGATCAGGTGAATCCTTAAGCATGCTTGCTAAGATGCTGGTGTCAACCATCCTGAAGACACATCTCACAAAACTGTGGACCTCTTTTTATCCTTATGTTTGCTATATGGAACTGCAACTTACAGTCTATTATATGTGTTCTCTTGCTATAGAGTTTTAGTACTTGTCTGGTTTAAGAATTATGAACCATGTTCTTTTGTGTGTTGGACATATTATGCTTGAAATATATGGATGTTGGAAACAGTTGTGACTTTGGATGATTGTGAAATATATGCATTATGTTTTGGATGGTTGTAGGCATCAATGTATTTAGTGATGAACCAAAATATCACAATATGATTGCCACGTCACCTGCCATGTCATCAACCATACAAGTGTTTTGTGACAATAAATTTCGTCATAATTTATTTGACACGTCATCTGCCACGTCATCCATTTTATGATGAAATTTATTGTCACAAAGTTATTGCCACATCAGCATCCACGTAAGCTTATTTATGACGACTATATCTGTCATAAAATTTTGCCATGTCACCCGCCACGTCATCAGCCATGTGGCAACCTGTCCAGTGCTACACTTAATGACGTTTTCCCCTCATCTATGATGATTTGGAGCATCATAGATTTAATGACAAAAATATGTGGTCGTCATTAAATCTGTGACGTTTCTTAACCATTCGTCATAGAAGGTGCTTTAACACGGCCCTTCTGTGACGACAATGTTTTTGTCATAAAGTCGTCACAACCACTTATGCTATGACAAAAATACCATTGTTGGTGACGTAATCTAAATGTCATAGAAGGTCACATGTGTTGTAGTGTAACTTGCTATTTGAAAAATATCAAACAACAGAACTTTTATTTTTCCTAGGTTTCTCTTAACACAAGAATAGTTATTCCTAAGGTATGGGTGTTTTCTCCTTAGGATTATTTTCTTATGATTTTTCAAAGTTTTCTCTGTTTTTCATGAATAATTGTGAGTACAATTTCCTCCCACTGGATTATGGTTCAATAGATTTTTCTTGTGAACTACATAACTTAGGCATGCTAGGAAAAATATGGTTGCCCTCTGGTTTCCATTTTTTAATCCCTTTTCTTAATTTTCCTATGTTTGAGCATAAACAAGCTTTAGTGAACAAACTCTCCTTAACCTTGTATACTGGGGTGTTTATTAATTTTAAACAGTGTAACTACTAGGTTAGTGTCTCCACTATTTTTCTTAACCCTGGTCTAATAATATTTCTATTTTTCCTTCTAATATTAAGTTTTGAGCAGTTTTCTTATTTAATTCAAAACTCTAGAAAATAATAAAGGAACTATGGGGTTTACTATTTTTGTCTGATAGTTTATATTTCACAAAGTCTAGCAAAATTGGTTTGACAAATTTTGGATAATTATTCTTCATGTTATGCATTTATTTAGTTCTCTGTAATATTTAAAAGAAGAATAAATTCGAAAGGGAAAAGAAATACAAGTTTGCGCTGAACCCCCTCGATTTTCTCTCCTTTTTCTCTCTCAAAACAGTCCTCGGTCTACTATTTGCGTGAGTCACTGACATTGCACAAAACCCCCTGGACTTAGCCGAATTCTAACCCGCGCTCCCTGGCTAGCTTAAACAGTACCCGCGGCAAAGATTACGGCGGCGAGGCTTACCAGCGGCAGTAGAGCTCCGGCGGGGTGGTCGGGGAGGTCACGGCGGTCACGTCGGTGTGCGGGTCGGCGTCAGAGGTGGTCGGAGCTGCCCTGGCCACGAACGCAGGCGGCGGAGGTCGTCAGCGGCTCCTGCTCTGGCCAAACCACGGCAGTAGGGTTCAATTAAAGCGCATGAGGAGCTCCACGGGGTGATGTAGAGGCCATGCGCGCAACGAATTGAGAAATGGTGCAGAGGTTTACCCGGTCCATGTGCTCTGGCGGGGTTCCGAACTCCGGCGAGCACGATTGTGCTATTCCGGTGGCGCGGGTCCTCGGTTCAAGCTCGGGCAAGCTTCACGGCCTCCTAGGGGATCTATCCGAAGGCTTGGATCGAGCGGAGGAGGGCGGGAAAGGGGTTGGCCACAATGGTTGCCCTCGGGCGGGTATGGCAGGTCGTGGGGAGGTTGCCGGAGCTATGGGCGAGCTCGGGGGAGTTAGGCGTGGTACAGAGGAGGCAACGGGGAAGATAGCCGGGCACTGGGGTGGGCTTTATAGCCGCGGCGCGGGCGTGGTCATGGGGAGGCCGCGGGCGCGTGGGGATCGCGTGCGGACGTGCTCTTAGCGTGCCCCCGAGTGTCAGCCCACGTCGAACATGTGGGGGTTTACTTCTGCCAGGGTTCAACGGCCGATTTGATCGCCTTAGCGTGGAGATCATGGGAAAACCCCCGTGTACGGTCTCTTCCCTACACCAAATCCTACCTTTTTTATGTGAGTTCCAAGCAAGGATACGATCGGAGTAGAGAGATATGGGGGTGAGAAGTCGGCTCTGTTAGAGCTGTCCACACCGAGACAAAAGCCATGGCAAGTCATGTCAAAAGGCTTAGGGTTGGGTTCAAACTTTTCCAGGGGGTTCTAGGGGTCTTTGGGCGCCATTTTGTCAATTGGGCCATAAGGTTTTGAGGTTGGGATTAAAGTGAACATGTTTGATCTTTGAAAGAGGGTCGGTTTTGAACTTGAGAAAATCCTGATTTTTCTTTTATGCTCTTCTCTTTAGTGCATGATAAAGCCAAGGCATGACTTCTAAGATGGGTTACACCTAATTAGGATCTTGATCCCCAAGTTTGGTGTCTTTTGCTCAAACTAAACCACATGTGATGATGGGTTCAATAGTGTAGTCTTGAGTGAAAACCCTAAGTAACACCTGGAATGTTACAGCCTTCCCCCCTTAAAGGAATCTCGTCCCGAGATTTTTTTTGTAGGGTCCTTCATAGGGGGTACCAAAGAGGCGTGCTAGGGTGTTGCATTTTCATCTATCCAAGTTTCTCTAGTTAAATGCTCTTCGAATGTCATTCTCTTTGCAACTTCAGAAGGAAGCCCTTTTAAAACCATTTTCCAAGTTTACAATTCCTTTAACATCTAAGTTTTTCTTATATTTAGTTTCGAAGGGCAAGTGGGGGTGGGGTTTTGGGGTTACGTACCGATTCCTTTGGGCAGAAAGTCGGGGAAGCGAGATCGTAGAAAATTCTCAGTCTCCCACGTAGCTTCTTCTACTGAATGGTGACTCCACTGAACCTTATACATTCTGATCGACTTTGATCGCGTTGCTCTTTTCTATTGATCCAATACCTTGATTGGGTGCTCTTGATAAGACAAGTCTAGTTCTATCTCAATTTTCGGTTCAGGTAGCACTTCGGTGGGTAAGCGGACACACTTCCGTAGTTGAGATACGTGGAACACATCATGAACTGCTGACATGTGGGGTGGCAACTCCAATTGATATGCTACGGGTCCACAATTTGCTTTGATCTCATAGGGCCCAATGTAGCGAGGGCCTAACTTGCCCTTGATTCCAAACCTCTGAACACCCTTGGTGGGTGACACCTTAAGATAAACATGATCTCCCACTTCAAACTGTAGAGGCTTCCTCCTCTTGTCATGATAGCTCTTTTGCCTGGCCTGAGCAGCTTCTAGGTTCTTCTTAATAACTCGGACCTTTTCCTCTAATTCAAGTACTAAGTCTGGTCCAAATATTTCCCTCTCTCCCGCTTGAGACCAATTTAGCGGTGTCCTACACCTTCTCCCATACAAGGCCTCGAAAGGTGCCATCTTTAGACTGGACTGGTAGCTGTTGTTATATGAAAATTCTACCAAGGAAAGGCACTTGTCCCAATTTTTACCATAGTCTAGCACACAGGCTCGCAACATGTCTTCGAGGATTTGATTCACTCTTTCTGTCTGACCATCTGTCTACGGATGGTATGCTGAGCTTCTTATTGCACAGGTCCCAAGTGATTCTTGGAGCTGCTCCCAAAAGCGTGCCACAAACATTGCTCTCCTGTCAGACACAATGGTCTTCGGAATTCCATGCAAACGCACTATTTGATCAATATAGATTTTTGCATACTTCTCTGTCTTGTGGGTGGTATGCACTGACAAGAAATGAGCTGTCTTGGTCAACCTATCCACGATGACCCAAATAGAATCATGGTGTCGGGAGGTATTGGGCAATCCCACGATAAAATCCATGCAAATATCCTCCCATTTCCAAGATGGTATGGGAAGCGGCTGTAAGGTGCCTGCTACCTTCAGATGGCTGGCCTTGACTCTCTGGCAAGTGTCGCATTCAGATACATACTTAGCAATTTCCCTCTTCTTTCTGGTCCACCAGTACAAAGATCTGAGGTCATGATACATCTTGTTACTGCCGGGGTGCATGGAGAATTTTGAAAGGTGAGCTTAATCCAATATTTTCTTTCTGAGCTCGGGGTTCTTGGGAACAACCAATCGGTCTCCAAACCATAGAATCCCTTTGCTGTCCTGACGGAAGCATTTGTATTTTTCCGCCTTCTGTTCGATCATTTCCTTAATAACTTGAACACCCTTGTCACCAATCTGTGCCATGACTATTTGCTCATGTAAGGTGGGCTCCACTGAAATATAACTTAAAGCACCGGAGGAAACGACTTCTATGTTCAGCTTGCATAACTCATCACATAGGATGGTGATCCTTGCATCCATATTCATACAATTGCGCTGGGCTTTCCTGCTTAAGGCATCTGCCACAACATTGGCTTTGCCAGGATGGTAATGCACCTCCAAATCATAGTCCTTGATTAATTCTAACCATCTTTTCTGACTCATATTAAGATCAGCTTGGGTGAATATATATTTGAGACTCTTATGGTCAGTGTAAATATTACAGTGAGCTCCCATCAAGTAATGTCTCCAAATCTTGAGAGCATGAACTACAGCTGCTAACTCCAGATCATGTGTGGGGTAGTTCTGCTCATGGGGTCTGAGTGCTCGGGAGGCATAAGCAATGACTCTATTGTCTTGCATCAAGACACATCCCAATCCAGTACCGGAAGCATCGCAATAAACCTCAAAGGGTTTGGTGTTATCAGGCTGAGCTAGCACATGTGCTGTTGTCAAATGCTGCCTTAGTGTATGAAAGGCATCCTCACATTTCTGACTCCATTCGTACTTTACTCCTTTCTTCAACAATTCAGTCATTGGCTTGGCAATCCTGGAGAAATCCGAAATAAATCGACGGTAATACCCTGCCAATCCCAGAAAACTTCGAATCTACCGTACTGTAGTAGGAGGCTTCCAATTCATCACTTCTTGTACCTTCTCAGGATCAACTGATATCCCATCCTGAGAAATTGTGTGACCCAAAAATCTAATTTCCCTCAGCCAGAAATTACATTTGGACAACTTAGCATATAGACGATGATCGCGCAGTCGCAGAAGCACGATGTGTAGATGCTTAGTATGCTCGTCTTCATTCTTGGAATAGACCAGAATATCATCAATGAAAACCACCACAAATTTGTCCAGCTCTGGCATGAATACCGAGTTCATCAAATACATGAAATAAGCCGGGGCATTGGTCAGCCCGAAAGACATTACCAAGTACTCATAAAGCCCATATCTAGTAGAGAAAGCCGTCTTCGGAATATCACTGGCCCTGATCTTAATCTGATGATAGCCAGAGAGAAGGTCTATCTTGGAGAATAATCTTGCTCCCACCAACTGATCAAACAATACATCGATGCGGGGCAATGAATACTTGTTCTTGATGGTCACCACATTGAGAGGGCGGTAATCGACACACAATCTCAGACTCTCATCCTTCTTTACGAACAAGGCTGGACATCCCCAGGGTGATGTACTTGGGCGAATGAACCCTTTGTCCAACAACTCTTGTAGTTGCTTTTTCAATTCCGCCAACTCTGCTGGAGGCATCCTATAGGGTCTCTTGGATATAGGTGCAGTTCCGGGTTGTAATTCAATCGCGAACTCTATGTCTCTGTCGGGTGGCATCCCTAGCAATTCGTCAGGAAAAACATCTGGGTAGTCACATACTATAGGGATTCTTTCAACCGGTGACTCTATCATGGTGAATGCATAGGAGCGGGTACAACCCTGATCGGGCAAATATAAAGTAGTCTCGCCACAAGTAGGGGAGTGAATCTCAATGGCCCTTGCTGCAATATCAAGTACTGCCTGATGCCTGGATAACCAATCAGTTCCCAATATAATGTCCACACTATCCAACCCTAAGATGAGAAGGGTGGTTCTAGTCACAAGACTACCAAATTTTATAGGCACCTGCCTGTTGATTTGATAGGTGGCAACCCTGCCTCCTGGTGTTCAAATCGTAATTCCCCCATTGGTGTGGTGAAAAGGTAACTGGCACCTGGCACCAAATTTGGTACTGATAAAACTGTGTGATGCACCAGAATAAAAAAGAATAATTGCAGGATAATTCAAAACTGAAAAGATACCAGTCATGACGGGTGCTCCCTCCGGAATGTCAGCCATGGTGGTGAAGTTCAGCCTGTCTTGCCTCACTTGCACCTTCTGCCTCTTGCCTTGATTCTGGTTGGAATTTTGTCCCTGCCTATGCTGGTTCCTGGGCCAATTCTTAGCATAATGTCCGGTGTTACCACAATTGAAACACCTATTGTCATTGGCCTGATGGTACTGCTGCTGCTGTGGCTGATTATTGTTCCTCTGAACTGGGGGCTGAGAGCGGTTGGGTGCCTACTGCTGCTGCTGTGGTCGGATCACCCAACGTCCTTGCTGCTACTGAGGTCCCCGGTTCTGAGTGTCAGATACAATCCTGAAGCGCTGTCGCTGAGCTGATGATCCTACCACAGGGGTCTTCCTCTTCTTTTCTGCTTGACGGGATGTGATGCAGTCCTCCTGAGAAATGGCCATGTTGACCAATTCATTGTAACTGTTGGCCCTGACGGTGTTGAGACGGTCGCGGAGCTTAGTGCTGAGCCCCTCCTGAATCTGTCCCTTTTCTTCTCATCCGTGTCTGCGTGGTATCTGACATACTGGCATAGGTCATTGAAGGCCTGAGCATACTGTAACACTGTCCGATTCCCCTGAGTGAGTGCCAGAAACTCATTTAGCTTGCGGTCCATAATGTCAGCTAGTATATGATGCCCCTGAAAGCTGCCTTGAACTCTCTCCATTCCACCTCATGGTGAACTGGCTGCATAGCAAGGAAGTGGTCACACCATGTCCGCGTGGGCTCGCGAAGCTGCTGGGTGGTGAACCTGACCTTAGTCACCTCTGAACAAACTCCTTTGAGTAGTGGGAATTTGGATTCCACTACCCTCAGCCATACATCAGCATCAAGTGGATCCTCTGCCCTGGTGAACAACGGTGGCTGGGTACTAAGGAACTCCTGATAAGTGGCTACCGCCGGGTGACGCTGATGATCACCACCACCATAATGTTGAGGTGGCGGCTGACACTGCGCCAACCGTCGCAGAATCTCATTCTGCTAGGCCATCAGTTCTTGCAGGGTAGGAGGTGGTGGCGGAGGAATGCGCTCATTCTGTCCATGACGCGCTCTTCCTGCCATCTGAAAAACCAAGAATGCTCTCAATAACACATTTCTGATGTCAGGGTTCATACGTGGTGAAAGATTTGCAAGGGTAAAACCACTATTTTCTTCATAAATCATAAAAAGATTCCACATGGCATAAAACTTTCCTTCATAAATTAGAACTGACATCATTCATCATCCATACTCCCAAAAGAGTTTGCTAAGATTACATCAGTGACCCAAAAGACTCAACTCTGTCTAGCCTAGTACCCCAAGGGTGCAAAAGCTAAGCTAGCTTCGAGGAGTTCTATCGCCACACACTTCTAACTCTATCTTGGCGACCTAATGAGCGAACGAGGCAACGCTCGACTCGGGGGAAGGAGGTCTCCCTGAGCCAGCAGTGTCCAAGCTGGAGGCAGGCTCCGGCTCCTCTCCTCCCTCGATGTTGACATCCTCGTTGGCCTCCATATCCTGGATCTCCTGGTGGTGCATATCCAAATGTTGGTTAGCTTCCGCGAGTTGTTGCTGAGTGTTGATGAGCTGATCCTCAAGAACCTCAATGGTGTTCTCCCTGGTTCCCACTAATTCCTCAAGCTCCTGGATCTCATTGGACATCTGTTCCACTTGTAGGTCCTTTTCCACCATCTCAGTGGACAGGTCTCCCACAAGTTCCTCTCTTTTATCCAAGGTAATCTTGGTAGCCTCCAATAATGCCATCAGATGAGACATTGCTTCTCCCCGCCTCACCTGCAGATGATACAGAGCATCCATGCATCGCACCGTCAAGTGTGCAGTCTGCCCTGGGTAAAGAGCCCATATTTCCTTGGCATGCTCCACTCGGTCTTTCCACATTGGGTCGTCCTCTTTTTCAGCAGGGAATAAGCCAATGGGATGAGTAGACAATTCCAAGGGGTGAAAATCACAGAAGGTGGTCAGCCCGTGGAGAGCAATCGCCTCGATAGTATCCTCAGCCTTGTATCCGAACGACTCGGAGTCCAACGAACACCAGCCTGGCTGTAAGGGGTGAGGCTCTAGGGTCATCCTCACCCTACAGCGGGGCACTCGGTGCTTCTCAAACAGCTGCACCGCGTACTGGGGAGGCGTCGTGTAACCGGCTCCCTGAAGCACCTCCCACAAGATACGGGGAAAACCCTCTCGTGCAAGTCCGTCCGTGTGGGACTGTACGTTCCCTTCGTCCGAGGATCCGTGAGAAGTCATCTATGTAAGGTTAAGCGTAAGTGAAAAAGAAAACGAAGTATAAAATAAAAAGGGGTCAAAACTCGGCCTCTCTCTAGCTACAAAAATGTTACAGAGTGTACTTAATCTGTCATCATCATTTATTAGAGTTCTTACTTAATTATTAATAGTTTAGGTAAGGATGCATGCATGTTCGTCCTAAAACGACCTTACTTCAACTTAGAGGGAATAGGGAAAAATTCCCATCCCTTATTGTAGCCTGTAGGGCTTACTCAATAGCCACCTAGTTACCCCTCTATCATCCTAAGGCTTCACGTCCTAGGTCTATCCTGATCGTCCTACGATCTATCCAACATTTGTTTCTATCAAGTTTTACTTTGAAAAAGGATGGTATTTGTAGTTTATTGATTCCTCTGTGGTGGTACGAGCTCCGATACCAGCTGTGGCGGAACCACCCGAATTATTCCAACTTAAGTGCCTAAGTCCCGCCTTAGAGGCTAGACCACACTTAAATATGAATAACACGTCAGTCCCTCGGATCTAGTCCGACGAGGCCACTAACAGGATCAAGTACCACGTACTCACTCGATGGTGAGGCAGAGAGCAAATACAATAAAGCATAAAACCATACATTAAGGAGTATCAAATTATTACATCAACATTGGAGTTTTAGCAAAAGTGGAGATCATTGTTCGGAATGCAGCGGAATAAAACTAATGATAAGTAAACGGAGAGATGGGGAAGCCTGTCCCATCACTCCTCATGCTCCTCCTCGGCCGAGGTAGGGTCCCACTAGACTGTCCAACCCGGTGGCAATATGGACGGTCAAGTCACTCCAGCAACCATGTCCTCCAGAGAACCTATAAAATTATGCCACAAGCAAGGCTGAGTATACTAATACTCAGCTAGACTTACCCGGTGTGAGGAGTCTACTCCTCTACCTCTAGACATGCAGCTGTTTGGCTGAGGGGTTTGGTTGCCAAAAGCACTAGCTGGGTCTAAAAATCAAGTTTTAGCTTTTCAAGTTTTAGTTTGACTCTCGTAAGACTAAATGTGTACTATCTACTGATTCATGGTATCAAGCAATTTAATAACCAACATCTTTTGCCAAATCATCACATTTCCACTTGTTACTCAATGCAGTACAATGGATCAAGCAGTCTCATTAGCTACAAGAAGCAGATGATTCGAATCAAGTTTTTATCCTTGCAAGGTAAACCTAAACACACGACGTGGCGAGGCACTCCGTCCCCACACACATGAACCGTCCCCATCGATTCCCCGTCAGCAGAGAGGGGCTCACCGCCTTGGCATACAATGCCTCACTGACCCCGACTGCCGTCGTGCAGTGACCGCACTTGTACCCACCATAACTGGAATGGGAGACCACGTCTCAGGTCGCGTGAGGAGGGTAATCTGCTGCCAGGTTCAATCAGGTACTAGGCTTACTGATTTACCATATTTCTCGGCATGTGCTTAGTACGTTCAAACGCTTGACACTGGTATCCACACGTTAATCCTTATTCCAATTTCGTCTCGTAGACATCGCAACACCCATGGGTCTGAGTCCACAGACCCTTATCATTTTGTTATCAAGGTGGATACAATCAATTTCCTGACCTCGCGCGAGTGCTATAAAAATCACTCGACTTCTACCGAGATCCCTAATTAGTAAAGCAACTACTCGACCTAGCATACTAGTATCCATCTCAAAAGGTATCCTGAGTCATGCAACTATGGTTCCAAACAACTCCTACACTTAAGTGCACAATACAAGCCTACAAACATTAAGTGCAGTAAAATAGCATATAGAATAGATTATGCATAAAACCGGGGCTTGCCTTCCAAAGCTGGGGCAGGCAGATCCTCGATGGCAGGCTCTGGTGCTAGATCCGGGGCTACCTCCTGAGCAACTCCTTGCTCCGGCACGAGGATGTACTCACCGTCAGCGATGTTGCAATCTATCAAATGTAATGAATAAGAAATATGTATGTTATGATTATGCAGGATTTAGTAATCATTATGCTTAGTGAAGAAAAAGTAAGTTAGTTGATAACTTAGGGTTTCTTTGTTATAAGAAGCTCTTGAGGTTTATGCTTATCAATTTAGGTTTTAGGTTTTGCTTAGAGGTAAACATAGTGGATTAAGATTTGGATTGCCCTTTAAAGGTTCTATCAGGTATTCAAGGGTTTTGTTGTTTTGGTTAGGCAACATTAATCTCCACTACTAATTCCTCTTTTTTTTTATTGTCTTTTTATGCTCTTAAGGTGGTTTGAACTACAACAATGATTTCAAAATTTTCAAAAATCTTGAAAAAATTACAGTTGGTGAATATTGGGCTCTGAAGTCTGTCCTATAATTTTGAGGTCAAAAATAAACAGAACATGCCCTGGACAAAAATAACAAAAGTTGGGGCAGAGGGCTTACTTTGCACTACAACCCTTATCTAGGTGTGGGTTCTGTACTAAGGGTTATTTTTGCTAGTATCTATGGGTAATAACATGCTTTTGTGCCAAAAATCATAGCGGGTTACTGTGGTGGAACCGCCCGAATTATTCCGACTTAAGTGCCTAAGTCCCTCCTTAGAGGCTAGACCACACTTAAATGGGAATAACACGTCAGTCCCTCGGATCTAGTCCAACAAGGCCACTAACAGGATCAAGTACCACGTACTCACTCGATGGTGAGGCACAGAGCAAATACAATAAAGCATAAAACCATACATTAAGGGAGTATTAAATTTATTACATCATCATCGGAGTTTTAGCAAAAGTAGTACTCATTGTTCGGAATGCAGCGGAAATAAACTAACAATAAATGGAGAGATGGGGAAGCCTGTCCCATCACTCCTAACGCTCCTCCTCAGCCGAGGTAGGGTCCCACTCGACTGTCCAACCCGGTGGCAAGATGGACGGCCAAGTCACTCCAGCAACCATGTCCTCCAGAGAACCTGTAAAATTATGCCACAAGCAAGGCTGATTATACTAATACTCAGCTAGACTTACCCGGTGTGAGGAGTCTACTCCTCTACCTCTAGACATGCAGCTGTTTGGCTTAGGGGGTTGGTTGCCAAAAGCACTAACTGAGTCTAAAAATCAAGTTTTAGCTTTTTCAAATTTTAGTGTGACTCTCTTAAGACTAAATGTATACCTATCTAACCATACATGGTATCAAACATTTAGCAATCAACAACTTTTGCCATGTCATCACATTTCCACTTGTTACTCAATGTAGCAGCATGGATCAAGCAGACTCATTAGCTGCGAGAAGCAGACGATTCGAATCGAGTTTTTAAACCTTGCAAGGTAAACCTAAACACGTGACGTGGCGAGGCACTCCGTCTCCACACACATCAACCGTCCCCATCGATTCCCCGTCAACAGATCAGGGCTCACCGCCTTGGCGTACAATGCCTCACTAACCCTGACTGCCGTCGTGCAGTGACCGCACTTGTACCCACCATACCCGGAATGGGAGACCACGTCTCAGGTCGCGTGAGGGGCAAAGTCTGCTGCCAAGTTCAATCAGGTACTAGGCTTACCGATTTACCATATTTCTCGGTATATGTTTAGTACGTTCAAACGCTTGACTCACGGTACCACACCATAATCCTTATTCCAATTTCCACCTCGTAGACAACAAATACCCATGGATTGTTGTCCACAGACCAACATCATTATGCTATGAAAGTGGATACAACCAATTCCTGACCTCGCGCGAGTGCTAGAAAAATCACTCGACTTCTACCGAGATCCCTATTAGTACAACAGCTACTCGACCTAGCATACTAGTATCCATCTCAAAGGAAATTCTGAGGTAATGCAACTAGGGTTTCAGGCAACTCCTACACTTAAATGCACAATACAAGCCTACAATCAGTAAGTGTAGTAAAATAATATATAGAACTAGTTATGCATAAAACCGGGGCTTGCCTTCCAAAGCTGGGGCAGGCAGATCCTCGGTGGCAGGCTCTGGTGCTGGATCCGGGGCTACCTTCTGAGCAAGTCCTTGCTCCGGCACGAGGATGTACTCTCCGTCAGCGAGGTTGCAATCTATCGAATGCAATGAATAAGATATATGTATGCTATGAGATGCAGAATTTAGTAATCATTATGTATAGGGAAGGAAAAACTATGTTAGTGAGGACTTAGGGTTTTCCTTGGTATAATAAGTCTTAGGGGTTTATGCTTAGCAGTTTAGGTTTGAGGTTTTGCTTAGAGTTAAGCATAGTGAATTAAGGCTTGGATTGTTTCTTGAAGGTTTTGATAAGTACTCAAAAGTTTTGTTGTCTTGGTTAGGGCAACTTTAATTTCCACTACTAATTTTTCTTTTTATTGTCTTTTTATGCTCTTAAGGTGGTTTAAACTACAACAGTGATTTCAATTCTTATAAAAATTCTGTAAAAATTACAGTGGGTTACTATTTGTCACTGTGGTCTGTCCTATAAATTTGAGGTCCAGAATAATTAGATCATGCCCTGGACAAAAATAACAAAAGTTGGGGCAAAGGGGTCACTTTGCACTACAACTCCCATTTATGGGTGGGTTTTGTACTACAAGTTATTTTTGCTGGTATTTATGGGTAATGATCTGGTTCTGTGCCAAAAATCACAGAGAGCTACTTAGTGGTTATTTAGTTATGATTTTCTTAAGTTTAATGCCAAACAGATCCTTATAACAAGCTTGTTATTTGAAAAATGTAAAACAACAAAACTCAAAATTTTCCTATGTTTATAATAGCAAAACATTAGTTATCCCAAGGTTTGGGGTGTTTTCTCCTCAGGGTTATTTTCCTAGGGTTTTTCTAAGTTTTCCTTGTTTTCATAAAATAAAAGGGTATCTCATTTCCTTTGTACTAAACAAAGGTTTAACAAAATTTTCTAGTAAACTATACTGGATAAGGGAGCTAACAAAAATATGGTTGCTCCCTGTTTCTTATTTTAAACTACCTATTAGATTTTCTTTAACTTTAAGCTGAAAATGATTTAAATGGCAAACTCTACCTTAATTTGGTGTACTGAGGGGTTTACTATTTTTAAACAGATTAGGAAGTGATTAAGTACTTCTCTGAATTTTCTTAACCTCAGTCTAACAGTATAGCTATTTTTCCCTAATTCATTAAGCTTTTGGTCAGATAATCATTTAAATCAAAACTTTGAAATTTTATGCAACACTTAGGGGTTTTGTATTTTTCCTAAGTAGTTTACATTATTTAGAATCTGGCAAAATTGGTTTGACTCGATTTAGGTGAACAAAACTGAAGTTATGAATTTTTCAAGTTCTGTTTGTATTTAAATCAGAAATATTAAAAAGGTTTTCTGGAAAACCAATTTGCATCGAAGACCCTGGGCTTTTTCTAAAACAATCCCTTCACTTATACCCCTACGCCACTATTCCTTTGAGTCGCTGACACTTCAAAAACCCCACTGGCTTTTATCTCTTCTTCCCCGAGGTCCCTCCCCCCTTTTGAACAGTACCCGCGAAAAAAGGGTGGCGCGGCTTACCAGCGGCGAGGGAGGTCCGGCAAAGGGCGGGGTTGGCTCCGGGATGTCCTTGCGGTCACAACGAGGTACGGCTCGACGACGGTGATGGCCGGAATCGGCCGGTCCACGTGTGCAGGCGGGCGAGCTCGTCGGTGGCGAGTGCTCCGGCCTATCCACGGCGATACCGGTCAATCCAAGGGCACGGGGAGCTTCACGGGGTGTCAAGGAATCGACTTGTGCAAGGAATCGGAGAACAACTCACCGTGGAGCTCGGTCCACGCTTGCCGGCGGTTGGGTGAAGTTCGGCGACCGTGATCTGGCTTCTCCGGTGAGGCAGAGTTCGATTCCTCGCTCGGGGAGCTTCACCGAGGCACGCAAGGTCTACTCCGAGGGTCGGACGGGGTTGGGAAAGGCACTGCTGGCTGGTCTACGGTGGAGGGGAATCGGGCGGCCGCTGGCACGCCGTGCGCGGGGCAATGCCGGTGATCTAATGCTCCGGTGAGGTCGAGAGCGTGCGGGGGAGTACGGTCGAAGCCTCTAGTGGCTTTATAGGCGCGGGCGCAGGCAATGGCACGGGCTCGGCTTGGCGCGATGCGGGGCACGCGGGGGCGGGCCTCGGGCGTGCTCTTGCGAGCTCAGTGCGCGTCGAACACGTGGAGGTTTGTTTCTGCTCTTGTTCTATATCCTGCTGCGCAGCCAAATGTGCGAATATTGCCCTAAGACCTTTGAGAGATCTCTTCCCTGCACCTAGGGCTACCTAGTTCATGTGAGTTCCATGGGGAGATGTGGTCGGGTTTGAGAGATATGGGGGTGGGAAGTTGGCTCTGTCCGAGCTGTCCACACCGAGACAAAAACCGTGCCAAGTCATGTCAAACGACTTAGGGTTGGGTTCAAACTTTTCTAGGGTGTTCTATAGGTCTTTAGGTGCCACTTTGTCAATTGGGCCAAGTGGTTTTGAAGTTTGAAAAAGGGTCAACATGTTTGATCTTTGGAAGAGGGTTGGTTTTGAACTTAGAAAAAAATCTGATTTTTCTCTTAGGTTTTTCCCTTTGGTGAACCTTTTGGAGTTTTTCTGAAACCTTTTTGGGGTCACTTTCTTACTATTTTTGTAGGGTATTAAGTGTACTACAACTTTATAATTGGCCCAAGTCATGATCATGTGGTTTTCATAGCCTTTTGGTCATACTCACTTCTAGGGCTCCAATTGTCCAAAGGGGTTTGAATTTGGGTTTGGGCAATTCTCCCCACTATATGTGCATGATAAAGCCAAGGCATGACTTCTAAGATGGGTTGCACTTACTTAGGATCTTGATTCCCAAGTTTGGTGTATTTTGCTCAAATTAAACCACATGTGATGATGGGTTTATTAGTGTAGTCTTGGGTGAACACCCTAAGTTACACCTAGGGTGTTACAACCCTCCCCCCTTAAAGGAATCTCGTCCCGAGATTTTAGGTAGAGTCCGTTGGAGGGGTGCCATGAAGGTGTGCTGGTGTGTTGCTCTTTCCTTTATCCAAGCTTCTCTAGTTAACTGCTCTTCGAATGTCATTCTCTTTGCAACTTTAGAAGGAGGTCCTTTTAGAGTCATTTTCAAAGCTTACAATACCTTTAACATCTAAGTTTTTCTTATATTTAGATTCAAAGGGCAGGTGGGGGTGGGGTTTTGGATTACGTACCGACTCCTTTAGACAGAAAGTCGAGGAAGCGAGAACATAGAAAATCCTCCGTTTCCCATGTAGCCTCTTCTACTGAATGGTGACTCCACTGGACCTTATACATTATGATCGACCTTGTCCGCGTTGATCTCTCCTTTTGATCCAATACCTTGATGGGGTGCTCCTGATAGGACAAATCCGGCTCTATCTCCAATTCTGGTTCAGGTAGCACTTCCGTGGGTAAGCAGAAGCACTTCCGTAGCTGAGATACGTGAAACATAGCATGAACTACTGACATGTGGGGTGGCAACTTCAATTGATATGCTATAGGCCCACAAGTTTCCTTGATCTCATAGGGTCCAATGTTGCGAAGAGCTAACTTGCCCTTGATTCCAAATCTCTAAACACCTTTGGTGGGTGACACCTTAAGATAAACATGATCTCCCACTTCAAACTGTAGAGGCTTCCTCCTCTTGTCATGATAGCTCTTCTGCCGGGCCTGAGCAGCTTCTAGGTTCTTCTTAATGACTCTGACCTTCTCCTCTGCTTCAAGTACTAAGTCAGGCCCAAAAATTTCTCTCTCTCCAGCTTGTGACCAATTTAGCGGTGTCCTACACCTTCTCCCATACAAGGCCTCAAAAGGTGCCATCTGCAGACTGGACTGGTAGTTGTTATTATAAGAAAATTCAGCCAAGGAAAGGCACTTGTTCCAATCCTTCCCATAGTGTAGCACACATGCCCTCAACATGTCTTCCAGAATCTGATTCACCCTTTCTGCTTGACCATCTGTTTGAGGATGGTACGCTGAGCTTCTTATTACTTGGGTCCCAAGTGATTCTTGCAATTGTTGATGAGGACATCACTATGAGTACGACTACACCAGCAGCACCTCAACATCAAGCGCCACTTCATTAGCTGGGCCAATCACTCGGGCCCGTGCCAGAGATCTTAACTTCGTCATTGTACTAAAGAATGAGGGCCCAGAAGAATAGACGACCAGCCCAACTACGACCCATAGTGGACGACCTAGGGTTGGCCGCCCCTAGGGGCTGCGCACCCTCTCTATTTAAACAGGAGTTGTGCCTCCTTTGTTCTTCGAGTTTTGTTTTACATTAGCTTTAGCTACTCTCGAACAGCGCAAATCTGCACTGTCTTCGTGTATTCAAAACTCCACCCTCGAGTAATAGATTAGATTGCTCGCATCTTTTTCTTGTTCGTTCTTCGATTGCGCACAGGAAACCATCTTCGTGATCAGGCCGATCTCGCATCAGCAAGGTCGGTAACCACAGGGAGTTGGTTCAGCGATTGCATTGGCGCCTCGGGCTTGCTCGTCGTAGTCGGATCGCATGGGTCATCTTCCGCCAAATCGGAATTATCTCTACTCGCCGAAAGATTGGGCACCTCAGCTATATCAATTGGTATCAGATTTCCAGGTTGATCGGTGAGTTTATCGAGTGTTTTTTTCTCCTACAGTCCACAAAACCACATAACAATTCAGGTTAGACCTTATACCAGCACCCTTTTGAGCCTCGCACCTTCTTTCAATAATCTGCATTGTTGAATTTGTGTGCTTTCGCGTCATTTGTTGCTGGTCGCATTTGTGTTTTCTACGACGAGCAGGTTTCTGTTTCTCTAGGCAATCGCTCATCCAATCTTTCACCGGTTCCACCTGTTGGTTGCAGTTCACCACTGTGGCATTGGTAAGAACGGATAAGAACTTGATAACAGCATTCCATTGAGCGAGCAAGTTGTCACCACCATTTCCCTGTTGTCGTCGGTTTTTCTCCTTTTGGTGTTTTGGTGTTTGCGCTAACTATGGCAGGAGCACACAACATGGTGGATGCCCAGTTGCAGGAAGTAAGGGGACAAGTTGATGGACTTGCTGCTGACATTAGGACGATGCATGAACGGCTTGATTCAACGGTCACTTCAACGACCGAGCGTTTCAACCAACTTGACCTTGCTCAAACGGCGACTCGCACCACACTCGACACCATCCTGGCACGCCTTGATGCGTTGACCACAAAGATGGAGCAGGAATACGGCGGTGACACTGAGCTGGACGATGGAGATCGCCGTGGTCGTGCAAGCCGTGTGGTTCGTCATCCCCCTAATGACTTATTTTCTAAGATTAAATTTAAAATTCCATCTTTTAATGGTAAATATGATCCTGCTGCATATCTTGATTGGGAATTAGAGGTAGAACAGAAATTTTCATGCCATGATATTCCTGCTAATAGCTAAGTGAAGGCTGCCATTAGTGAATTTACTGATTTTGCTTTAATTTGGTGGCGTGAGTATAAACAAAAACTTCCCATTAACAGTGTCACTACTTGGACCCATTTAAAAACTGCCATGCGCCACAGATTTGTTCCTTCCTATTATGCTTGTGATTTGCTTAACAAAATGCAGCGTTTTCAACAAGGTTCACAATCTGTTGAGGAATATTACCAGGAGTTACAAAAGGGTATGCTTCGTTGTGGTTTGGTTGAGTCGGATGACGCTGCTATGGTGCGCTTTCGTGGTGGTTTGAACAGGAAATTCAGGATATACTTGATTATAAGGATTATTTTGATATAACCACATTGTTTGAATATGCTTGCAAAGCTGAACGTGAAGTGCAGGGACGACGATCAAAGACATATACTAACTCTTTTGTAGGCTAGGGTCCGACACACAGCTCAACTCCTTCCAGCCATGCACCTCCTACGCCTAGCACTACACCGTGCACAGGGACGACCAAGCCAGCGGCGCCCCCTGCCAAAGGCGCCGCTTCTTCAATAGGACGTACACGGGATATTCAGTGCCATCGTTGCAGAGGGTTTGGACACATGATTCGGGACTGCCCAAACAAGCGTACCTTGCTTATACGTGACAATGGTGAGTACTCTTCAGCCAGTGATTCTGAGGAAACTAGTCATGCTATGATTGCCACTAACCATGCAGAAAATGAGGAAGTCCACGTTGATCCCATCGACGCCGATAGGTATGAGAGTCTTGTTGTGCAGCATGTTCTCAGCACACAGGTTGCCTAGGCCGAAAAAAATCAGCGACACACTCTATTCCATACCAAGGGCGTTGTGCACGAACGGTCGATTCGCATCATCATCGATAGTGGCAGCTGCAACAATTTGGCAAGTACAGCGTTGGTAGAGAAAATATCCTTGCCCACTCGCACACACCCACATCCGTATCACATTCAATGGCTTAATGATGGTGGTAAAATAAAGGTAACACGTTCGGTACGTGTCCCCTTTTCGCTGGCTTCTTATTCTGATTATGCTGATTGCGATGTTATTCCTATGGAAGCATGCTCTTTGTTATTGGGTCGACCTTGGCAATATGATATTGATAGTTTACATCATGGTCGTTCAAATCATTATTCTTTCATGTTTAAAGGCCAGAAAATAATTATACATCCAATGACCCCTGACCAAATTTTGAAAGATGACCTTACTAGGGCTGCGAAAACTACACAACAAGTCAAATCGACATCAGCCGCACCTATTAAATTTGAAATCAAGTTGCACTCTCCTGTTTTACTTGCTACACGTGCTGATTTTGATGATCTCCATGAAGCTCATATGCCCTGTTATGCACTTGTATGCTCGCGCATGCTTGTTCCGCTTGATGAAGCACCATCTTTGGATATACCCCCTGCTGTTGTTAACCTTTTGCAGGAGTATGCTGATGTTTTTCCTACGGACTTACCACCGGGTCTTCCTCCCTTCCGTGGCATTGAGCATCAGATCGATCTCATCCCCAGCGCTTCTCTTCCGAACCGCGCCCCGTACCGTACAAATCCAGATGAGACGAAGGAGATCCAGCGCTAGGTGCATACGCTGCTTGATAAAGGTTACATTCGTGAGTCTCTTAGCCCTTGCTCGGTTCCTGTTTTACTCGTTCCAAAGAAAGATGGGTCATGGCGTATGTGCGTAGATTGTCGTGCTATTAATAACATCACAGTTCGTTATCGATATCCTATTCCACGCCTTGATGATATGTTAGATGAGCTTAGTGGTGCCGTTATTTTCTCTAAGGTTGATTTGCATAGCGGTTACCATCAGATTAGAATGAAACTCGGTGATGAATGGAAAACGGCTTTTAAAACGAAATTTGGTTTATATGAATGGTTGGTTATGCCATTTGGATTGACTAATGCTCCCAGCACCTTTATGCGTTTAATGAACGAAGTTCTACGGGCCTTCATAGGTTTGTTTGTTGTTGTTTATTTCGATGATATCCTTATTTACAGCAAGTCTATAGAGGAGCATTTAGAACATTTGCGTGCTGTTTTTGATGCTTTGCGTGCTGCTCGCTTGTTTGGTAACATGGAAAAGTGCATATTTTGCACGCAACGTGTCTCGTTTCTTGGTTATGTGGTTACTCTGCAGGGCATTGAGGTGGATAGCAGCAAGATTGCTGCCATTCGGGAGTGGCCTACACCGATGACGGTCACACAAATTCGGAGCTTTCTTGGACTTGCCAGTTTCTACCGCAGATTTGTTCGTGATTTTAGCTCCATTGCAGCGCCTCTACATGAGCTTACAAAGAAAGATGTGCCGTTTGCTTGGAGTGATTCGCAGGAGGTAGCGTTCAGCACTTTGAAAGATAAGTTAACCCAAGCTCCCCTCTTGCAATTGCCTGATTTTAATAAAGTTTTTGAGCTTGAATGCGATGCTAGCGGTATTGGGCTAGGTGCTGTTTTGTTACAAGAAGGAAAACCAGTTGCTTATTTTAGTGAAAAATTAAGCGGTGCTAGTCTGAAATATTCTACTTATGATAAGGAGCTTTACGCTTTAGTGCGCACTTTGCATACATGGCAGCACTATCTTTGGCATCGTGAGTTCATAATCCATTCTGATCATGAGGCTTTAAAACATATTTGTACCCAAACAAATCTGAACCGTCGTCATGCTAAATGGGTCGAATTCATTGAGTCCTTTCCTTACATTATTAAACACAAGAACGGGAAGGACAATGTTATTGCTGATGCTTTGTCTCGTCGCTATACCATGCTGTCACAGTTAGATTTTAAAATCTTTGGTTTGCACACTGTGAAGGATCAATATGTTGATGATGCTGATTTTAAAGATGCTTTCGGCCATTGTATTAATGGGATACCATGGGGCAAATTTCACATACAGGACGGGTTCCTGTTTCACGCTAACAAGTTGTGTGTTTCAGCTAGCTCGGTTCGTCTTTTGTTGTTACAGGAAGCGCATGGAGGCGGTCTCATGGGGCATTTTGGCGTCTACAAGACGCATGAGGTGTTGGCTGCCCACTTCTTTTGGCCTCGGATGTGCGCTGATGTTGAGCGCCTTGTTGCACGCTGCACTACTTGTCAGAAAGCTAAGTCATGGTTTAACAATCATGGTTTGTATATGCCTTTGCCTGTCCCTTCTTCTCCTTGGCTTGATATTTCTATGGACTTTGTTTTGGGCTTGCCTAGAACTAAGAAGGGGAGGGATAGTATTTTTGTGGTTGTTGATAGATTCTCTAAAATGGCTCACTTTATACCTTGTCATAAAACTGATGATGCTAGCATTGTTGCTGAATTGTTCTTTAGAGAAATTATTCGTTTACATGGTATTCCAAAAACAATAGTCTCTGATCGCGATGCTAAGTTTCTAAGCCATTTTTGGAGATCTCTTTGGAATAAATTGGGAACTAAATTGTTGTTTAGCACTACTTGTCACCCTCAGACTGATGGACAAACTGAGGTAGTAAATAGAACTTTATCTACCATGCTTAGGGCTGTTTTAGACAAGAATTTGAGATGTTGGGAGGATTGTTTGCCTCATGTTGAATTTGCTTACAATCATGCCACGCATTCTTCTACAAAGATGTGCCCTTTCGAGATTGTTTATGGTTACATCCCTAGGGCACCTATTGATTTGATTTCACTTAATGATGCGAACGCCCCACATGTAGATGTTGCTGCACATGTTGAACAAAATGATTACCATACATGAACAAACGAAATAGAACATTGCTGCTACTAATGCAAAAAATCAGATTGCTGGTAGTAAAGGAAGAAAACTTGTTACTTTTGAGCCAGGTGATATGGTTTGGTTGCACTTGAGAAAGGATCGGTTTCCTACTTTGCGCCGTTCTAAATTAATGCCTCGTGATGCTGGTCCTTTTAAGGTGCTAACAAAGATTAATGATAATGCTTATATCCTTGACCTGCCTGCGGAATTTGGTGTTTCCACTAGTTTTAATGTTGCAGATTTGAAACCATATATGGCCGAGGATGAGGAGTTGCCGTCGAGGACGACTTCACTTCAAGAAGGGGAGGATGATGAGGACATCACTATGAGTACGACTACACCAGCAGCACCTCAACATCATGCACCACTTCCTTCATTAGCTGGGCCAATCACTCGGGCCCGTGCTAGAGATCTTAACTTCGTCATTGTACTGAAGAATGAGGGCCCAGAAGAATAGACGACCTGCCCAACTGCGGCCCATAGTGGACGACCTAGGGTTGGCCGCCCCTAGGGGCTGCGCCCCCTCTATATTTAAACAGGAGCTGCGCCTCCTTTGTTCTTCGAGTTTTGTTTTACATTAGCTTTAGCTACTCTCGAACAATGCAAATCTGCGCTGTCTTCGTGTATTCAAAACTCCACCCTCGAGTAATAGATTAGATTGCTCGCATCTTTTTCTTGTTCGTTCTTCGATTGCGCACAGGAAACGATCTTCGTGATCAGGCCGATCTCGCATTAGCAAGGTCGGTAACCACAGGGAGTTGGTTCAGCGATTGCATTGGCGCCTCGGGCTTGCTCGTCGTAGTCGGATCGCAAAGGTCATCTTCCGCCAAATCAGAATTATCTCTACTCGCCGAAAGATCGGGCACCTCAGCTATATCAATTGTTCCCAGAAATGTGCCACGAATGGTGCTCCTCTGTTAGACACAATAGTCCTTGGTATCCCATGCAAACGAACTATCTAGTCAATATAAATTTCTGCATACTTTTCTGCCCTTGGGTGGTATGCACTGCAAGAAATGTGCTGTTTTGGTCAACCTATCCACGATGACCCAGATAGAATCATGGTGTCGGGAGGTATTGGGCAATCCCACAATGAAGTCCATGCAAATATCCTCCCATTTCCAAGATGGTATGGGAAGGGGCTGTAAAGTGCCTGCTACCTTCAAATGACTGGCCTTGACTCTCTAGTAGGTGTCGCATTCAGATATATACTTAGCAATTTCCCTCTTCATTCTGGTCCACCAGTACAAAGATCTGAGATCATGATACATCCTGTTACTGCCGGGGTGCATGGAGAATTTGGAAAGGTGAGCTTCATCCAATATCTTCTTTCTGAGCTCGGGGTTCTTGGGAACAACCAATCGGTCTCCAAACCATAGAATCCCTTTGCTGTCGTGACGGAAACATTTGTATTTATCCACTTTTTGTTCGACCATTTCCTTAATGACTTGAACACCCTTGTCAACAATTTGTGCCATGACTATCTGCTCATGTAAAGTGGGCTCCATTGAAATATAACTCAAGGCACCAGAGGAAACAACTTCTATTTTCAGCTTGCACAACTCATCACATAGGGTGGTGATTCCTGCATCCATATTCATACAATTGCACTGGGCTTTCCTGCTTAAGGCATCTGCCACAACATTGGCTTTGCCCAGATGGTAATGCACCTCAAAATCATAGTCCTTGATTAATTCTAACCATCTTCTCTACCTCATATTAAGATCAGTCTGAGTGAAAATGTATTTGAGACTCTTATGATCAGTGTAGATATTACAATGAGATCCCATCAAGTAATGTCTCCAAATCTTGAGAGCATGAACCACGGCTGCTAACTCCAGGTCATGTGTGGGGTAGTTCTGCTCATGGGGTCTGAGTGCTCGGGAGGCATAAGCAATGACTCTGTTGTCTTGCATCAAGACACATCCCAATCCAGTACCAGAAGCATCGCAATAAACCTCAAAGGGTTTGGTGTTGTCAGGTTGAGCTAGCACGGGTGCTGTTGTCAAATGCTGCCTCAGTGTATGAAAGGCATCCTCACACTTCTGCCTCCATTCATACTTGACTCCTTTCTTCAGCAATTCAGTCATTGGCTTGGCAATTCTGGAGAAATCCGGAATAAATCGTCGATAATACCCTGCCAATCCTAGAAAACTACGGATCTGTCGTACTGTGGTAGGAGGTTTCCAATCCATTACTTCTTGTACCTTCTCAGGATCAACTGATACCCCATCCTGAGAGATGGTGTGACCCAAAAATTTTATCTCCTTCATCCAGAAATCACATTTGGACAGCTTAGCATATAGACGATGATCGCGTAGACGCTAAAGTACGATGTGTAGATTCTTAGCATGCTCGTCTTCATTTTTGGAGTAAACCAGAATGTCATCAATAAAAACCACCACAAACTTGTCTAGCTCTGGCATGAATACTGAGTCATCAAATACATGAAAAAAGTCGGGGCATTAGTCAGCCCAAAAGACATCACTAAATACTCATAAAGCCCATATCTGGTAGAGAAAGCCGTCTTGGGAATATCACTGGCCCTGATCTTAATCTGATGATAGGTAGAGCGAAGGTCTATCTTGGAGAATACTCTTGCTCCCACCAACTGATCAAACAATACATCAATGCGAGGCAATGGGTATTTGTTCTTGATGGTCACCGCATATCGACACACAATCTCAGACTTTCATCCTTCTTCTTTACAAACAAGACTGGACATCCCCATGGTGAAGTACTCGGGTGAATGAATCCCTTGTCCAACAATTCTTGTAGTTGCTTTTCAACTCCGCCAATTCTGCTGGAGGCATTCTATAGGGTCTTTTAGATATAGGTGCAGTTCCAGGTTGTAATTCAATCGCGAACTCTACGTCTCGGTCGGGTGTTATCTCTGGCAATTCATCAGGAAAAACATCTGGGTAGTCATAAACTACGGGGATTCTCTCAACTGGTGATTCTATCATGGTGAATGCACAGGAGCGGGTACAACCCTAATCGGGTAGGTACAAGGTGATCTCGCCATCCAGTGGGGAGTGGATCTCTATGGCTCTGGCTGCGACATCAATTACCGCATAGGTGGCAACCCTGCCTCCGGGTGTAGAAATTGTAATACCCCCATTGGTGTGGTGAAAAGATAACTTGCACTTGGCACTAAATTTGGTACTAATAAAACTGTGTGATGCACCAGAATCAAAAAAGAATAATTGCGGGATAATTCAAAACTGAAAAGATACCAGTCAAGACGGGTGCTCCCTCTGGAATATCAGCCATGGTGGTGAAGTTCAGCCTGCCCTGCCTCACTTGCACCTTCTGCCTCTTGCCTTGGTTTTGGTTGGAATTTTGTCCCTGCCTCTGTTGGTTTCTGGGGCAATTCTTAGCATAATGTCCGGTATTACCACAAGTGAAACACCTGTTGTCATTGGCCTGACGGTACTGTTGCTGCTGTGGCTGATTGTTCCTCTAAACTGGGGGCTGAGAGCGGTTGGGTGCCTGCTGCTGCTACTGTGGTCGGATCACCCAATGTCCTTGCTGCTGCTGGGGTCCCCTGTTCTGAGTGTCAGATACGATCCTGAAGCGCTGTGGCTGAGCTGAAGGTCCTGCCACAGGGGTCTTCCTCTTCTTTTCCACCTGACGGGCTATGATGCAGTCCTCCTGAGATATGGCCATGTCGACTAACTCATTGTAACTGTTGGCCCTAACGGTGTTGAGACGATCGCGGAGCTTAGTGCTGAGCCCCCTCCTGAACCTATCCCTCTTCTTCTCATCAGTGTCTGCGTGGTATCCGGCATACTGGGACAGGTCATTGAAGGCCTGAGCGTACTGCAACACAGTGCGATTTCCCTGAGTAAGTGCCAAAAACTCATTGAGCTTGCGATACATAATGCTTGCTCTGGTATATGATGGCCCCTGAAAGATGCCTTGAACTCTCTCCATTCCACCTCATGGTCAACTGACTGCATAGCAAGAAAGTGGTCCCACCATGCCCGCGCGGGTCCGCGAAGCTGCTGGGTGGTGAATCTGACCTTAGTCACATCTGAACAAACTCCATTGAGTAGTGGGAATTTGGATTCCACTACCCTAAGTCATACATCCGTATCAAATGGATCCTCTGCCCGAGTGAACAATGGTGGTTGCGTGCTGAGAAACTCCTGATAAGTGGCTGCTGCGGGGTGACGCTGATGATCACCACCACCATAATGCTGAGGTGGCGGCTGACGCTGAGCTAACTGCCGCAAGATCTCGTTCTGCTGAGCCATCAGCTCTTGCAGAGTAGGAGGCGGTGGCGGTGGTGGAAGAATGCGTTCATTCGGTCCACAACGCGCTCTTCCTGCCATCTGAAAAATCAAGGATCTTCACAATATCACATTGTTGATGTCAGAGTTCATACACGGTGAAAGATTTGCAAGGACGAAACTACTACTTTCTTGCATAATTCATAAAAAGGACATAAAGCTTTTCTTCATCAATTTAAAGCTGACATCATTCATCATCCATCTTTCAAAAGAGTTTGTTGCGATTACATCAGTAACTCAAAAGACTCAACTCTATCTTGCCTAGTACCCCAAGGGTGCAAAAGCTAAGCTAGCCTCGAGGAGTTCTACCACCACAGACTTCTAACTCTATCTTTGTGACCTAGTGAGCAAACGAGGCAACGCTCGACTCGGAGGAAGGTGGTCTTCCTGAGCCAGCAGTGTCCAAGCTGGAGGCAGGCTTCGGCTCCTCTCCTCCCTCGATGTCGACATCCTCGTTGGCCTCCATGTACTAGATCTCCTGGTGGTGCATATCCAGATGCTGGTTAGCCTCCGCAAGCTGCTGCTGAGTGTTGATTAGCTGATCCTCGAGAACCTCGATGGTGTTCTCCCTGGTTCCCACTAGCTCCTCAAGCTCTTGGATCTCATTTGACATCTGTTCCACTTGTAGGTCTTTTTCCACCATCTCAGTGGACAAGTCTACGACAACTTCCTCTCTGTTATCCAAGGTGATCTTGGTAGCCTCCAACAATGCCATCAGATGAGACATTGCCTCTCCTCGCATCACTTGCAGACGATACAGGGCATTCATGCACCGCACCGTCAAGTGAGCAGTCTGACCTAGGTAAATAGCCCATATATCCTTGGCATGCTCCACTTGGTCCTTCCACATTGGGTCGTCCTCCTTCTCCGCGAGGAACAAACCAATGGGGTGAGTGGACAACTCCAAGGGGTGGAAACCTTAGAAGGTGGTCAGTCCGTGGAGAGCAATCGCCTCGATAGTATCCTCAGCCCGGTACCCGAAAGACTCGGAGTCCAACGAACGCCAGCCTGGCTACAAGGGATGAGGCTCTAGGGTCATCCTTACCCTACAGCGGGGCACTCGGTGCTTCTCGAACAGCCGCACAGCATACTGGGGAGGCGTCGTGTAACCAGCTCCCTGAAGTACCTCCCACAAGATACGGGGGAAACCCTCTCGTGCAGGTTCGTCTGTGTGGTACTGTGCATTCCCTTCATCCGAGGATCCATGAGAAGTCATTTGTGTACGGTTAAGCGTAAGTAAAAAAAGAAAAAGAATTATAAAATAAAAAGGGATCACAACTCAGCCTCTCTATAATTACGACAATGGCACTGGGTGTACTTAATATGTCATTATTGTGTATTAAAGTTCTTACCCAATTATCAAAAAGTTTAAGTAAGGATGCATGCATGCTCGTCCTAAACGACCTCATTTCAACTTAGAGGGATTAGGGAAAACCCCCATCCTTTATAGTAGCTGGTAAGGCTTACTCAAATAGCCACCTAGCTACCCCTTCTATTATCCTAAGGCTTCACGACCTAGGTCTATTCTTATCGTCCTGACGATCTATCCAACATTTGTTGCTATCAAGTTTTACTTTTGAAAAGGATGGTATTTACAGTTTATCGATTCCTCTGTGGTGGTACGAGCTCCGATACCAGCTGTGGCGGAACCGCCCGAATTATTCCGACTTAAGTGCCTAAGTCCCGCCTTAGAGGCTAGACCACACTTAAATGGGAATAACATGTCAGTCCCTTGGATCTAGTCCGACAAGGCCACTAACAGGATCAAGTACCACGTACTCACTCGATGGTGAGGCACAGAGCAAATACAATAAAGCATAAAACCATACATTAAGGGAGTATTAAATTTATTACATCATCATCGGAGTTTTAGCAAAAGTAGTAGTCATTGTTCGGAATGCAGCGGAAATAAACTAACGATAAATGGAGAGATGGGGAAGCCTGTCCCATCAGTCCTCACCCTCCTCCTCAGCCGAGGTAGGGTCCCACTCGACTCCCCAACCCGGTGGCAAGATGGATGGCCAAGTCACTCCAGCAACCATGTCCTCCAGAGAACCTGTAAAATTATGCCACAAGCAAGGATGAGTATACTAATACTCAGCTAGACTTACCCGGTGTGAGGAGTCTACTCCTCTACCTCTAGACATGCAGCTGTTTGGCTGAGGGGGTTGGTTGCCAAAAGCACTAGCTGAGTCTAAAAATCAAGTTTTAGCTTTTTCAAATTTTAGTGTGACTCTCTTAAGACTAAATGTATACCTATCTAACCATACATGGTATCAAACATTTAGCAATCAACAACTTTTGCCAAGTCATCACATTTCCACTTGTTACTCAATGTAGTAGCATGGCTCAAGCAGTCTCATTAGCTGCGAGAAGTAGACGATTCAAATCGAGTTTTTAAACCTTGCAAGGTAAAACTAAACACATGACGTGGCGAGGCACTCCATCCCCACACACATCAACCGTCCCCATCGATTCCCCGTCAACAGATCAGGGCTCACTGCCTTGGCGTACAATGCCTCACTGACCCCGACTGCCGTCGTGCAGTGACCGCACTTGTACCCACCATAACCAGAATGGGAGACCACGTCTCAGGTCGTGTGAGGGGCAAAGTCTGTGGCCAGGTTCAATCAGGTACTAGGCTTACCGATTTACCATATTTCTTGGCATATGTTTAGTACGTTCAAACGCTTGACTCACGGTACCACACCATAATCCTTATTCCAATTTCCACCTCGTAGACAACAAATCCCCATGGATTGTTGTCCACAGACCAACATCATTATGCTATGAAAGTGGATACAACCAATTCCTGACCTCTCGTGAATGCTAGAAAAATCACTTGACTTCTACCGAGATCCCTATTAGTACAGCAGCTACTCGACCTAGCATACTAGTATCCATCTCAAAGGAAATTCTGAGGTAATGCAACTAGGGTTTCAGGCAACTCCTACACTTAAGTGCACAATACAAGCCTACAATCATTAAGTGTAGTAAAATAATATATAGAACTGGTTATGCATAAAACCGAGGCTTGCCTTCCAAAGCTGGGGCAGGCAAATCCTCGACGACAGGCTCTGGTGCTGGATCCGGGGCTACCTCCTGAGCAAGTCCTTGCTCCGACACGAGGATGTACTCTCCGTCAGCGAGGTTGCAATCTATCGAATGCAATGAATAAGATATATGGATGCTATGAGATGCAGAATTTAGTAATCATTATGTATAGGGAAGGAAAAACTAGGTTAGTGAGGACTTAGGGTTTTCCTTGGTATAAGAAGTCTTAGGGGTTTATGCTTAGCAGTTTAGGTTTGAGGTTTTGCTTAGAGTTAAGCATAGTGAATTAAGGCTTGGATTGTTTCTTGAAGGTTTTGATAAGTACTCAAAAGTTTTGTTGTCTTGGTTAGGGCAACATTAATTTCCACTACTAATTTCTCTTTTTATTGTCTTTTTATGCTCTTAAGGTGGTTTAAACTACAACAGTGATTTCATTTCTTATAAAAATTCTATAAAAATTACAGTGGGTTACTAATTATCACTGTGGTCTGTCCTATAAATGTGAGGTCCAGAATAATTAGATCACGCCCTGGACAAAAATAACAAAAGTTGGGGAAAAGGGGTCACTTTGCACTACAACTCCCATTTAGGGGTGGGTTTTGTACTACAAGTTATTTTTGTTGGTATCTATGGGTAAAGACCTGCTTCTGTGCCAAAAATCACAGAGAGCTACTTAGTGGTTATTTAGTTATGATTTTCTAAAGTTTAATGCCAAACAAATCCTTATAACTAGCTTGTTATTCGAAAAATGTAAAGCAACAGAACTCAAAATTTTCCTATGTTTATAATAGCAAAACATTAGTTATCCCAATTTTTGGGGTGTTTTCTCCTCAGGTTATTTTCCTAGGGTTTTTCTAAGTTTTCCTTGTTTTCATAAAGTAAAAGGATATCTCATTCTTTTGTACTAAACAAAGGTTTAACAAAATTTTCTAGTGAACTATACTCGATAAGGGAGCTAACAAAAATATGGTTGCTCCCTGGTTCTTATTTTAAACTACCAATTATATTTTCTTTAACTTTAAGCTGAAAATGATTTAAATGGCAAACTCTACCTTAATTTGGTGTACTGAGGGGTTTACTATTTTTAAACAGATTAGGAAGTGATTAAGTACTTCTCTGAATTTTCTTAACCTTAGTCTAACAGTGTAGCTATTTTTCCCTATTTCATTTAGCTTTTGGCCAGATAATCATTTAAATCAAAACTTTGAAATTTTCTGCAACACTTAGGGGTTTTGTATTTTTCCTAAGTAGTTTACATTATTTAGAATCTGGCAAAATTGGTTTGACTCAATTTGGGTGAACAAAACTGAAGTTATGAATTTTTCAAGTTCTGTTTGTATTTAAATCAGAAATATTAAAAAGGTTTTCTGGAAAACCAATTTGCATCGAAGACCCTGGGCTTTTCCTAAAACAATCCCTTCACTTATACCCCTACGCCACTATTCCTTTGAGTCGCTGACACTTCAAAACCCCCCTGGCTTTTATCTCTTCTTCCCCGAGGTCCCTCCCCCCCTTTTGAACAGTACCCGTGAAAGGAAAAAGGGATGCGCGGCTTACCGACGGCGAGGGAGGTCCAGCGAAGAGTGGGGTTGGCTCCGGGAGGTCCTTGCGGTCACAACAAGGTACGGCTCGACGGCGGTGATGGCCGGAATCGGTCGGTCCACGTGCGCAGGCGGGCGAGCTCGTCGGCGGCGAGTGCTCCGGCCTATCCACGGCGATACCGGTCAATCCAAGGGCACGGGGAGCTTCACGGGTTGTCAAGGAATCGACTCGTGCAAGGAATCGGAGAACAACTCACCGTGGAGCTCGATCCACGCTTGCCGGCGGTCGGGTGAAGTCCGGCGACCGTGATCTGGCTTCTCCGGCAAGGCAGAGTTCGATTCCTCGCTCGGGGAGCTTCACCGAGGCACACAAGGTCTACTCCGAGGGTCGAACGGGGTTGGCAAAGGCACTGCTGGCCGGTCTATGGTGGTGGGGAATCGGGCGGCCGCTGGCACGCCGTGCGCAGGGCAATGCCGGTGATCTAGTGCTCTGGTGAGGTCGAGAGCGTGCGGGGGAGTACGGTCGAAGCCTTTGGTGGCTTTATAGGCGCGGGCGCAGGCAATGGCACGGGCTCGGCTTGGCGCGACGTGGGGCACGCGGGGGCGGGCGTCGGGCGTGCTCTGGCGAGCTCAGTGCGCGTCGAACACGTGGAGGTTTGTTTCTGCTCTTATTCTATCTCCTGTTGTGCAGCCAAACGTGCGAATCTTGCCCTAAGACCTTTGAGAGATCTCTTCCCTGCACCTAGGGCTACCTAGTTCATGTGAGTTCCAAGGAGAGATGTGGTCGGGTTTGAGAGATATGGGGGTGGGAAGTTGGCTTTGTCCGAGCTATCCACACCGAGACAAAAAACGTGCCAAGATGTGTCAAACGACTTAGGGTTGGGTTCAAACTTTTCCAGGGTGTTCTAGAGGTCTTTAGGCGCCACTTTGTCAATTGGGCCAAGTGGTTTTGAAGTTTGAAAAAGGGTGAACATGTTTGATCTTTGGAAGAGGGTTGGTTTTGAACTTAGAAAAAAATCTGATTTTTCTCTTAGGTTTTTCCCTTTGGTGAACCTTTTGGGGTTTTTCTGAAACTTTTTGGGGTCACTTTCTTACTATTTTTTGTAGGGTATTAAGTGTACTACAACTTTTATAATTGGCCTAAGTCATGATCATGTGGTTTTCATAGCCTTTTGGTCATACTCACTTCTAGGGCTCCAATTGTCCAAAGGGATTTGAATTAGGGTTTGGGCAATTCTCCCCACTATATGTGCATGATAAAGCCAAGGCATGACTTCTAAGATGGGTTGCACTTACTTAGGATCTTGATTCCCAAGTTTGGTGTATTTTGCTCAAATTAAACCACATGTGATGATGGGTTTATTAGTGTAGTCTTGGGTGAACACCCTAAGTAACACCTAGGGTGTTACAGCTACTTAGTGGTTATTTAGTTATGATTTTCTAAAGTTTAATGCCAAAAAGACACTTATAACTAACTTGCTATTTGAAAAATATCAAACAACAGAACTTGTATTTTTCCTAGGTTCCTCTTAGCACAAGAATAGTTATTCCTAAGGTAGGGGTGTTTTCTCCTTAGGATTATTTTCTTATGATTTTTCAAAGTTTTCTCTATTTTTCATGAATAATTGTGAGTACAATTTCCTCTCACTGGACTATGGTTCAATAGATTTTTCTTGTGAACTACATAACTTAGGCATGCTAGGAAAAATATGGTTGCCCTCTCGTTTCCATTTTTAATCCCTTTTCTTAATTTTCCTAAGTTTGAGCATAAACAAGCTTTAGTGAACAAACTCTCCTTAACCTTGTATACTGGGGTGTTTATTATTTTTAAACAGTTCAACTACTAGGTTCGTGTCTCCACTATTTTTCTTAACCCTGGTCTAATAATATTTCTATTTTTCCTTCTAATATTAAGTTTTGAGCAGTTTTCTTATTTAATTCAAAACTCTAGAAAATAATAAAGGAACTATGGGGTTTACTATTTTTGTCTGATAGTTTATATTTCACAAAGTCTAGCAAAATTGGTTTGACAAATTTTGGATAATTATTCTTCAAGTTGTGCATTTATTTAGTTCTCTGTAATATTTAAAAGAAGAATAAATTCGAAAGGGAAAAGAAATACAGGTTTGCGCTGAACCCCCTGGATTTTCTCTCCTTTTTCTCTCTCAAAACAGTCCTCGGTCTACTATTTGCATGAGTCACTGACATTGCACAAAACCCCCTGGACTTAGCTGAAATCTAACCCGCGATAAAGATTACGGCGGCAATAGAGCTCCGGCGGGGTGGTCAGTGATGTCGGGGAGGTCACGGCGGTCACGTCGGTGTGCGGGTCGGTGTCAGAGGTGGTCGGAGCTGCCCTGGCCACGAGCGCAGGCGGCGGAGGTCGTCGGCGGCTCCTGCTCCGGCCAAACCACGGTGGTAGGGTTCAATTAAAGCGTACGAGGAGATCCACGGGGTGATGTAGAGGCCATGCGCGCAACAAATTGAGAAATGGTGCAGAGGTTTACCTGGTCCACGTGCTCTGGCGGGGTTCCGAACTCCGACGAGCACGATTGCGCTATTCCGGTGGCGCGGGTCCTCGGTTCAAGCTCGGGCAAGCTTCACGGCCTCCTAGGGGATCTATCTGAAGGCTTGGATCGAGCGGAGGAGGGTGGGAAAGGGGTTGGCCATGGTGGTTGCCCTCGGGCAGCTTTGGCGGGTCGCGGGGAGGTCGCCGGAGCTATGGGCGAGCTCGGGGGAGTTAGGTGTGCTACAGAGGAGGCAACGGGGAAGATAGCCGACAACTGGGGTGGGCTTTATAGCCGTGGTGCGGGCGTGGTCACGGGGCGGCCGCGGGCGCGCGGGGTTCGCGTGCGGGCGTGCTCTGAGCGCGCCCCCGAGTGTCAGCCCACGTCGAACACGTGGGGGTTTACTTCTGTCAGGGTTCAACGGTCGATTTGATCGCCTTAGCGTGCAGATCATGGCAAAACCCTCGTGTACGGTCTCTTCCCTGCACCAAATCCTACCTTTTTGATGTGAGTTCCAAGCAAGGATACGGTCGGAGTAGAGAGATATGGGGGTGAGAAGTCGGCTCTGTCAGAGCTGTCCACACTGAGACAAAAGCCATGCCAAGTCATGTCAAAAGGCTTAGGGTTGAGTTCAAACTTTTCCAGGGTGTTCTAGGGGTCTTTGGGCGCCATTTCGTCAATTGGGCCATAAGGTTTTGAGGTTGGGATTAAAGTGAACATGTTTGATCTTTGAAAGAGGGTCGGTTTTGAACATGAGCAAATCCTGATTTTTCTTTTATGCTCTTCTCTTTGGTGACCTTTTTGGGGTTCTTCTGAATCCTTTTTGGGGTCACACTCTTACTATGTTTTGTAGGGTATTAAGTGTATTACAACTTTTATAATTAGTCCAAGTCATGACAATGTGATTTACATAGACTTTTTGCCATAATCCCCTCTAGGGCTCCATTTGCCTACAAGGGATTTGAATTAGGGTTTGAGTCATTCTCTTCTCTTTAGTGCATGATAAGGCCAAGGCATGACTTCTAAGATGGGTTACACCTACTTAGGATCTTGATCCCCAAGTTTGGTGTCTTTTGCTCAAACTAAACCACATGTGATGATGGGTTCAATAATGTAGTCTTGAGTGAAAACCCTAAGTAACACCTGGGGTGTTACATCTTGACCGGAATGAAATGAGCAACTTTGGTCAGTGCATGTTGGAACTTGCTCTCTGGTGCAAGTTGATCCAACGGGGGTGTGTAGCAACGCAAACAGGGTTTTTTGCACGAGATGGCAATAGCTTTGTTAATCTAGCCTCTCAAGGGCACTGTGCGGGGGTATTTATAGGTATCTAAGTACCCAGCGTCCGGTGTTAAGGACGCATGTGCCCTCAGACACCTAGGTTATCCCCGGAATATTCCCATAAAGTGGGGTTACAGACCGTTATTACAGGGAGACCTTTACAAATTAGGCACGTAATGCGCAGCGACCACGCAGGGCCTGTTACAATGGGCCGGATCACCCGTGGGCCTCCATGTTGGACGAGGTCGCAGATGAGACGTCCTCGTCACAGGTCTTCGTCCGATGTCGTGGGGAGCGAAGGGTGAGTCTGCCCGTCGTCTTGTCTCCATTGGTGCAGCGAGGACACCGAAGGCGTCGAGCGAAGGGTGGCGTCTTTGCCTTCGCCCCAACATTTGCCCTCAGAGGGACCTGTTCGACTAAGTCATCTGGTGCTGAAGACGTCGCTAGATGGTGGAGACGCTGCCCTCGCTCGAAGTGGTTCCGCGGGGGGTTTTTGACATGACCGTTGATTGACGCCGTACTGTTGGATTGCGGGTTTCCCGAAGCGTCGCGCCCTGTGTATAAAAGGGGGCGGCGCGTTTTGAACTTTAACTTTCCGCGCACCGCGAAAACCCTAATCGCCTTCTCAAACCGCTCGCTGCTCGTCTGCCCTCCTTGCTCTTGCTCGTCGGAGATCTGGCCCGTGTGAAGCAGACCGCCCGCCGCCGCTGACGGTACGTAGCGATGCCGTCCTCTTCCTCTTCTGCTGCCGCTACGCCGCCGGACGACGCGTCGTCTGAGGAGACGCTGAGCCATGTGGCGGCGGAGGAGTTGAGCACCGGTGACACAGTGGAGTTCTGGGTGTCGCGGATGTCCTCGGTTCGCGTGCAAGACATGCAGCAGCTTGGTTATTTTGGCGGCGGAGTGGGACGTGTCCCGGGGACGGAGGAGGTCCCCGAGCCAGAAGGCGAGTTGGTTGTCTTCGAGGCTTTCTTCGCCGCTGGTCTTCGACTGCCCGCGCATCAATTCGTGGGAGAAGTCCTGCGTAGATTCAACGTCCAGGTCCACCAGCTGACGCTGAATGCCGTGGTGGCCCTGTCAAAATATGTCTGGGCGACGACTTCGTACGGCGGGCAGCCATCGATCGAAGTCTTCGCGAAGTATTATTGTGTGCACTGGCAGAAGAGGATGATCGGAAATAAGATTGCTCAATTTGGGTCCTGTACATTTACGCCGAAGACCGGCAAGACTTCGATGGAAGTCGTTGAGTTGGTTCCTTGCGCCCGCAATAAATGGGGCAATTGGTGGGAGTTTTGGTTCTATGTTGCCGAGGGCACAGTCGAAGACCATCCGGGGCTCCCCGTGGCCGAGATGTGCTCGCATTATTACTCAGCGTACCCGCAGTTTGAAGTGGCGGAGGAGGATGCAGACGAGGGGGCCCTGCGGTGCGCGGCCGGTATAAGTAGCGGGCGCGATTTGGTAGAGGAGTTTGTCGCGTATGGGGTGTGGCCCTTGGCGCGTGGCTGGGCGCTGGGCGAAGTATGCCCTCACCAGATGCCCTCCCGTGGCGGGATGCAGGTGCGGAGTCCCGCCTTTGCATTGGATTTGCATGGTCGCGATCCCTCCGCATTCGTGCGTGAGGTGGAGGATGGGGCGGTGCGGATTTTTGGTCGCTATGTGCCAAGGATGGAGGCCCAGCGTAGTTGGGATATACGCGGATCCAACGATCGCTTGAATAGGGTCTTCGAGTTGAACCGTCTGCCGTATGGCGGTTATCCCGGGCAAGACGTTGCTGACCGCCGCGGGAAAAAACCGGCGACGGAGACTGAAGACGACTCCACGCCGGCGGCCGCCCCATCCTCCAAGAAGAGGAAGCTAGGTACTGCGAAGGGAGGACTTGGGGTCTCCGATAGTTTCGCTATGGAATTAATGGGGACATGCGTGGCCCCCGGGGGAAGGATGTCTTCGCCCGAGCTCCGGGAGACTTCGGCGCGGATGCTGAAGGTTACCGGGGGTTGGTGGCCTAAGAACGTTCCTATCCCCCGCGCAGCCGGCGAAGACTTTTTTACATCTCGCATGGTTCGTGATATGAAGGTGTTTCCTTATGGACGGAATATTGCTGTTGTTGTGTCAGCAGTGATGGACAAGGATCGTTAGGAGGCTGCGCAGAAGCGTCGGGCGGTCATCAGGCTGCCCGAGGCTAGGCCGAAGAGGGCGCGGGGGACTGCGAAGTCTGCCGCCCCCGGCGGTAGCCATCCGACGCTGGCGGCAAAGTCGTCCGCCCCTGGGTCCAGCAAGGTGCCGGAGGTCGCGAGGGCAGCCGGAGCCGGCGGAACCAAGTCCGACGTGGCCGTAGCCGCGAAGACCCGAGAGTTGCCCTCGTCGGGCAAGCATGTTGCTGACTTCGGCACCGATATTAACGTGGAAGATTACCTCGTTGGTAAGTCGTTAACCCTTTTTTTTTACTGTTGATACGTTGCAGGATCGGGTGAGGGGCAACTGGTTGTTGTTCCGTCTACGGTGGTGACCACGGTGCCTGCCGCAGTGCATGGGGCGAAGGGTAGCGCTCTCAGCGCTGGTGGTGAGATTCCGGCGCTCACTGCCGTGAAGGACGAGGCGGGCACTGTGTCCCGCCGGCTGAAGGAGGCGTCACAGCGGGTAAGTCAGGTGAGTTGAGCTAGACTTCGGTTTTTACCAGTTTCATTGGGATTGTGGTCTTATGTGTGTCTTGTAGGCGGCTGACTTCGCTGACCGCGTGGCATCGGGGGCCCTTACGGTTGTGGTGTCTGCCGAAGTTGAGAGGCTTCGGGCGCAGCATGCTGATGCCGTACAGGAAAAGTCGGTCGCCGACAGCAAGTGCCGCAAACTGGCGGAGAAGGTGGGCGCGCTGGAGGGCAAGAGGACTGAACTCCGGCGCCAGCTGGCGGAGGAGAGGAGGGAGGCGAATCAGGCCCTCGCCAAGGCGCAGTCTGCGCAGGCGGAGGCCAATTTGGAGCGGGTGGAGGGTAGCCTCGCCAGGCAGCGCGCCGAGGAATGGGAGGAGCGGTTCAACGCTCTGCAGGCCCGTGTGGAGAGGGCCGAGACGTCTACGCGCTCGGAAGTTGAGCGGACGCGTAAACAGCTTATGGACTCATACCATAAGCTGGGCGCGTGGACCGCTGACTTCGAAGTGCCCGACCGAGAGTCGGGCCTTCGCTGCCTCGAGTGGCTGCAAGAGGAGTTGCAGGCGCTCCCGACCATTGTGGAGGGTTTTATGTCTTATGCCTCCCTCGTCACCTGCGAAGGGGCGATGAACGCGCTGTCCCGCGAACGGTGCCGCCACTATGAGGTCTTCGATCGGTCTGATGAAGATTTTGAGCGCGAGATCTACAAGGTCGAGGACCCGGTGGTGAAGGAGTCCGCGGGGGCCCTCTTTGACCGGATGTGGGGCCCTCACGGTCGGGAGGTGGTTAGGGAGCGGTCCGACCGAGCGAGAGGCCAGGTAATGTTTGTCTTTTGTTTAGTGTTGTTGGATGTGGTTTCTACGTGGGCTTGCTGACTCGATGTGCTGTGTTTTAGGCGGCGCGTGCCGAGACCGTGGAAGACTTTGGCTCTTTGAACAGCGCGCAGCCTGAGGTTGAGACGAACCCGGCGGCGGGCGAGGCTGAGGTCGTCCCGACGCTGCCCCCGGAAACCGGCGAAGACCCCCTCGCTGCCTCTGCGGCTACTGCGTCCGGCGGTGGCTCGTCGCCAACCGCTGTGCCGAGGGCTGAGGATCCCCCGAAGACGGCGACGGAGCCGGCGGCGGAGGATCCCACGGTGGCTGGGCCTTCGCAGGTGGCTTAGTGGGTGTGTGTAGTTAGAGAATTTTGTCTAAGTTGCTGAACCTTGGTTGCTGCGCAGGTTCAAGATTTTGGGCCTGCGCACGCAACCGCTACTGCTAATTTTGTGGCGGCTTCGACCGTGGATGTTGGGAATGAATTGGATGAGTCTGCTTCTACGTTTTCTGATTTTGGTGACTCTGGGAGTTCGGTTGAGTGGACAGAAGAGTCGTCGGATGAGGACTTGGATTACTTTGCGGCCTTGGATGTGGCTGCGGCGGAGGCTTCGCCGCGTGCTGCGGGTGCTGAAGTTGTGCCTGGTCCGAGTGCTGGCCGTAGGCGGTGAAGGGCGGTTGCGAAGCGTAGAGTGAGTGAGGCGGACGGCGGTCGGCTTCGTGTGGGCAGGGCTGGTAAGCAGGAATTGTTGTCCTTGCCGGCCGTTGCGAGTGTAGGTGAGGGGGAGCTGCGAAGTCTTTTTGAGAGTGAGGAGCTGAGGATAATGCTTTTTAACTATAGGGAGATGGGAATCATACCGAAGGTTGAACCAATGTAAGGTGTGATGCCCTCGCTGTACATATGTAATAGCATGTATGATGAGGATGTGCGCCTTCTGTAACACCCTGAATTTGGGGGTATAAAATTTCTTTTCTAATATCCACCAAATTCAGGTGTTACTCTCTCAGTTCTTCGCTTTCCTTTCCCTTTACCCTAAAAATGGAGAATTATTTTGTTTTATATTAGCGTAAACCTAGTGGAATGAGTCCTAGAGGCACTTTGGTTGTTGCATTCATGTCGTTGCATGGTGTTTCTAAGTGCAAAATGTGTTTAAAACATGTTAACATATCTTATAGAAGCGCTCGGTAAATTTTCATAATTTTCGGAATATTTTTCTATTTTCCGGAAACCAAAATCTATTTATTTGTGGAACTTAAAAATGTTTTTAGAAATTCTAATTATGTTTTTTGAGTTCATTAGGTGCCAAAACATTTATAGGATTTTTTCTAGAATTTTTGAAAGTATCTATAATATTTTGAGCACAAAATATGGATTTCTAGGCTTTTTTCGAATTTTAAAAATAGTAAAATCCGAATTTTAACCGAATTTTTATCTCGTCCAAACCCTAGGTATATATACATGTCCGGCTTCATCTCGTCGAGCCCGTTTCAGAACACGAAACATTTTCCCCAAATCCGATCGCTAGCTCCCGGTATTGCTCGCCGAAGTTTGGGGCGGTTACAACTCCGGCGACAACTCCGGCGAGTAATTACTTCCAATCCGTGCATCGTCTGCCGAATCCGAGGTTACCGCTGCGTTCGTCTCGTCGAGGGCTTCGTCGCAGCGTGTTCGGTTTATCGATTGGATCCCTGAATCTTCGGCAATCGACGGATTTCCTTTCGGCTCCGGCGAGGGTCTTCTTCCCCGGTGAGAAACCTTCATTGTTGCACTTAGGTTTTCTTCGTTTCTTCATTTTCCCGTTCGTACAGAGCCTCTCCCACTCTCCCCTCACCTTCCCCGGCGGCGGCACCCCTCCCCCTCCGTTTCCCCTCCCCGGCGGCGGTGGCCGGCGATGGCGCCCGCGTTCCCGTGCTCCCGCGCTCGCGCGCCTCTCCCCGGCGGCTGTGGTCGTGCCCCTCGCGCTCGTTGCAGCCGCGCCCGCCCCCGGCCGGCCCGGTCTCGTCCTCCCCTGCGCAGCCCCTTCCCCTTCTCTCTCTTCCATGGATGGGAGGAAGAAGATGAGGAGAGTAAGAAGAAGATGACAGTTCTATAAATTAGGACGCGAGAATTACAGTATGATTTAAAACATTCATAACTTTTGCGTTTTAAACCCGATTCGATCCATTCAAGTTGCGTTAGATTCGTATTAAAATTATCTTAATTTAGAAATATTTATCCCAATTTTTGCACATTTTATTTAATTTAGTTAAACGTTTGTTTAACTAGTGGCTACTAGAACGACGTTTCAATTTAAAAACCTAATTTAGAAATTCGATTTGCGCATTTATAATTAGTCACCAATATGATTAACCTTAACTAAAATGTTATTTATTAATAATTATTTAGTTTAATCACGTTGTTTATTTATTAGTTTCGCATGTCAGTCCGCGCGTGCCGCGGTGCTGTTCCGCGCACGTCGTCGCGTGTCGTTCGCGAGTGTCGCGCGTGTTGTTCGCACGCGTTGTCGTGTGCCGTTCGCGTGTGTCGCGCGCCTTGCCGCGTGCCGTTCGCGCGTATCGCGCGTTGTCCGCGCGCTAAGTCGTTTGTGTCCGCACGTTGCGCACATCGTGTTTGCACGTCATGCGTCGTTAATTCGTCTCGCTTAGAATCGCTCATATTCATTAAGTTACTTGCTTAACTGTCAACTATTAAAATAGTAAGTTAGTCAAAACTAAGTAGTAGTATTAATTTATATTTGATTAATATCAATTAATATAATTATGTTGAATTGGATGTTCTAATTAGTACTTGTTTAACGTAAACGCGCTAACCCCTCGACCGTAGCTTCGACTATCGCGGTTCTTTTCCTCGCATAACTGTAGAAGCACTCTCTATTTTATATTGCTCGCTTTTATAATATTTTTTCTCGTATGGTGTAATGTTCTTATGCAAGTATATGTTTGTTTGTGCCTGTTTGTATTCGCTGTATGTCGCGAATAGACTGCGATCCATTTCCGAGCTTTGAGGAATCGACGGTCAAGCTTCGGCGACCAAGTGATCTAGCTCTTCGAGTTCCACGAAGTTGAAGACCCTGAGCATCTGTTTGGTGAAGGCAAGTGTCCTCTGACCTATTATGTCCCATTTACTTTATAATTCATCAACCCGCATACCATGATCAACCTAAGGATTGACTAGCTTTGTATTTACCTTGTCCTTTATTACCTTTTGGGTTATTATTGTTTAGCTTTATGCTATTGCTCAACTCTAATCTATGAACATGATGAGATTTATCAATGATACGATGTTTCCCTTCTTTATTATGATGTTATACTTGTGTCATTCAAGGGGGCTCGAGCGGTTTCTCGAGTGCCTCTCCGTAAGGACCTGTTCGTTGGATGACCGCCCGGGAAAACAGTGCAACCATGAGGGTGGAATGGGATGCCCTTAGCTGAATAATTAGAGGAACCGGGGTGTAGTTCGCTTCCGTCGTGCTGTTAATGGGGCTCGGTGTATGAGGCTCGCTCTGCCAAGTTCGGTTCGCCCCTTGGGGAGGAGTGCGGTGCATTTAGGAAACCTAACGGGCGGCTACAGCCCCGGGGAATCTTTGTAAAGGCTACGTAGTGAGACCCTGCCTACTCACCTTGGTAGTGTTTAAGGGTTTGATCGGCCCGAGGCAAGAGGGAATCACGGCTTGTGGGTAAAGTGCGCAACCTCTGCAGAGTGTTATGAAACTGATATATCAGTCGTGCTCGCGGTTATGAGCGGCCAAGGGAGCTCCATTGATTAGAGATACTTGATCAGAGATGGTTTGTTTACAGATGATGATGAGGAGGATGGTTATGATTATGCTTACGACAATGGTAAGTGGTACTCTTTCCGTTTGGAACGGGTACTTTGGGTTAATAACTTGGGTTAATGCTAAAACCTGACTTTCTACTAGTAATAATAACCTGACCAACTAAAAGCAACTGCTCGACTAAACCCCACATAAAGCTAGTCCACTTCAGCCAAACAGGACATTTGCTGAGTACGTTGATGTGTACTCACCCTTGCTTTCATAAAACACCAGGTTGCCCTTGGTGCCATCTATGCTCAGGTAAATAAGAAGGCGTCGAGACGGATCTCCAGGAGTTGCGTGACTTCGACAAGTTCTAGGCGTGGGTTAGCGGCAACCCCCAATCGGCTGCCTGTGTAGGCCGTGTGTATCTACGTTTCTTTTCCGCACTTTGATAATTGTTAAAGACTATGTGGATGTCTTGGACATCATGATGTAATCGACTATTATACCCTCTTTTATGTTATTATTTGAGCACTGTGTGATGATGTCCAGTTATGTAACTGCTATGTACGTGAATTGTTGATCCTGGCACGTACATGGTTCGCATTCGGTTTTCCTTCTAAAACCGGGTGTGACATAAGTGGTATCAAAGCCGTGCTGACTGTAGGACCGCTGACCTAGAGTAGCATTGGCCGTTTTAAGGACTTATTGATTATTACTTCATCTCATCCTTGATTCTGCTTCAAAATATTAGTCACCTCGACTAATTCTATGTTGTGCTCCTATATGCCCCCTTGCCAAAAAGTATTTTATTCTAGTATGGTCTATACTTCTCTCAATCTATTAGATCTGATCTTATCTTGTGCTTGCGACATCTTTGCAGATGCCCCCTGACCATAGCCTTTAGTCTTTTGGGTCTCTTTCCTCATCCATTATTAAATTGCTACTATTTGACCATCTCTATTCCATTTTGTTATTGACACGCTTGTATCCTTGCGTTTTTAATACCCTTATCCCTTAATCTAAAGTACTTACCCTTGTACCTCTATTGCTCATTTAAACAGTTCAGTTTAGGTGTCCATGACCTCCTTGTCTTCTGGGATCATTTCTTATTCGGTTGTAAGTCACTATCTTTCGACAATTTCTATGCCCTTGGTCTTGGTATGCTCGTACCATTGGAATCTTGCCTACTCTTATTTTTATATGTGCTTACCTTTATATCCCAATATATATTTAAGACATTTCAGTTAACGTGCCCTTGACCACCCTTGTTTCTTAATGATCCATGAGCGGTCATTCTACTTTGCATATCCTTGGTGATCCCGTTGTCTCCTTGTAACTCCACTCGGTAATGAATCTTTACTTCAACCCTTCTATTGGAACCTTACCTATCTGACCCTTGATTGTTTTCTCCACTTTGTCGTTTCGCGAGTCTTGCCTTAACTATATCCTTTGTTATGCTTTTAATTATTATCATATGCACCCTTGACACCTCTATATCCTACATTGATGTTTGTCTCATACCTACCCTTTAAAATCGCCCCTCTTTCGTCTCATACCTTCTTTCTCTTGGCCGTATCCTCTTCTTTGGCTCGCGAGTTTGTAACCTCATCCTTTGTTGTGCTTTTGTTTCTTATTGCCTTTACCCTTCTCATCTCTCAATCTTACCTTGGTGATTACGCTATGTTCGTTATCTAAAACCTCCAATCTCCCACCTTAGTTCAAGCGTGGTCTCTTACTTATCTCACCCGTGGTTATATCCTATAATTTACCTCTTGCAAGACTTATCTTATCTCTATTCTTGATTGTACCTAGATTCCTGGTTTTTTATGCACATTTACCTGTTCCTTTATATCATTGCCTATTATCACCTTTGACCCTTGACCTCTCTCCATATTTACCATGATGTTTACCTATTTCTTAGCCTCACTTATTCCATTTCAATCCGAGAGTGTTATTTTCCCTATCCTGCTCTTGTTCGTTTCCTTTCCCTTTGTCGCTTTGCAAGTCTTGTCTTACCTTAACTTCATCCTTTGTTTAGCTTTTGTTTGATATCATCCTTACCTTTGTAATCTGTAGATCTTGCCTTGATACTTATCTTAGGTCTTCTTGTTGAAATCCCCTCTTTTCTATCTCAATTCGAGAGATATGTTTTACTTATCTCACCCTTGACTATATCCTCTTCTTTACCGCGTGTAGGCCTAGACTTAACTCCATTCGTTATTGTATTTGTACCACTTGCTCTTCTATGCCTTTATCTTTTCTCTTACACCCTTGTCCGTTATCGCCTTTGGCCCTTGCGATATTTATGTCTTCTACCTAAATGCTTACCTTAAACTTATCCTTTAAATCCTCCCCTTTCTTTCAACCCAGTTTGAGAGTTGCGAGTTACCTACCTCTCCCTTTATTTCTTTTCACTACTTGTCGCCTTACAAGTTTTGTTTCAATTCCATCCTTTGCTATGTGTTTTATTTGCTATCACCACCTCCTTGTCATCCATCGATCTTGCCTTGATACTAATCTTTATTCTGGCTCTTTAAAATCTCCTCTCTTCCACCTCGATTGGAGAGTGGTTGTTTACATATCTGGCCATTGGACGTACCTCCTTCTTTTTCATCTGCAGGTCTTGTCTTAACTCCATCCTTTGTGGTACTTATATCCTTGGTTATTATGCGCATTTACCTCCTCTCCTACATCCTTGTCCGTTATCACCTTTAAACCCTTGTGATATCTATGCCCTTGCCCTCATGCTTACTTTGAACCTACCCTTTAAAGCCTGCTCTTTTTCATCGTTGTTTGAGGATAATGCCTCACCTACTTCATCATTGATTGCTTCCCCTTCTTTGATGCCTCACAAGTTTTGTCTAAAATACATCCTTGGTTGTGTTTGTCTGTTATCACCTTAACCCTTGTCATCCCTTGATCTTTACCATGATGCTTATCTTGCACCTGCATTTTAAAGCCTCCTCTCCCATTTCATTTCAAGAGTGATGTCCTGCCTATCCCGCTCTTGTTCATTCCCTTTTTCCTCTGTCGCATTGCAAGTCTTGTCCTAACTCTATCTTTTGGTATGTTTTTGCCTTTCACCTCCCTTACCTTTGTAATCTCTAGATCTTTCCATGATGTTATCTTATGCCTACCTTTTGAAATATCATCTTTTCCATCTCGATTTGAGAATGGTGTTTTACCTATCCCGACCATGGTTGCATTCTCTCCCTTGTCAGTTACAATCATTGCTTTAGCTCCATCCTTTATTATGTTCATGCCCCTACCCTCCATGTCTTATTATTTCCCTTGCCTTTTGTTGGCCTTAGAGGAAAGACCACCATTTAATTAAAAGGAACGTATAGCAACGAGATGTTTGTTGATGTGTGCTCATGATGTTTGTCCTTCTGCTATGGCTGATTTGCTTCTTTGGAATGAGTGTTGATGTGTTGTGGCCCTTGGACCGCAATGGAATCTGTTTACTAGGTGAGTGCCATAGAGTTAAGTAGTTGGGTTCTCCCCCTGCTCTCTCTAATCCGTCTATACTTACCTTTTCTCGTTATTCTTTCCTCTTACACATGTCCTTTTGGCAACCTGCAACTCCTCCAAATCAGTCAAGATCAAAGTCGGCAACATCTTCATCAAGTGTATATCAATGCTCTTGTTAAGGGGGTTAGCCGCTAACCCCAATGAAGACAATGCAATCAACATCAACCAACAAGATCAGAGTGGCGCAGCGAAAGCGTGTGTGGGTCCTAACCCACAGGTCCAGGAGATCCTCAAGAATTGCATCAATCGGTCTCAAGCATCTGGTGGTCAAATCAACCAATTCACAAGTCAAGCCGGCGGAGGCAAAGTTGAGTTAGAAAAAGCTATGAAAGACTAATGAACCAATCTCATTTTCTTGCTAGCCTCTTCTTGAATCTCGAGGACGAGATTCTGTTAAGGGGGTTAGATTTGTAACACCCTGAATTTGGGGGTATAAAATTTCTTTTCTAATATCCACCAAATTCAGGTGTTACTCTCTCAGTTCTTCGCTTTCCTTTCTCTTTACCCTAAAAATGGAGAATTATTTTGTTTTATATTAGCGTAAACCTAGTGGAATGAGTCCTAGAGGCACTTTGGTTGTTGCATTCATGCCGTTGCATGGTGTTTCTAAGTGCAAAATGTGTTTAAAACATGTTAACATATCTTATAGAAGCGCTCGGTAAATTTTCATAATTTTCGGAATATTTTTCTATTTTCCGGAAACCAAAATCTATTTATTTGTGGAACTTAAAAATGTTTTTAGAGATTCTAATTATGTTTTTGAGTTCATTAGGTGCCAAAACATTTATAGAAATTTTTCTGGAATTTTTGAAAGTATCTATAATATTTTGAGCACAAAATATGGATTTCTAGGCTTTTTTCGAATTTTAAAAATAGTAAAATCCGAATTTTAACCAAATTTTTATCTCGTCCAAACCGTAGGTATATATACATGTCCGGCTTCATCTCGTCGAGCCCGTTTCAGAACACGAAACGTTTTCCCCAAATCCGATCGCTAGCTCCCGGTATTGCTCGCCGAAGTTCGGGGTGGTTACAACTCCGGCGACAACTCCGGCGAGCAATTACTTCCAATCTGTGCATCGTCTGCCGAATCCGAGGGTACCGCTGCGTTCGTCTCGTCGAGGGCTTCGTCGCAGCGTGTTCGGTTTATCGATTGGATCCCCGAATCTTCGGCAATCGACGGATTTCCTCTCGGCTCCGGCGAGGGTCTTTTTCCCCGGTGAGAAACCTCCATTGTTGCACCTAGGTTTTCTTCGTTTCTTCATTTTCCCGTCCGTGCAGAGCCTCTCCCACTCTCCCCTCACCTTCCCCGGCGGCGCCCCTTTCCCCCTCCCCGGCGGCGGTGGCCGGCGATGGCGCCCACGTTCCCGTGCTCCCGCGCTCGCGCGCCTCTCCCCGGCGGCTGTGGTCGTGCCCCGCGCGCTCGGTGCAGCCGCGCCCGCCCCCGGCCGGCCCGGTCTCGTCCTCCCCTGCGCAGCCCCCTTTCCCTCCTCTCTCTTCCATAGATGGGAGGAAGAAGATGAGAAGAGCAAGAAGAAGATGACAGTTCTGTAAATTAGGACGCGCGAATTACAGTATGATTTAAAACATTTATAACTTTTGCGTTTTAAACCCGATTCGATCCATTTAAGTTGCGTTAGATTCGTATTAAAATTATCTTAATTTAGAAATATTTATCCCAATTTTTGCACATTTTATTTAATTTAGTTAAACGTTTGTTTAACTAGTGGCTACTAGAACAACGTTTCAATTTAAAAACCTAATTTAGAAATTCGATTTTCGCATTTATAATTAGTCACCAATATGATTAACCTTAACTGAAATGTTATTTATTAAAAATTATTTAGTTTAGTCACGTTGTTTATTTATTAGTTTCGCATGTCGGTCCGCGCGTGCCGCGGTGCTGTTTCGCGCACGTCGTCGCGTGTCGTTCGCGAGTGTCGCGCGTGTTGTTCGCACGCGTTGTCGTGTGCCTTTCGCGTGTATCGCGCGCCTTGCCGCGTGCCGTTCGCGCGTATCGCGCGTTGTCCGCGCGCTAAGTCGTTTGTGTCCGCGCGTTGCGCACATCGTGTTTGCACGTCGTGCGTCGTTAATTCGTCTCGCTTAGAATCGCTCATATTCATTAAGTTACTAGCTTAACTGTCAACTATTAAAATAGTAAGTTAGTCAAAACTAAGTAGTAATATTAATTTACATTTGATTAATATCAATTAATATAATTATGTTGAATTGGATGTTCTAATTAGTACTTGTTTAACGTAAACGCGCTAACCCCTCGACCGTAGCTTCGACTATCGCGGTTCTTTTCCTCGCATAACTGTAGAAGCACTCTCTATTTTATATTGCTCGCTTTTATAATATTTTATCTCGTATGGTGTAATGTTCTTATGCAAGTATATGTTTGTTTGTGCCTGTTTGTATTCGCTGTGCGTCGCGAATAGACTGTGATCCATTTCCGAGCTTTGAGGAATCGACGGTCAAGCTTCGGCGACCAAGTGATCTAGCTCTTCGAGTTCCACGAAGTTGAAGACCCTGAGCATCTGTTTGGTGAAGGCAAGTGTCCTCTGACCTATTATGTCCCATTTACTTTATAATTCATCAACCCGCATACCATGATCAACCTAAGGATTGACTAGCTTTGTATTTACCTTGTCCTTGATTACCTTTTGGGTTACTATTGTTTAGCTTTATGCTATTGCTCAACTCTAATCTATGAACATGATGAGATTTATCAATGATACACTGTTTCCCTTCTTTATTATGATTTTATACTTGTGTCATTCAAGGGGGCTCGAGCGGTTTCTCGAGTGCCTCTCCGTAAGGACCTGTTCGTTGGATGACCGCCCGAGAAAACAGTGCAACCATGAGGGTGGAATAGGATGCCCTTAGCTGAATAATTAGAGGAACCGGGGTGTAGTTCGCTTAGCCGTTGTGCCGTTAATGGGGCTCGGTGTATGCGGCTCGCTCTGCCAAGTTCGGTTCGCCCCTTGGGGAGGAGTGCGGTGCATTTAGGAAACCTAACGGGCGGCTACAGCCCGGGGAATCTTTGTAAAGGCTACGTAGTGAGACCCTGCCTACTCACCTTGGTAGTGTTTAAGGGTTTGATCGGCCCGAGGCAAGAGGGAATCACGGCTTGTGGGTAAAGTGCGCAACCTCTGCAGAGTGTTATGAAACTGATATATCATCCGTGCTCGCGGTTATGAGCGGCCAAGGGAGCTCCATGGATTAGAGATACTTGATCAGAGATGGTTTGTTTACAGATGATGATGAGGAGGATGGTTATGATTATGCTTACGGCAATGGTAAGTGGTACTCTTTCCGTTTGGAAAGGGTACTTTGGGTTAATAACTTGGGTTAATGCTAAAACCTGGCTTTCTACTAGTAATAATAACCTGACCAACTAAAAGCAACTGCTCGACTAAACCCCACATAAAGCTAGTCCACTTCAGCCAAACGGAACATTTGCTGAGTACGTTGATGTGTACTCACCCTTGCTTTCATAAAACACCAGGTTGCCCTTGGTGCAATCTATGCTCAGGTAAAGAAGAAGGCGTCGAGACGGATCTCCAGGAGTTGCGTGACTTCGACAAGTTCTAGGCGTGGGTTAGCGGCAACCCCTAGTCGACTGCCTGTGTAGGCCGTGTGTATCTACGTTTCTTTTCCGCACTTTGATAATTTTAAAAGACTATGTGGATGTCTTGGACATCATGATGTAATCGACTATTGTACCCTCTTTTATGTCATTATTTGAGCACTATGTGATGATGTCCAGTTATGTAACTGCTATGTACGTGAATTGCTGATCCTGGCACGTACATGGTTCGCATTCGGTTTGCCTTCTAAAACCGGGTGTGACATAAGTGGTATCAAAGCCGTGCTGACTGTAGGACCGCTGACCTAGAGTAGCATTGGCCGTTTTAAGGACTTATTGATTATTACTTCATCTCATCCTTGATTCTGCTTCAAAATACTAGTCACCTCGACTAATTCTATGTTGTGCTCCTATATGCCCCCTTGCCAAAAAGTATTTTATTCTAGTATGGTCTATACTTCTCTCAATCTATTAGATCTGATCTTATCTTGTGCTTGCGACATCTTTGCAGATGCCCCCTGACCATAGCCTTTAGTCTTTTGGGACTCTTTCCTCATCCATTATTAAATTGCTACTATTTGACCATCTCTATTCCATTTTGTTATTGACACGCTTGTATCCTTGCGTTTTTAATACCCTTATCCCTTAATCTAAAGTACTTACCCTTGTACCTCTATTGCTCATTTAAACAGTTCAGTTTAGGTGTCCATGACCTTCTTGTCTTCTGGGATCATTTCTTATTCGGTTGTAAGTCGCTATCTTTCGACAATTTCTATGCCCTTGGTCTTGGTATGCTCGTACCATTGGAATCTTGCCTACTCTTATTTTTATATGTGCTTACCTTTATATCCCAATATATGTTTAAGACATTTCAGTTAACGTGCCCTTGACCACCCTTGTTTCTTAATGATCCATGAGCGGCCATTCTACTTTGCATATCCTTGGTGATCCCGTTGTCTCCTTGTAACTCCACTCGGTAATGAATCTTTACTTCAACCCTTCTGTTGGAACCTTACCTATCTGACCCTTGATTGTTTTCTCCACTTTGTCGTTTCGCGAGTCTTGCCTTAACTATATCCTTTGTTATGCTTTTAATTATTATAATATGCACCCTTGACACCTCTATATCCTACATTGATGTTTGTCTCATACCTACCCTTTAAAATCGCCCCTCTTTCGTCTCATACCTCTATATCCTATAGCTTTCGAGCGTGTACAGGTCCCACCATGCAGGTTCACTATTCTGGTTTTTGCGGCCCACCGTTCAGTGGGTGCGAACAACTGTTTGCCTGGTGTAAAAATATTGACGATTCACCTTCTTACCTGCAGCACTATATAAACAGACGGGTAGGTGTGAAGTTACCACAACATTCATTGCTATTGCACTGTTTTGCTGCCAAAATTTTTAACCATAGCCGAAGCTTGACTTTCGCATTCAAACGAAGCTCCAGTTTGGTGTTTGCTTCGTCAGAAGAAGAGCTTCAGAAGAAAAGGTTATTAATTTCCAAGAAATTTTCAAGAAATTCAAATTAAATGGCTAGAGTGCGCTCTACTGCTAGAGTTGAGCGCGAGGTAGACGAAGCCGAAGGTGCGGAAACTGTTCCTATCTCTGAAGCAATGAAGCGATCTGGATTGATGACATCGAAAGACACCCCCGCTGCTGAAGCAGAACAAGCAGATATTGAGGAGGCTGATTCTGACGGTGATTACAATATCGCAGTACCGAGCAAGCCTAGTCATCTGGACTTCGAAAAGTCGACCATCTCGAAGGCTAATTTCCCAAAGATTGTGAAGTCGGGCTACTTTAGCGAAGATGAGAAAAAATGATTCGCTTTGGTGGAGAAGAAATTACCCCGAAGCCACAGAAAGATGAAATAGTGATTTTCAAGAGTTTCCTCAAAGCTAGTTTGAGATTTCCTTTGAATAGGATGATTGCTGATGTGCTAAAAAAGTTTGGGATCTATTTTCATCAACTAACTCCTAACGCTATTGTTAGGCTTAGTGTTTATATTTGGGCTCTCCGAAGCCAGGGGGTGGAGCCATTTTCCGAAGGTTTCTGCCGAGTACACGAGCTACACTACCAAACGAAGGCCAGAAAGGATGGGCTACATGAAAATTTTGGTTGTTACAATTTTGCCTATCGGAAAACTACAAAATTTTCTGTGATCAGCTACCGAAGCAAGTGGCCGGCAGGCTGGAAATCAGAATGGTTCTACGTCAAAGTTGATGACGACAAGGAGAAGCTTGTACAGAGTCCGCTTGAACTAATCTTTGGAGAAACCCGACCCCAGTGTAGTATGACACCAGAAGGTCCAACCCAAACGGCGTTGGCTGAATTCAGAATTATTGCAGAGCACATTGGCACTAGGGATTTGGTGCAGGAATTTCTGGCTTTCAAAGTATTTCCAACTATGAAGGAATGAGCTATGCCGAAGCTTAAAGGAGAGAAGAAAGAGGGGGAGCTTGTCCGCCTACCCTATCACTATAAATTCAAGAAATATTTTAAGGCACCCTGCCAAGAATGGCTCGAAACAATCGAAATAATGAGTACTGAAATTCTTGGAAATTACTCTAAAAAGAGGACCAATTGATGACAGCAGCCTTCGGCACCCGGCCGAAACGAAGGCTAAACAGAGTGCTTGATGCTATAGGCTTTGAATATCCTGATTATGGGCGATTGGGCGGAGATGCTGGAGGCCCGAAGAGAAAAAGAATTGCCAGCGCCGTTGATGAAGAAAGCACCAAAGTGACCAAAAAAAGGAGATTTCTGAAAAGCTGAGCCCTGAAAAGCTGAGCCCTGAGCCGAAGGTGGCTGCTGCAAGAAAAAGGAAAACTGCATCTCCAGAACCAAAAACGTTGGTTCGAGAAGAAGACACTCCTGCGACACCTTCTGCTGCCGATGTAGAAGAGATTCTGAAGGTAATGACTGAACCCTTGCCTGTCAAGCTAAGTCCGCTGGTGCCAGAACTGACGAAGTTTTTTCAGAAGGACAAAGAAGCTTCGGTAGCAGAAAGTCCTGCACTGCCGAAAAAACGAAGAATTATTCAAATAGCAGATGTGATTCATCAGACGCCGCCACCGGCGATAGTGCCAAAAATTGTTTTTGCCGAGACCGCTGAATCCGAAGGCGCCACAGCCGAAGCTACCAGAGTGGAAACCACCGAAGCTGAAACCGGCGAAGCCGAAGCTGCTGGGCCGAAGCCGGGACCACGGAAGGTTCGAATCTAGAAACCACTCTTGAAGTTATTGACAATATTCTCCTGAAAATGGCTGAAGAAGAAGTTGTTGTGGCTGCGATAAACACGGCAACTGAAAAAGGAAAAGAGCAGATCGATGACATTTTAGAAGAAGAAAATTTTAACTTTCAAGATTTGCTTGGACAAGAGCTAACATGCGCCAAAAAAGAAGAGTTAAAAAAATATGCCATATCTTGCGGGTATAAGCCAGGGGCTACGCTATTTGGTGGGGTCAACGAAGGGAAGCTAAGATGCCTTCGGAACCGCACCGAGGCCAAAGTTGTTAGAACCCTCTCCAAAAGCGTTGGCCTGCTGAAGCTAGAAGCGGACCTCTGCAGGTACCAGCGACACCATATCGCCGGAAGCCTGCTCTATGCTAATTTTAAGGTAACAAATTTTATTATTATTATTATTATATATTTTTTTATCTTTTAGGTTGTTTTCTGACGAAGATTGTTTTGGCAGAGTATACTATTAAGTAAGGTTCTAAAAATGCAACAAGATCTCGAAGAGGAGAAGAACAAAACTATCATCAAAGATTTGGAAGAAAAAATAGAAAATTACGAAGCTGTTCTGAAAAAGAAGGACTTCACCATCCAGGACCTTGAAATCATGGCTAAAGAACACGAAGGTGCATTAGAAAAGAAAGACTTTGTTATTCAGTCTATGGAAGGCTCCTTGGCTGAGGTCCAAGCCGAGAATGACAGTTTAAAGAATGAGTTGCTCAAACAATCAGAAAAATCTGAGCAAGAAAAAAAACTCCTTGAAGCAAGTCTTAAAACTGAGATGGAAAAGAATTCAAATTTGCAAACATCCTTGAAGGAACTTCAAGAGAAATGCCTAAGCTTCGGCAGCCGATGCGTGCAGCGGCTGAAGGATGTGTTTCATTCTATCGGAGCCAGCTCTGAAAAATTTACACCTTCAGCTGAAAACCTGCCCAGCACATTAGAATATATTGAAGGCGAGGTTGATGCTCTTGACGAAGTTATTGGTGGCCATGCCGACTTCTGTGCCCTGGTAGCTTCTCGGGGCACAGCTACCGCTTTTCTGAAGGCTGGCTGTACGCATGGAAAAATTGTGAATAGACCAAACTTCAGCTTATCATCATCAGATTTGATAGATATTCCAAGCCTAGCCCGAAGCATCGGAAATAGATTTATGACCCAGATTTGGGTAAATGGCGGGCGGAAAATGGCGAGTGACGAAGCTCGAAGTCATCTTAAGCCGGTAAGAAACTTATATTTATTACTTTTACCTTCTCCTTGAAATTTGCACCTTTCTTATTCTGCTCTTTAATATACGTAGGATGACGAAGCTGAAGTATGACGAAGCTGAAGTATGACGACCTGAAGCTTGATAGTTGCTACAATATTCTTTCCTGCAAAAATTCTGGAGAGACTTTTGTAATATCATTATGGAAAAAACTTATGTAAATTTGTACATACCTTGTAATATATTTTGTTTCCGCTATCTGTGTACAATCTGCTTTGCTGTGGACGAAACTTCTTTTTTGAGCCGAAGGCGAAAAACACCTTCCCTTCTTTTCGTACACAACGAAGCATAATTTTTTTTTCCTTTTTCGAAGTCTTTCCACATTGCCGAAGCACCTATCTTCTTTGTGTGGTATGATGATGATTCTATATATGTCTAAATGAATGTTTATGAATGCAAATGTGATGATGAAATGTATTGTGCAAATGAATATTGAGACACATGTTCATAAACCATAATCATAGCCCTTCATCCCCTTGGGAATGATTCAAATCTTTTTTGTCGTTTACTTTTCGGCTTCACCGTTTACTTTTCGGTGTATCAGCGTTGACTTTTCGCTGCAAGCCTCCCTTAGGATTTTCTTCGCCTTTTACTTTCAGCGGAATCAGCATTGACTTTTCGCTGTAAGCCTCCCTTAGGAGCTTCTTTGCCTTTTACTTTCAGCGGAATCAGCGTTTACTTTTCGCTGTAAGCTCTGCATTCCCTTAGGAACGACTTTTGAGCTTCTCCCTGTTTTCTTTTCTTTTCCCTTTGCATTTACATTTACATTTTTTGGGGGATATCACTTTTATAGAACTGAAATAAGGAAAAGAAAAAATTACATGTTGTGGCCCCATTAAAAACCTTTCTCCCCCTTTGGAAAGGAAAAGGGTGCCACAAAAAGGAATAGAAAAAATTACATCAAACTAAACATAATATCGCCGAAGCTCATCCGCATTCCATGATCTAGGAATGTCGTTGCCGTCCATATCCTTCAGTCTGTAGGAACCGGGTCTTGATGAAGATACTACCAAAAAAGGTCGTTCCCACTTCAGCTGTAATTTGCCTACTGTCTCAGGGTTGGCTACTCTTCGAAGCACCAGATGTCCTGGTTCAATGTTCTTCAGCTTAACCTTCCTGTCACGCCATTTTATTGTTTCGGCTTGATATTTATTGATGTTTTCCACAGCTTGAAGTCTAATCCCTTCTATAGCATCTTTTTCCACAGAGCAATCAGCTTCGTCTTCGCCTTCTGCCGAAGCTACTGTTCTTATTGATCCTGCTTTGGCCTCTTCCGGGGTTATTGCTTCATCCCCAAACAATAGTTTGAATGGCGTAAAGCCTGTTGATCTTGATATGGTTGTGTTATGGCTCCACACCACTTTGATTAACTCGTCTGGCCACTTTCCCCTGGGCTGATTGAAGATTGACTTCATTATTCCTGTCATTATGATCCCGTTAGCTCTTTCAACAAGTTCGTTTGACTCCGGATGTCGAACTGATGCAAAATGGATCTTCGTGCCAATTTGATCACAAAATTCTCTGAAAGCTTTAGAATCAAACTGTGTCCCATTATCCACAGTAATGGCCTTCGGCACTCCGAAGCGACAAACAATATTTTGCCAGAAAAACTTTTGAATAGTAACCGAAGTTATTGTGGCTAGAGGCTTTGCCTCAATCCACTTAGAAAAATATTCCACTGCCACTACAACATATCTTAAGTTTCCCTGTGCTGGTGGTAATGGACCTAGCAAATCGAGGCCCCACCTTTGCAACGGCCAAGTGGGTTGTATTAATTGAGTTAAAGACAAAGGTTGTTTTTGATCTCTTGCACATTTCTGACAACCTTCGCACTTTTGGACTAAATCCGATGCATCCGAAGCTGCCTTTGGCCAATAAAATCCTTGACGAAAAACTTTCCCGAGCAAAGGCCTAGATCCAATATGAGATCCACACAGGTCTGCGTGTATTTCCTTCATCAATTCTATACCTTCGGATCTGGATAAACACTTGAGCAACGGGGAACAGACCCCACGCTTGTATAGCTCCCCTTCTATTATGACATATGGTCGAGCTCTTGCTTCTATCCTCCTGTTATAAGCTTCGTCGTCTGAAAGAAAATTACCCTGAAGGAAAGAGATGATTTCAGTTCTCCAATCTTCACTATAGACATGGGATATGTTGAGGACCGCTCTTTCAAGAAGCTCAACCGAAGGTGCTTTTATTGTTTCGAAAAATACTTCCGAAGGTAAAGGCAGCCCCTGTGCTGCTGACTTGGCCAATAGATCAGCATATTCATTTTCTCCACGAGGAATACTTTTAACAGAGAATCCTTCAAAGGAAACCTCAATCCTTCGGACTGTATCTAGATATTTTTCAAGCTTCGGATCTTTTGCTTTATAGCTCTTGTCAATATGACCAGAAATAACTTGGGAATCAGTTTTAAGAATGGCCCTTTTGATTCCCATTGCCTTTAACTTCCGAAGACCCAAGAGCAGAGCTTCGTATTCAACAATATTGTTTGTACAACTGAAATCAAGTCTTGCCGCATAACAAGTTTTAACTTTGGAAGGTGAAACCAACACAGCAGCTGCTCCTGCTCCGAAGGTTCCCCAAGACCCATCGCAAAACACTGTCCATGCTTCGGTATCTTTATTCGTTTCTTCCTCCTGAGCCCCTGGCGTCCAGTCAGCAATGAAATCTGCCAACGCTTGGGACTGAATTGAAGATCTATGGACATAATCAATACAGAATTCATTGAGCTCTGCAGCCCATTTTCCAATCCTTCCAGTAGCTTCTCGATTTCTCATAATATCCTTCAACGGTTGTGAAGAAGGAACAATTATGTTGTAAGCTTGAAAATAATGCCGAAGCTTCCTGGAGGCCATCACAACAGCATACAGTACTTTCTCCAATTCTGTATAATTTTTCTTTGATAAACTAAGAACTTCGGATACAAAATATATTGGGGCCTGCTTCTTGACTTGGCCTTCAAGCTTCTCCTGGACAAGTGCTGCGCTTATTGCTGAGTGCGAAGCTGCCACATATAATAACAAAGGAGCCCCTGACGTTGGTGGAGTTAGTGTTGTTAGATCTATCAAATATTGCTTCAGTTCTTCGAAGGCTCTCTGCTGGACTGGTCCCCATTGAAAAACTTCGGCTGACTTCAGCACTTCGAAAATGGTAAATTTCTCTCTGCTGATCTAGATATGAATCTGTTGAGAGATGCCAGCCTTCCTGTCAATCTTTGAGCCCCCTTCTTTGTACTTGGTGGTTCCATTCGAAGTATAGCTTCGATTTTGCTTGGATTAGCCTCAATTCCCTTTGTTGAAACTAGGCAACCAAGAAATTTCCCCTTCTTCACTCCGAAGACACATTTTTCTGGATTCAGCTTTAAACCAGCCTGTCTAAAATTAGTGAAGGTCTCCTGCAGATCAGCAATGTGATTATCTTGCTTCGTGCTTTTTACAATGATATCATCAACATAAGTTAGCACATTCCTGCCTATCTGAGAATGGAGAACCTTCGCTGTCATTCTGCTGAAGCTTCCTCCAGCATTCTTAAGCCCCTCAGGCATCCGAAGGTAACAATATGTTCCACTAGGGGTTATGAAGCTGGTTTTCGGTTCATCCTCCTTCTTCATCCAGATTTGGTGATAGCCTAAATAGCAATCCAGCAGACTCATAAGCTCTGATGAAAATGCTGCATCGACTAAGGAATCTATCCTTGGCAATGGAAACTTGTCCTTCGGACAGGCCTTATTGAGATCAGTAAAATCGATACACATTCTCCATTTACCATTGGCCTTCTTCACCATAACAGTGTTAGCCAACCATTCTGGGTATTTTACCTCTCTGATAACTCCGGCACTGAGGAGTCTTTTCACTTCATTCTGAGCACCTTTGGCCTTGTCATCAGACATCTTCCGAAGCCTCTGCTTTCTAGGTCTGAAGGATGGATCAACATTGAGCGAGTGCTCAATAACATCCCTGTTAACTCCGCAAAGATCATTAGCTGACCAAGCAAAAACATCTTTATTGTTGAACAAAAACCTTATCAAGGTTTTCTTCTGTTCTTCGGACAGTTGAGATCCCAATAGCACCTTCTGCTCTGCTATGTCCTCACATAAGAGCATGGGCTTCGGCTGATCAGCCGAAGCAGCTTTTTCCCTTCTGAACATGTATTGCTCACAAGCTTCAGCTCCATCTATATTATGGATTGCTTTTGAGTCTGTCCAATTTCCTTCGGCCCTTCTGGCAGCTTCCTGACTTCCATGAATAGCAATGGGCCCTTGGTCCGAAGGTGTCTTCATGGAAAGATAAGCTGGATGAAGAATTGCTTCGAAGGCATTGAGAGTACCACGACCAATGATTGCATTGTAAGGGTATTCCATGTCAACAATATCAAACACAACTTGTTTAGTCCTTGTGTTGTTGATAAATCCGAAAGTCACTGGCATTGTGATTTTGCCGAGTGCTACAATCTGCCTTCCTCCGAAGCCGCAAAGGGGATGTGTGGCATCATGAATTTTGTCTTCGGGCTCTTGCATCTGTCTGAAGGCCTTAGCAAATATGATATCAGTTGCGCTGCCTGTATCAACCAAAACATTATGGACCAGAAATCCTTTGATCACACAAGAGATAACCATAGCATCGTTGTGTGGGTAATCCTTGAGTTGAAGATCCTCTTGAGAGAAGGTAATTGGAATGTGAGACCATCTTGACTTGATGAAGGGTCCTTGCACCCCGACATGTTGTACCCTTCTCTGTGCCTTCTTCTTCTGCTTCTTGTTGGCTGGCTCTGAGCATGAACCGCCTGTTATCGGGAGTACCAACTTCGGAGCCGAAGCAGCTCCAGCTTGAATGTTGAACGAAGCCATCAACTCAAAAAAGTGGAAGTGAGTTCACCGGAGGTGGGCGCCAATGTTGGGGACTTGTTCTCAAATGCTATGAATTAAGAACAAGGCAACATAAAATGTTAAATATCAATGCCCTTCGTCCGCCGAAGCATTATTTCCACAAGGATTTAATGAACCTCGGACGAAGCTCACGGGCATAATGCTACGAAGGTTTTCACCTTCGTAAGTGAGCTTATAAAAATAATACAAAGAAAAGTAAAACATGAAATATTAAAGTTAAATACATTGAAAATAAACGACATCATTCACATATCTTATTAAATGAATTTATAATATCCGAATACAATGCTTAGGTACATTTATACCTTTGCCTTTGACAAACAATAATTCCCGAGTGGTGCGTTAGCAATTACAGGAATCCGTGAACAGTAAAGGAATACTGTTCACTATTTATAGGCATAGAACACAGCCTGTGAGGAATTACAATCATGCCCCTCATAAAAGTTTACCACAATGACTCAGACCCCTATGGGCTAAAAGGTCATTCTATCTTTAAGTCGGTTCGACCCTTCATCTTGGGATATGTTATAGTATCGAAGCTTCATGAATGATGCCTTCGGCGTCACGTACGAGCAGCTTCAACCGAAGCTGTTTCTTTTTGCAGGACCTTCGGCGACGAAGCATGGTCCCAACATTGTGCTTAGTCCGGCTGCACCCTTAGGCGACTTTTGCACGGATAGTCTTTTTGAGGAAGACTTCGATTTTTCGCACTTGTTGTGCTTAGTCCGGCTGCACCCTTAGGCGTCTTTTGCACAGATAGTCTTTTTGAGGAAGACTTCAATTTTTCGCACTTGTTGTGCTTAGTCCGGCTGCACCCTTAGGCGTCTTTTGCGTGGATTGTCGCACGCGGAGGGTAGCTAGCACTTCCCCTTGCGGTGACTTTGTATTGGTCGAATGTCGAAGACCGTCGACGCGGTCTTTTTTCGACGTAGATTTTTGCGGGGGATTTTTCACTTGTATATTACATGACTCCGCCTCGTTAAAAACCTCACCCCCGGGAGGAAAAGAGTGTGGGCCAGAATAAGATTGTTTTTGCGAATTACAAGGGCGAGCTGGCCCTGATGAGTCAAACAAAAAATTTGCGCAAATTATCAATGTTCCAGGAATGCTCCAAGTCCTCGCCGGATGGCGTTGCGAGCCTGTATGCGCTGGGGGATGCCTTCGTCTTGACGATGAAAGGGCCCTCCCACTTGGGCTCCATTTTGCCCCTGGACTCTGTCCGAGCTGTTCGGACGAGTACGAGGCCCCCTTCGCTGAATTCCCTCGGGATGACTGCGTGGTCACGCCATGCTTTTGTTTGGGCTTGGTACTTATATAGAGCGTGTAGGGCGAAGACGCGGTCGCTATCGATGAGATCCTTCGAAGTGGGTTCGTCCACGTCTGGGGCAGCTGACGCGACTGTCCGCGGGGACCCGTGTTTTATTTCTTGCGGGGTCATGGCCTCCGATCCATATAGAAGGCAGAAAGGGGTGAACCCAGTCGCCCTGCACTCAGTCGTGTTTAGCGCCTAGACCGCTTCAGGTAACAAATCGGCCCATTTGCCCTTTTTCTTGTCGAGGAGCATCTTCTTGATAGCTGTGAAAATTTTTCCATTTGCGCGTTCCACAACTCCGTTGGACTGCAGGTGGTATACTGAGGTGAAGGCAAGCTTGGTGCCAATGGAGAAGCAGAAATCCTTGAAGTCTTGGCTGTCAAACTGCTTATCGTTGTCAACTGTGAGTTCGGACGGTACTCCGAAGCGGCAAACAATGTTTTGCCAGAAGAATTTCTGTGCAGTCTTTGATGTTATTGTGGATACAGCCCTCGCCTTGATCCATTTGGTGAAATACTCGACAGCGACGAAGGTGAACTTGAGGTTCCCCTGAGCCGTGGGCAGGGGCCCGACAATGTCCAGGCCCCAGCGCTGGAGAGGCCATGTGTGGGCAATTAGTTTCGTGAATTGCAAAGGGCTGCCTGATCGAGGAGAAAACTTCTGGCAGGCTTCGCAGGACCTTGTGACCCGATTTGCGGCGCAGATCATTGCGGGCCAGTACAAACCTTGACGGATCACCTTTGCGGCTAGGGCCCTTGGCCCTGCGTGAGAGCCGCAGGTACCGCTGTGGACTTCGCGCAGGATTTGGACGCCATCGGTCTCGGTGACACATTTAAGCATTGGTGGACTGACCCCCTTGTTGTAAAGCTGGCCTTCAATCAGCGCGAAGTCCCGGCTTCGATGTTTGAGGCACTTGGCCTCGTTGATGTCGGTTGGGTGGTAGTAGCCCTGTAGAAACAGGGTTATTGGTGCCCGCCAGTCTTCGGTCATAATAAGGTTGACTATGCGGTGGCCCTCGCTATCATTGGTTATTTGAAGCCCTTCGGGGCTCCGGACAGCTGGTGTGCCGATAACGTGGTATAACACGTCGGAGGGCAGGGACTCGCCTCTGGCGGCAGCCTTCGCCAATGCGTCGGCCTCCTCATTCTTGGCCCGGTCCACATGCTGCAAGGTGAAACCCTTGAATTGTCTCTTGAGACTACGGATATCCGCGAGGTATTGCATAAGTGTGGGGTCCTTTGCTGCGTAGTCTTTCTCGACTTGGCCGACGACCACCTTGGAGTCTGTTCTGATAATGCAGGTGGTGACACCGAGGGCTCTTAGTTTGCGGAGGCCGAGGATGACGGCTTCGTATTCTGCTATGTTGTTTGTGCATCTGTCAGATTCCAGAGCGAAGCTGAGGCGTGCCGCGTATCTGTGCTTGATCCCGGTGGGTGAGGTAATGACTGCAGCAGCGCCTGCCCCCGCATGGCACCATGCGTCGTCGCAATGGATTGTCCAAACCTTCTCTGTGGATGGGTCCGGCTGTGTTATTGGCCCAGTCCAGTCGACAACGAAGTCTGCCAGAACTTGTGACTTGATGGCCGTTCTGGGCTCGAATGTGATGTGGTAGCCGGAGAGTTCGGCCGCCCATTTGGCAATCCGTACCGATGCCTCTAGGTTCCTGAACAATTCGCCGAGTCCCCTATCTGATGTGACTCGGACCTTGAATGCTTCAAAATAGTGGCGCAATTTGCGCGAAGACATAACAACTGCATATGCGATCTTTTCCAGTTCCGTCATATTGCATTTTGATGGTGTAAGCACTTCGGAGACGTAATAAATTGGACGCTGCCTGATCGCGCCCTCTACTGTCTGCTCCTGAACCAGTGCCTCGCTGACCGTGTGCGGCGAAGCCGCAACATAAAGCAACAGGGGTAGCAAAGAGTCGGGCTTGTAAGTACTGCCAATTCTGATAGGTACTGTTTCAATGAGGCGAAGGCCGCCGCCTGCTCTGGTCCCCAAGCGAAGTCTTTTGCGCCGCGGAGAGTTTTGAGGAAGGGGAGACTTCGCTCTGCGGATTTGGAGATGAATCTGTTGAGGGCGACCAATCTGCCTGTCAGGCGCTGGACATCTCTGGCTGACTGCGGGGGCGTCATGTTGATGATGGCCTGAATTTTAGTTGGGTTGGCCTCGATTCCGCAGTGTGACACCAGGTAGCCCAATATTTTCCCCTGGCGAACGCCAAAGACATACTTTTCGGGGTTTAGGCGAAGTCGTGCGTCCAGCATGTTCGCAAACGTTTCGGCGAGGTCAGCAAGATGGTCCTCCTTACTTCTGCTGGTGACGATGATATCGTCCACATACGTGAATATATTTCTGCCGATTTGCCCCTCCAGCACCGTTTTGGTAAGCCGGGAGAAAGTGGACCCGGCGTTCTTGAGTCCCTCCGGCATTCTGATGAAGCAATACGTGCCGAAGGGTGTTATGAAGCTGGTGCTGGCCTTGTCCTCCTCCTTCATGTATATTTGATGGTAACCGGAGAAGCAGTCGAGGAGTGACATGACTTTGCACCCAGCCGCACTATCGACTATTTTGTCGATCCGAGGCAGCGGGAAGTTGTCCTTTGGGCAGGCCTTGTTGAGACTGGTGAAGTCGATACACATCCGCCATTTGCCGCTCTTTTTCTGCACCATCACAACGTTGGCGAGCCACGTGGGGTAGGCCACTGGCTCCATAAATTTGGCCTCCAAGAGGCGATGTACCTCGGCCTTGGCGGCTCTGTCTTCTCATCAGACATTTTGCGGAGCCGCTGTTTTTTCGGTCTCACCGAAGGGTCGATTCCCAAGCTGTACTCAATGATGCATCGGCTGACCCCGACCAGGTCGAGGGCGGACCAGGCGAAGACGTCTTTGTTCTTGGACAAACAGCGGAGGAGTTTCTCCTCGTCGTGCGAAGTGAGGTCTTCGCTGATGGTGACCGTCTGCTTGGGCGTGGCCTGGTCGAGGGGAACCGTCTTGGTCCCGTCGTTGCTCTGTAGCTGTGCTTTGTCGTGTTCTTTGTCAGTCAGGCTGGCGGACGCGGGGACCTCGCGCTGGGCCGTGAGGCAGTGCACATTTCTTTGTCCGGGGACGAAGTCCCGCTCTATGTTTCGCGTAGTCTGCTGGTTGTCGTAGACCGTGATGGCACCTAGCGGACCTGGTATCTTCATGCACAGGTAAAGTCCATAAATGGCTGCTTCAAACTTATTGATGGAGCCCCAGCCCATAATGGCATTGTACGGATACACCATATCGACGATATCGAAGGTCACTTGCTCACTTCGGGCATTGGGTGCTACACCGAAGGAGAGGGGCAACTCTATTTTGCCGACAGGAAACGTGCCCTTGCCGCCGAAACCATACAGTGGGTTGTCCGAAGGCTTGAGAAGGCTGTGGCTTATGCCCATGCAGTCGAAGGCATGGAGAAAGATGATGTCTGCTTGGCTGCCATTGTCGACTAGGACTTTGTGCAGGTCCCAGCCTGCCACACTGCAGTTGATAACCATGGCGTCGATGTGGGGGGCGCTGCGCAGATCGACGTCTCGGGCGTCGAAGGTTAGCGGCACATGGGACCACTTCGTCTGTACGACCGGACCGGTGATTGCGACGTGGTTGAGGCTGCGATAGTGGTCCCGCTTCTGTCGCTTCATGTCGAAGTCGGTGCTGGACCCCCCAGTGATCATATGAATGACTCCGCGATACGGCTGATCGGCGAAGTCCTCTTGCTTTGGGGCATGGGGGTGGTGGATGTTTTGTTGTTGCTGGTGTGGAGGTGGGGGTGGGGGAGGTACGATTTGTACTTCCTGGTGGTGTTGGTATGCGTGGTGCGAGGGATGCGGAGCGGGGGCGTGGATGTATGGTGGAGGGGGTTGCTGATATGTGTGCGCGAAAACTCTAGGGTTGTCGGCTGGTTGTGCCCGTGCCATCCTGTCTCTGGTGGCCTTCGTCTCTGGGCAGTCTCTGGTTTGGTGGGCGCAGTCTTCGCCGTGGAATAGGCAGTAAAATCGGCGCGGCTGCTGCGCACGTCCCCGGCCCCGACCGCGAGTTCCGTTACCGCGGCCCTGGGGGGATATTCTTGGCGGCGGGGGGCCTCGCCACCGGGGTGCTGGTTGGCGATGTTGTGCACTTGCTGCTGATTGCGGCCATCCCGACTGGAGTCTGGCTGCAAAGGCCTCGTCCACGTGCGGCTGGACTGCGGAGTATCTTTGGGTTTCCTCTGAGACTCGAGTTTGCGCTGGTGGAGTTCTTCGGATCTGGCATATTTTTCAAATAGCTGATACAACTCTTGGAGGCTCTTGGGCGGATCCCTGATGCAGTGGCTGTAAAGGACGCCGGCCCGAAGGCCAATGATGGCGTAGTGGATGGCGATTTGGTCATCGACCGAAGGCAGATGTGACTTGAGGGTTAGAAACTTGCGGTAGTACTCCCGCAGAGTCTCTTTTTCTAGCTGTTTGCAGAGTGAAAGTTCAGCCAAGGCATCGGTGTCTGGGCGGTACCCTTGGAAGTTGAGCAGGAATTTGTCCTAGAGGCTTCGCCAGGAGTCGATGGACAACGGGGGCAACCTGGAGTACCAGGTGAGAGCTGGGCCTTCAAGGGCGATGATGAAAGACTTGGCCATCGTGGCATCGTCCCCTCCGGAAGATGCAACGGCGACCTGATAACTCATGATGTACTGTGCTGGGTCAGTGCTGCCGTTGTACTTGGGATAGGTCCCTGCCCGGAAGTTGGCGGGCCAAGGTGTCACTTACAGGTGTGGCGCCAGGGGACTTCGCTCATCGAGGTAGTTGACACCCTGGGATGCCGCGGCGTGTGGGATGCGTGGTCGCGCTGGGGGAAGTGTAGGTCTTCGACTTGTGCGCGTTGTTGCAGGGGTGGCCCGTGTTGCAGACCGAGGTGGCCCTCGCGCTGCATTAGCGCGATCTCCTGCTCGAGTTCCTGGGCCTTCTGCTCTTCGTCGCGTATCATTTGCCGCACCTTGGCTTGTGCAGACACACGCTGGCACTTGGCCTCAAGTATCTCTTTTTGCCTCTGGAGATTGCGGTTCTTGATACGCAAGGCGCGCAGCTGTAGCTGTTCTTCCGCTGAAACACCGAGGACTTCGCCGTCCTCTGCGACGTCCGCGCCGTCTGGTGGAGCGAAGCCTGGGGGAGGTTGTGGCTGTCCTTCAGAGCCGCGGGTGCGGAGAGCGTCGTCTTTGCAAGTGCGGAGAGCGTCGTCTTCAGTGGCCTCTTGGTGGGTGGTGTGGGTGAGGGCGAGGGCCTTGCCCTTTTTTGCAGCCAGCAGTGCTGCCTTCGCAGCCTCGTCAGCCTTCGAGCTAGCTTTCTTGGGTGCCATCGCGGGTGGTTTTTTCGTAGCACGAACGGTGGGCGCCAAATGTTGGAACTTGCTCTCTGGTGCAAGTTGATCCAACGGGGGTGTGTAGCAACGCAAACAGGGTTTTTTGCATGAGATGGCAATAGCTCTGTTAATCTAGCCTCTCAAGGGCACTGTGCGGGGGTATTTATAGGTATCTGAGTACCTAGCGTCCGGTGTTAAGGACGCATGTGCCCTCAGACACCTAGGTTATCCCCGGAATATTCCCATAAAGCGGGGTTACAAAACCGTAATTACAGGGAGACCTTTACAAATTAGGCTCGTAATGCGCAGCGGCCACGCAGGGCCTGTTACAATGGGCTGGATCACACGTGGGCCTCCATGTTGGATGAGGTCGCAGATGAGACTACCTCGTCACAGGTCTTCGTCCGATGTCGTGGGGAGCGAAGGGTGAGTCTACCCGTCGTCTTGTCTCCATTGGTGCAGCGAGGACACCGAAGGCGTCGAGCGAAGGGTGGCGTCTTCGCCTTCGCCCCAACAGTGCATCCACAATAACCCATATAGAATCATATCCTTTCGAGGTGCGAGGCAATCTAGTAATGAAGTCCATACCAATCTCTTCCCACTTCCACTCGGGTATCTTTGGTGGATGCAGTAGTCCAGCTGGCCTCTGGTGTTCAGCCTTAACTCTTTGACAGATATCGCACATAGCCACATGTGCAGCCACATCTCTATTCAATCCATACCACCAGTATTTCTGCTTCAAATCCTGATACATCTTGGTACTCCCAGGATGAATAGAATAATCTGAGTCATGGGCTTCCTTTAGTATAGTCTCACGAAGGTTAACAATCTCAGGAACACATATCCCGTCCTTGAACCATACGGTGCCTTGCTCATTTTCCGTGAATTCCGGACCTCTACCTTCAGTAATAAGATCCTTGATCTCTTGTATCTTAGCTTCGCCAGTCTGTCCTTTGCGGATTTCTTGCTCCAAGGTAGGTTCCACATCAATAGTAACTCCTTCAGTGTGAGCAACTATCCCCAGGTCAAGTCTCCTAAAATCCTCAACAATCTCATCAGGTAGCTCGGCCACAATAGCTGAATGAATGTGTTCCTTTCGACTCAAGGCATCTGCAACCAAATTTGCCTTGCCTGGGTGATAGTGAATCTCCAAATCATAATCCTTAATAAGCTCCAACCAACGGCGTTGCCTAAGGTTGAGATACTTCTGAGTGAATATGTACTTCAAACTCTTATGATCCGTGTATACTTGGCACTTAGTTCCCATAATGTAGTGTCTCCAAATCTTAAGTGCATGCACAACGGCTGCCAGCTCTAAGTCATGAGTGGGGTAGTTCAATTCATGTTTCCGCAACTGGCGAGACGCATAGGCGATCACATGTCCTTGCATGAGCACACATCCCAGTCTTTGGCCACATGCATCACAATAAATGTCAAATCCCTTCTGTAGATCTGGCATAATCAACACTAGTGGTGACATCAATCTCTTCTTCAATTGATCAAAGTTGTCCTGGCATTTCTCATCCCACTTGAATTCTCTTCCTTTCTCCAAAAGCGAGGTCATAGGCTTGGCAATCTTAGAGAATCCTTCAATAAATCTCTGATAATATATCCTGCAAGCCCTAAGAAACTCTAAATCTCTGTAACTATAGTGGGTACGCTCCATGCCATTATCTCCTTGACTTTAGCAGGATCCACTGATATTCCGATCCATTAGAAATGATATGTCCAAGAAAGGGCACCTCGCCAATCCAAAACTCGCATTTGCTATACTTGGTGTAGAGTTGATTATCTTGTAGGTTCTATAGCACCAATATCAGATGTTCCTCACGATCACTTTCACTCTTAGAATAGATAAGAATATTGTCGATAAATACTACGACGAATCTGTCCAAATACTCCATGAACAACTTATTCATCAAATTCATAGAATAAGCTGGTGCATTAGTTAATCCAAACGATATAACAGTGAACTCATATAATCCATATCGGGTTGAGAAAGCCGTCTTGGGAATATCCGATGGCCTAATCTTCATTTGGTGATAACCCGATCGGAGATCAATCTTCGAGAATACCCTTGCACCTCTCATCTGATTAAATAAATCCTCAATGCGGCGCAACAGATACTCGTTCTTCATGATAACATCATTAAGGGACCTATACTCCGCACACATCCTTTATGATCCATCCTTCTTCTGTACAAACAGTACCGGTGCTCCCCAAGGTGAGGAACTCGGACGAATGTACCCAACCTCTTGTAACTCAGTTAACTGCTTCTTCAGTCCCTTTAACTCTTCTACAGACATCTTGTATGGCCGTTTGAAAGTAAGGGCTGTCCCAGGTAAGGGATCAATGGCAAACTCAACTTCTCTATATGGTGGCATCCCTGGTAACTCTTCTGGGAAGACATCCGAATCTCTAACCACATAGATGTTGTCACCAACAAACTTCCCATCGACTAAGAATGTCGCTATTTTGGTGGCGGTAGTTACGGCAATTCCAACTTCAAATCTTTCTCCTTTGGAACTGGTGAGTTCAATGGTTCCTTTAGCATAGTTTAAAAACTACCTTTGCCTTTCTTAACCATGACATACCAAGGATCACGCCTATACTGCTCTCTTCTAACAATATAGGGGTAGCCCATCTGGGTTAGAAACACAGGGTAAGAAAGAAAGGATTGTAGACAAGGCATGTAATTACGAAGCATGTTACTTTGGGGGATTTATTAGCTAAGTGTGTCGCCTACTAAAGCTAATTCATTACCTTATGGTGGTACATGCTAAGATGCCCGTCTATACTATTTCAATCAACCAAAGAAGCAAATCAGGCATTTATCATGAGAACAATCAACCAACATTTTTAATAGAGAAAATAATTTTAATTTTGTCTTAGGGTCCCTATCTCTGAAAAAGTTCATAGTTGTAGGATTCCAAGGTGTGAAATCCATCTTGTCTTAAAGTAGAAAAGATAAGAATGGTCAGAGTGGAACAGTAGAAGGTGAGCCAGGATCGAGATAAGTATAGAAAGAATCAGAGTAAGGTAAGTATAGAATGAATCTGAATAAGATAAGTAGGTAAGGGTTTGTCCATTTCTATCTAGGTTTCGTCCTACAGTCAATATTTGCTCTGATACCACTTCTGTCACACCCGAATTTAAGGGACAAATTCGGGTGCATCTCATATGTGCGCCAAGGAAGAACAACACACATAATAACAGAGTGCACAGAGATAAATGTCATAAATATCATAAATGTACTTATTATATAGCGGAAGTCTTACAAAAATAAATGATAAAATAAAACGAACTAATTATTATTCTCTGGCGCCACAAAGCTGACTGAGAGACGCCACCTAGATCAAGTCGAAAGCCTCAGAGTTAGGCGGCTCCTCTTGGACCACCTGTTCTTCTCCTGTGGGGGGTGTGAGACAGCAAGAGTGAGCTCACATACGATCATAGCTCAACAAGTTGTGGGGAATAATGTGCATGAACTCACCAAAGGTGGGAGTTCATGTGAAGTGTAAGGCTGATCAACGAAATAAAGGCTGAAGCTGAGCATTGCTTTTATAAGTTGGTCAAAATTTTATTAGCAGTTACTAAGTGTAAGTAAATACCAAACCTTAGTAATAATAAATAAAAGTAATAAAATAATCCCAAATGCGATGCAAATGTCAAATTAAATTTAAGTTCCATAAATTAATCATGTGAGGGTTCGAGCTGCTCATGACCGTGAGCACGACTAGTATACCAGTTTTACACTCTGCAGAGGTTGCGCATCTTTACCCACAAGTCATGTTACCCATTTGCCAAGAGATGGCCAATCCCATACACCTCTACCGAGGAGGCAAGGCAGGGTAACACTACGAGGCCTTTACAAAGTTCCACTAGCTTCAGAAATCTCGCTATAGTTTATAGGAAGCTCCAGTACAGGAATCCCTCGCCTGACCGCCATCGCAGCAAAATCAACCCAAGGACCTCCCTACACTGACCACTCCCCTACTGCCCTTGCCCCTTTCGGGTAAGGAAGACATCCACTAGCTTCCCTAGTTAATCAGCCAAGGACGTCCCATTAAACCCTTGTAGTAGCACTGTTTTCCCGGGTGGTCGCTCCATGTTCCCATTAATATAATGATCTTAACATGAGTAGTAATTATAAAAAGATAGTAAAAGTGTAATTATGAATAAAGTATCTCCATACCCAAATCCACATAAAGCAATAGCAGGTACTACCTAAAAAAATTTCAGTGGTGAACAAGGTATAAAGATAGCCAAAACTGGGGTAACCTATTGGATCCCATCACAATTAACCTATGCAGATCATTATAATTAATAAGAACATGGCTGGAAAAAAGTAAGTGATCAAGGGCACAACTTGCCTTCAATGAGCTCCTGCTCAGCTACTTCTACTTGCTGAACCTCAGAATCCATAGTGGCTTGCTCGTCTACTCGTATCAACACAATACATACATAGTATAGCAAAAATTAACATCACACCAAACATGTAATTAAAAATACACAATAATAATCTAGACATTAAAATAAGATCATTGTAACTGAAATCATTAAATTTGGAGTTATATATTTTAAGAAATGAATTTTCCAAGGTTGTATGTATTTAATACAGGATTAAGTGATAGATAAGTTTTAAATTGTCTTTCATGTCAAAACAGTGGCACAATTTGATAGAGAATAAAATTACAAAATTATAAGAAGTGGAATGGATTAATTTGGAGCAAGTATGAGTTTTCTAGGAATTTAACAGATTCTAACATTTATTTATGAATTAAAAATCAATTTCTGTTTTATTTTCTACGGTGTCTCTGTCCTCTGGACTCGGCCTCATTTTCCAAAAAGGTTAGGGGGCTGCTCGCATAAAATCCTAGACTCAGTGGACAATGTACGGCGGGTTCTATATAGGAAAAACATAGGGGCACATGTGTAAAACTAACCCGCGAACAGGTATCAGGAAATGCTGACCGCCAGATCAGAATTCTACGCGCCTGATTAGATCCGCAGCGCTATGAACTGGAAAGGAACAGGTACCGTCCGATCGAGGATCGTTGGCCTAGATCAACTACGCGAAGCAACGCGCCCAGGATTTAATCTCGTCCGCCAGACGCGGATCGAATGGTTGAGCTTCTATTGATCAAAGCGGTATCAAATCTCTAATCCTAACCGTCCGCGGTCGATTCATCGGTCTCGATTTAAAATGCTGAGATCTAATCTCGACCCCACAATTGCCATCGGAGGGTCCCAGACTTCCCGACCTAGGGGGACTCCAGATTTAATCCTGGCCACTCAATCCGATCTAACGGTCATCCGACCGTCGTCTCCACCTAACCCGAGCGCCACCGCGCCAGCTACCTACGTCGGCGGTCCTCCGGCGAGGGATTTTCCACCGATCACAGACTCAAATCCCTACCCAAACGTTCTACGCGCAATTCATAGCCTACTGAATCGGGTGAGAAAGATATTACCTTCGATTACCCGATTGTTGACGCTCGGCCACGATGGTAGGCGCGCCCGTGGTGAAGACTGTGCTCCGATGACAAATTCCGGGGCCACTCTTCTCCGATCCGCAGCAGCGAGGCCACATGCATGTTCCTCTTGGCACGACGGATCACCCAAGCACGAATTCGAGGACACAACGTCGATGAGGCTCACTAATTTGAAGCAGGCGACTCCTATGCCCTCACGTTCTCTCGGTTATGGTCATGGGTGCACATATGAATGGCGATAAGGGGGGGGGGGGGGGTGACAGCGCACGAGACCTTATATGACCGAGGCGAGTCGGTTAGGGAACCCGCTACTTCCCCGCTAGTGGCGAGATTAGCGGCGGGCGTTCGGGGGAGGTCGCATCATGGCGGCATGAGCAAGTATCTACAGGCGCGCACACATATGAGGACTCTGGCATGTGGGTCCCGCGAACGCAGTGTAAGGTCGCCCAGTGGGCTCCGTTTGTCAGGCCGACGGCGCACGCGAGTGTGCGAGCAGGAGACTGATCCGTGGGGCCTGCTGTCGGCGTGCTGTGTCCAGGTAAGGCGCATGGGTTATAGCCTAACGGGCGGGGCCCATATGTCAGCGTCCATGGAAGAGTGGGCTACGCGAGGTAGAGAAGAGAGAATGGGTATTGGGCCAGATTGGTGCTCCGCGACCCAGGTAGCTTTTTATACTTTTCTTATCTTATCTTATCTTTTCTTTTCTTTTATATTTCTTTTTCCCTTTTACTTTTAAATCCTAATTTTAATTTCAATTTAGATTCAAACTTTTTTGGCTCATCATTTACAAATTTTATTTGTGCACTAAAATTACTAAGTTTGAGAATATTTATTTAAAAATATTATATTATTATTTTTTATATCCCTTCTCTTTTTTTGCTTATTTTCCAAACCCTAATTTTAATTTAGGGTTTAATCCAACCTTTAGAATTATTATCTTATTATTATTATTCTTATTATTTTTATTTAATGCACAAACATATAACATCCAACATGATGCATATATTTTTTTATCATTTGTTTTAATTCATCTCTAAATTTTATGTATGCTCTTTTTATGATGCAAATGAGGCACATAAAATAAGGGGACCTCTATATATTCCTTTTATACAATTTTGAGTATTACACGAAGCCCAAAAAGTCGAGGTTGAAGACCTTCGGAAACAACTTGCCGAAGCTAAAGAAAATTGTGAGGTCGCAAAGGCCAGCTAAGAAATTAGTGAATGGTGGAAGGCCAGGTTAGGGAAAAATATTGAGGAGCTTCAAAAATCCAAGGAAAGATGCTTCGAAAAATCCTTAGATTGCGTGAAAATTTTGAAAAACAGCTTTGCAAAGGTAGGTGCTTACTCCTCTAAGGAGAACTTCATTCGAGGCGACCCCGAAGGCGTCATTGAGTGGATAAGCGGGGAAGCCGAAGTTTTTGAGGAAATTCTGAACAATCGCAGAGATATTTGCGCTTTCTCTGGCGCTCGGGGAATTGCAGCTATTGTGGAGAAGGCTGGATGCGATCACGTCAAAGCTGCAGCTCAGGCCGAAGCCGCCTTCTCCATAGACGACACAAAGGACCCTTTAGCCGAAGCGACTTTCGTGGGAGGAAAGTTTTATTCTGATGTCGGGGTAAACGGTGGCCGAGAATTGGCCAACGAAATTATAAAGAAGAATGAAAAAGACACCCATGACGCCCGAGAAGAAGCTAGGCGAGCTGAAGAGGCTGCTAAACGCGAAAGGCGCATAGGTATTGTTTTTGAATTTTAGCCTCGGTACTTACTTTGTGGCTTCGAACTAATAGTTTACCTACTACAGCTGAACTGTCACCGGTGCCGGAGCCGTACAACCCCTTGGCTGATCCAGAGATGAAGGAAGCGCTGGATATAATAGGCATCACAAATTCCATTATCGACGAAGTCATTGATAAACTATTAAACGAAGCAGCAGAAAAAAAATCCTTAGAGAAGAGTAGACTTTATTGTAATAATACTTTATTGTAATAATACTTTGTAATATTTGATGTATGGAACAATTGATGAGACATGTAAATTATTGTAATATATTTCTTTACGATGCATGAAATTTACATACATACCGTTTTTGAGCCTTCGGCGAAAAAACACCTTTCCTTCTTTTCATGCTTCGTAAAGAAAGAAGCCTCTTTTTATGGCAAGTCGGATAAAATTGTATCTCCCGAAGCTTATTTTGTGCCTCAGCATATTTCCATTTTAACAAAGTTTTTTGCCGAAGATTAGCTTCGTATCCAATCTTTGTTGTTGATGTGATATGATGCATGATGTAATGTTATGCGAAATGATATGATGGCATGATGCAAAATGATGGCAATGCCGAAGACACATACACACACGCCCACACCGGAATACACAAGACTCTGCATCCCCTTAGGAACGTCTTTTGAGTCTTTAAGCTCTGCATCCCCTTAGGAACGACTTTTGAGCTTCTTCACCTTTTATTTCGGTGGCATTTAAGCTTTGCATCCCCTTGGGAACGATTTTGAGCTTCTTCACCTTATATTTTGGTGGTATTTGGCTCTGCATTCCTTTAGGAACGACTTTTGAGCAGAAAACTTACACTGCGCTCCCTTAGGAAAGACTTTTTGAATCTTCGGATCATAATTTTTGGCTCTGTATTCCTTTAGGAACGACTTTTGAGCAAAAAACTTACACTACGCTCCCTTAGGAACGACTTTTGCAGCTTCGAATTATAATTTTTGGCTCTGCATTCCTTTAAGAACGACTTTTGAGCTTCAGAATTTACTCCGTTTTCTTAGAAACGTCTTTCGAGCTTCGAAAGTCCGTGAGATGTATTTTACTCTGATACAGGCACAATTATTACATGAATTTGAAATTAAGTTCTTCATTACTTGTTTCTTCTATAAGAAATAAAATGGCATAAAAGATAAAGGTACATCAAAAGTAGGATATTCCTCAGTATATATGCTTCGACTCTGGCACAGTGCTATTGACTGTACGAGCTTCGGACTCCTCCCTGAAGTTGCGCTGTTGTTGGGCGTGCTGGCGCCCTTCTAGCTGCTGGCTTCGGGTGTGAGTAGGTGGCAATGGTGGTGGTAATGGGAGCTGGGGCCAGGAAGCTTATGAATGACTTGCCAAAGCAACAGAAGCTGCAGGTTGATTACCCACGTATTCTGGTATATAGGGAGAGTAGCACGAAGCAGTATGTAGAACCTGCTTCGGCTGATTCTGTCGCGCTTCTGCTTCGGCAATCTCTTTTTGCTTCTGAATGGTGACCTGGAATGTTCTTGTAGTGTGGCCCTTGTCTTCACCACAGAATAAGCAATATAGTTTCCTGGGCTGATCCTCATATCTTCCTCTGAAGCCCCTGCCGCCTCTGCCCCTTGGAGTTGGTGGCCTGAAAGAGCTTTGTTGTTGCCCTGAAGATTGTGAGCTATGCTGTGGCCTCTGAAACTGGCTTCCTCTGTCATCACTCTGACTAGAGTTGTGGATTGATCTGACATGCCTAGGGTGGATTCTTCCTCCAAAGCCCCTAGTCATCTCAGAAAACCTATAAGCTTCTTCCCTTCTCTGGCGGAAATCATTATCGGCCCGGATGTACTCATCCATCTTCTGACGAAGCTTCTCCAGAGTCTAAGGGGGTTTCCTGGCAAAGTATTGAGCTGTAGGTCCTAGCTGAAGCCCTTTGATCATGGCCTCAATGAAAATTTCATTGGGCACTGTGGGCGCTTGTGCTCTCAGACGCAAGACCCTTCAGACATACGCCTGGAGGTATTCTTCATGGTCTTGCATGCACTGGAACAAAGCTTGAGCAGTAACTGGCTTCATCTGGAACCGTTGGAAACTGGTGATCAGCATGTCCTTCAGCTTCTGCCATGATGTGATTGTTCCTGGCCGAAGAGAGGAGTACCAGGTTTGTGCAACATTCTTGACTGCCATGACGAAGGATTTCACCATGACTGCAGTGTTGCCCCCATATGAAGATATGGTTGCTTCATAGCTCATTAGAAACTGCTTCGGATCTGAGTGCCCATCATACATGGGGAGCTGGGTGGCTTGTATGATGGGGGCCATGGGGTAGCCTGCAGTTCTGCTGACAGAGGAGAAGCATCATCAAAAGCAAAATTTCCATGATGGAAATCACCATACCATTCATCATCATCGTAGGAATTGTCCTGATGAAGCTCTTTGCGTTGAGGTCTTCGGTCCTGGTCATCTTGAGTGAGATGACGCATTTCCTCATCATCCTCATCGATGTTCTTCTGTAGATCGGAGAGACGAAGCATCTTCTCCTTCTTCCTCTAGACCTGTTGATGGATGGCTTCGAGGTCCCTTATTTCTTTATCCAACTCCTCCCCCTGAGGCGTTGGACTTGTAGCCTTCCTTTTTTGGCTTTTGGCTTTGCATAGTGTTTATTGGTTGACGTCCAGTGGGTGCAGTGCAGCCCCTAGCCCTGAAGACTTTTTTGGCGGCATGACGAAGGTCACAGCTTTGCCGAAGGTGGTCGAATGAGTTCACCGGAGGTGGGCACCAATGTTGGGGACTTGTTCTCAAATGCTATGAGTTAAGAACAAGGCAACACAAAATGTTAATGGTTAAAGACCTTCGTCCTTCGAAGTATTATCTCTCTTAGGATATAATGATCTTCAGACGAAGGTTATGAAGGTCATACCTTCTACATCTCAGTATGTAATAATGAAAGTAGAAGCATATGAAACATGGAAAATAACATGAACAATCATATTGAATCGTCATATTATTTATATCCTCATTATCTCATCATAGACAAACATTAATAACAGTAAATTACATTTGTACCCTCGGCTTGACAGAAGGTATGAGCCCAAGAGTGACGTGCGAGTAAATACAAGTCGGCGTGAACAGTACAGTGCTACTGTTCATCTATTTATAGGCATAGGACGCAGCCTATGTAAAATTACATCTATGCCCTTGATATTTACTATTAACTTAAGGAAAATCTATAGAGGATTAGATGGCCTTTTCCCCTTTAAGTCGGTTTCATTTTCCACCGCTAAGACGAAGCTTCTCCACACATAGCTTCGGAACTGGTTCATCCTTCTCCCAGACCGCGCTTTTCATATCGTGTACAGCTTCATCCCAAGGCTGAAGGTCCCTGTGAACGTATTATACTTGCAAAACATGTTAGTCGTGCTTTTGAGGACCTTCGGAAGATGAAGGCCCCCAACAGGAGCGATTTGTTGATTGTTGGCAAATGTTTGTGAAATATTTGTACTATGTTTTATGCCCGCTAGCAGGTGGCTACACTCCAGATCATGTCAAGTACATTTTTCTTCTTCGATGAAGGCAAGTGAATGTAGCGGTGGTTGCTACCGTTTTGACCTGTTATTTCTATCGCCTACACTCTAATATTCAGAATTATTGGATTCTTTCATAATTGAACTATATGATGATGTTTTACTTGATTGTAAACATATGTTCATATATAACCATAAAAAATGTTTAGATCATAAGATCTAAAAGATGCTCGCGTTTCTTCCATTTCACGGTCACTTATTTGTATGAGTTGCATGTGAAATCACTATAAGTATCCAAGTTTCAACATAATCAGTACTTTACTTTATTATTTTCATATGAGGACTTGAGTTATCTTCATCTAAAATGATGTTTATTTGTTTTTGTAACTTATTTAAATTTTTTTAGTGAAACTAGAATATTTTATGAATTTTTAATATTGCGGTACTGGTTCTACAATGTCCTTGTAATTAGTATGAACTGCATGATGTCAATTTTATCGGTTTCCTTTCCTACATTTGATATATCAAATACATGATTATGTATTGCTTCATTTATGTATTTGTTGGGTGGTTGGACAATTAATATCATCGGGACGAACTACCTGATAATTATCCGGTACCTACCCGAGTAGTGTCTGTTATCCATTTCTTACCCGCTCGGATTATTACCCAGTCCCGTCCTGTATCCGTCCCGAATCTTAACTACCCGTATCCGGTCCCGTATCCGAGAGAAATACATTAGGGTAGGATACGGGATGACCATGTATCCGGTTGTATCCGCCCCATTTTCATCCCTAGACACAATGGCCCCACTAGGCAGCCGCAGAGAAAAGAGAAGCGTGGGGGTGTAAGTGGGATGCGCAGGGGTTAGGCTAGGGATGGGCCAAAAACAAAGACCTCGGCCTAGGTAGCTATTCATCTTTTCCCTTTTTCTATTTTTCTTTGTTTTAAATTTGATTTTTTGTTTTATTTCTATCTCTATTTATTTTGAAATTTTCAAATTCAAATTTGACTCTGGTTTCACATTTAATCTTCAAAATAAAAAGCACAATCCAAATCCAACATGTGATGCAGTATTCATATTATTTTATTTATTTATTTGTTTATTGTTCTACATAAGTACATACTTTTGGATATGTTACTCCACATAATTATTTTGCGAAAAATATTTTTTATTGTATAATCTCGATTAAATGAAGCTCTAATATTTATCCTTATAATACTTATCAACTTCAACAAGGGATCATTTATATAAGAATCCCTTTATTGAATCTTTATCATAAAACATTTATTTTTGGAAAATATTCAAAAGTTTTAAAAAATATTCTAACTCAAAATCTTTGGAAAATTTTACATAATTCTCAAAATGAGATTTTGAGGTGTTACACATGACTTGCGGGTAAAGGGTACAACCTCTGTAGAGTGTAAAACTGGTATACTAGCCGTGCTCGCGGTCATGAGCAGCTAAGGACTCTCACATGATTAATTTATGGAATTAAATTCAATTTGTCATTTGCATCGCATTATGGTTTATTATCAATTTTGATCTATTATTACTCTGGTTTGGTATCTACTTACATTTAGTAACTGCTAATAAAACTTGACCAACATATTAAAAGCAATGTTCAGCTTTAACCTGTATTTGTTGATCAGCCTTACACTTCACATGAGCTCCCACCTTTAGTGAGTTCATGCACATTATTCCCCACAACTTGTTGAGCTATGATCTTCTGCGAGCTCACCCTTGCAATATATAAACCCCTCCCACAGGTGAAGAGTAGGTAGTCCAGGAAGAGGTCTACAATGAGGAGTACGAGCTTATCTAGGTGGCGTCTCCCAATCAGCTTTATGGCGCCAAGGAATAATATTTAGTTCGCTTTACAGTTATCATTTATTTTTGTAATACTCCGCTATGTAATAATGATACTTGTGATATTTATCTCTATACACTTTGTCATTATATGTCGACTTTATCCTTTAAATCCGGGTGTGATAGAATAGCAGCGAGGTTATGAGTCACTTGAAGACCAAGTTGGTATCTGGGAATCTCGAGTCTAAGGCAAGTTGTGCCCTTGATCACTTTTATTTACCCAATAATATTCTTGTTAATCACTATGACATGCTCAGGTTAATTTGATGAGACCTAATAGGCTTCCCTAGCATTATTTATCCCACACCTTACAGACAAAAGTACTATTGGGTAGTTTTGCTATTGCTCTACCTGGTTTTGGTAATTTAATGTTACATTATGATCATGTTCAAGTTATGTTTTTGTTTTAATTATTGTTCATGACAAGATCATTGTGTTAATTGGAACATGGAGCGACCACCCGGGAAAACAGTGCTACCACAAGGGTGGTAAGGGACGCCCTTGACTGACTAATTAGGAAAGCTAGTGGAGGACTACCTTACCCGAAAGGGGCAAGGGCGGTAGAGGAGCTATGTATAGGCAGGTTCTCGATCATAGGGAGGCTCTCGATCATGCTGCAGTGGCTTTTCGGACGAAGGATTCCTATATTGCCCTTCTCAGAAACCGTAGCGGGTTATCTAAAGCTAGTGGAACTTTGTAAAGGCCTCGTAGTGGATCCCTAGCCATTCACCTCGAAAGTGTCTAAGGGCCTTGCAAACCCTGGCTAGATAGGATACACGACTTGTGGGTAAAGATGTGCAACCTCTTCAGAGTGTAAAACTGGTATATCAGTTGCGCTCACCGTCATGAGCAGCTCGGACCCTCACATGAGTAATTTATGGAAATAAACTTAATTTGTCATATGCATTGCATTGTGGGTGTTGTTATTAATTTTGATCTCTTACTTATTTGGTTGGTATCTACTTATACTTAGTAACTGCTAATAAAATTTTGACCAACTCTAAAAGCAATGCTCAGTTTTAACCATCTCCTTTGGTAAGCCTTACACTTCACATGAGCTCCCACATTTGGTGAGTTCATGCACATTATTCCCCACAACTTGTTGAGCGATGAACATATGTGAGCTCACCCTTGTTATACTCACATTTCCCCCATGTCAAGGACAGGTACCACAGGATGAGGTGCGTGAAGGATGCTGTGATGAGTTCGTGAGTGGTCTAGGCTATCGTCTCCCAGTCAACTATGGTTGCTGGATCGTTCACTTTGTTTGATGTGACTATTTATCTATTTTGTACAGAACTCTGTTATATATAAATGATGTGACATTCGTTTCTGTACCATGAGTCATCATATGTGTGAGACTTGATCCTAGCACATTTGATTATTCGTGCCCGGGTTTGGTGCCCCTAAATCTGGGTGTGACAGAAAGCAACCAAGCAACAAGAGCAACAAAAGAAACACAAATCACCCTCTCTCAAGTCACAAAATACATTAGATCACTTTACTTGATTTTGGCACTTGGAGAAGATTTGAGGCTTTGAATGTGTCTTTGGAGTGTATTCTTTGCTCTTGTATTGAATGAAGAGAGTGTGATGCTTGGATGTCTTGAATGGTGGTGGTTGGGGGTATTTATAGCCCCAACCACTATTATAGCTGTTGGCTAATAGCTCTTTCAATGGGCACACCGGACACAATACTGTTCGCTGTCCGGTGCGTGCCACGTCAGCCGACTGTTGGGGTTTGGAGCTGTTGACCGTTGAAGACTTCTGTCCTTTTGGTGCACAGGACATTTCGGTGGCACACCGGATAGTCCGGTCCAACCTGACATCGCAGACTGTCTCCTGACATCTGATTCTTTGGACTTCGCGCGCAGTCGCTTGTAACACCCTGAATTTGGGGTATAAAATTTCTTTCAAAATATCTACCAAATTCAGGTGTTACTCTTGTCTGTCTCTCTAAGTCTCTCTCTTTTTCTTAAGGCTAGAATTAAGTTAATTAGGAGATGGATTAATTATTTTTTTGTCAAAACAATGTGAGTCATTAAATGTTGCATCAGGTTGAGCTTAAAATATTCTTTGAATTGTTGCACATGTTTGAATTGGTTTGAATTTGAATATTGGTTTGAATTTGAATTGAAAACTCTAGAGAGAAATAAAATAGAAAAGCAATTGGAAAATCCCTAGAAAAAGAAAAGGCCATTTCGGCCCAAGACAGCCCAGCTGGCCCAGCCCCCGCGCCCGTGCGCCAGCTCTCCCTGATAGACGGACCCCACCTGTCATCTCCCTCTCATGCCCGCGCACTCTTCCCTCTCTCCCCCTCGCTGCCCAGTGGGGCTGACCTGTCGACTCCGATCCGTTCACGCTCGTGGCCGCTCTCGCTCATTGCTCGGTGGGACCTCCCTGTCAGCAGTTGATCGCCGGTTTGCCGTTCACCCTCGCTGTTCCACAGACCCCGCCTATCAGCCACTCCCCTCGTCCCTAACCTCCCGTCTACGCTCTCCATCGTGGACGCGCCCACGACCGTGCGTTTTCTGACCACGACCCCCACGCCTGAGCCCTTTTTCGTAGCTCATGCCCACTCATTCACTCCCCTCACCCAGTTGCGCCCCAGCCGAACTCCCTCGCTCTCTCTCTCTCGCTCTACACCCGCACCAAGGAAGCTCCACCGCCACTCTCCATGGTCCGCCGCTCGTTCTGCGGCCGCCGTGGAGTCTCTGCCGCGCCCACTGCCTCAATGAGTTCCGCCTCTTCGACAGCAACCCGGGACACCCCTCGGTTTGTCCCCAACCCCTCTAGTTCGTTTGGTCCGCGCTCACAAGATTCCTCCCCATGCAGTCGGAGCCTCGCCACCATCGACCCCAGGCTTCACTGCGTCCCCACCATCGCTCAAGCTCCCCTAAGTTTGCACTCGAGGTGAGCAACCTTCCCATGCCCTTATTTCGTCCGTTACTGCCCTAGTGTCCGCGTAATTGATCACCAGAGTGAGTTTGCGCCGCCGTTGGGCCACTCCGCCGCGTTCTGTGACTTCTAATGCCCCCGCACCAGCGCTGTGCCCACGGTTGAGTCCACCATGACGCCCTAAACGCGCCTGAGCCTTTCCCCAATCCTCTAGAGCCCTGCCATGGCCGTCCTCCTTGTTTCCGGCGACACCTCGCCGTGGGTCGAGCGGCGCCACCGCACTCAAGACCGGTCGTCCTGACCTCGCCGATCGTTGGATCTCGGACGTCCATCTGAGATCTGGCGGTCTGGATTTAACTAGAACTGATCTAATCTCAACCGTCCGATACAGATCCAACCACTCAGATCCGCTCCCCTCACCCGTGCCCTATTGCTGGGCCCAGCTCATCAATCCGACCCCAGGTCACTGACATCCCGAGCCCACCTGTCAGCGCTCGTCTCGCATCCGCGCACGCTCGTCCGCGGGATCCGATTTCGGTTGTTTGTTCGCGATCGTGCGGTCGAGCTGGCCCGATACACCTTCGCGTGTAAATTTGTTAAAGAAACCCTTGACTTTTTAGTAATCAACCCACCGTCCTGTGAATCCGCACGCAGGCCCCTGACTTCTTATAAGCGGACCCCTGATCTTTTAAATAATCACAGAATTAGACCTAGTTTTGTATTTCAAACTTCAAAACTTGTTTATTTCATATCTTTGTCATATGAACTCCAAATTGAGTGACTCAAATTGAAAAATGTTAACAGGAATATTCTCTGTTCAAATAAATTATGTTCATCCACAGTCTGTGCACTTAATTTTATGCCTAGACTATAGGTTAGTTTATGTAATAATTTATTTGTTTAATAAGATAAATAAAAAGGAAACCTTAATGGTACTTAGATGTTTAATTTTGTGAGATTAATAATATGCCATGTATGAATTGATCCCTAGTGTAATTTTATGTCTCAATAAAATTAGTAGAACTAAGTTATGTAATCCATAATGTCCAGGGAATCATTAATCTCTAAATGTACTTGTTGGGGGCCTTCATCTTCCGAAGGTCCTCAAAAAACAGGACTAACATGTTTTCCAGGTACAATATACTATCACAGGAACCTTCGGCCTTGAGATGAAGGTGTGCACGATATGAAAGGCGCGATCTGGGAGAAGGATGAACCAGTTCCGAAGCTACGGATGGAGAAGCTTCGACTTAGCAGTGGAAAATGAAACCGACCTAAAGAGGAAAAGGTTGTCTAGTCCTCGATAGATTACCCTTAGTCAATAATAAATGTCAAGGGCATGGATGTAATTTTACACGGGCTGCGTCATGTGCTTATAAATTGATGAACAGTAACACCATACTGTTCACTAGAGATGTCAATGGGGAATTCCCCACCGGGTTATAGCATCCCATACCCATCCCCATCATGTTTGATCCATCCCCATACCCATCCTCATACCCATCATGGGTACAAAACTCATCCCATACCCATACCCATTCGGGTTTCGGGTCCCCAATGGGTCCCCATCCCTAATTAAGGGATAACTAGGTACTAACATGTAGCACAAACAATCTAGATTTCAGACATCACTACATCGGCAAGCACTCATCCATGAACCATGATCCATTCATCCATCCATTAGAAAAGAAATAAGTACTTCGAGACCGATATAAAAAATGGAGAAATGGAGTTTGCTCACCTTCCTTGGTCACCATCTGAGTTTGTTGGCGCCTGAGAATCCATGGTCATCACCGTCGTCTGGGTAGGGCGTAGCATATGGCTGGTTATTTTAGGGTTTTGTTTTTTGCTAGTCTGCTAGTTGCCTTGTCATGTTGCTTTGTTAGGCTAGGACCTAGGGCCTGGTGCGCTGCCGTTCTGGGCTTGGTGGCTGGCTCGACCTCAACCCATTCATACAAACACGACAGATGTACACGTATGAAATACCCATGGGTAATCGGGTTCGGATTATTGCTTCTCAAACCCATACCCGTTTACCCAATGGGTGGAGATTTTGTCCCATATCCATATCCATGGGGACAATTTTTGTCCTATACCCGTACCCTAATAGGGGAATTCCCCACGGGTTGGTGGGTATCGGGTCCCCATTGACATCTCTACTGTTCACGCTGACTTGTAATCACTTGCTCATCACTCTTGGATTCTTACCTTCCATCAAGTCGAAGGTACAAATGTAATTCAATATTAATAATGCTTGTTCATAATTATATGATGAGAATGTAGAGAATCTAATGATTTAGTATGATTATTTATGTTCTCTCTATGTTCCACGTGCTCCTGCTCTTTATTATTATTACATATTGAGATGATGAAGGTATGTCCTTCATGACCTTCGTCTGAAGATTATTATATCCTAAGGGAGATAATGCTTCGAAGGACGAAGGTCTTTAACCACCAACATTTGTGTTGCCTTGTTCTTAATTCATAGCATTTGAGAACAAGTGACCAACATTAGCGCCCACCTCCGGTGAACCCATTTGACCACCTTCGGCAAACAGTGGCCTTCGTCATGCCGCCGAAGAAAGCTTCAGCGCTGGGAGCTGCATTGCAGCCACTGGATGTCAACCAAGAAACATTGCGTGAAGCTAGAAGCCAAAAAAGGAAGGCTACAAGTCTAACGCCTCAGGAGGAGGAGTTGGACCAAGAAATAAGGGACCTCGAAGCCATCCATCAACAGGTCCAGAGGAAGGAGAAGATGCTTCGTCTTTTCGATCTTCAGAAGAAGATCGATGAGGCTACTGAGGAAATGTGTCATCTCACTCAAGATGACCAGGATCGAAGACCTCAACGTAGAGAGCTTCGTCAGGACAATACCTACGATGATGATGAATGGTATGATGATTTTCATCATGGAAATTTTGCTTTTGATGATGCTTCTCCTCTACCAGTAGAACTGCAGGCTACCCCATGGCCCCCATCATACAAGCCACCCCAGCTCCCTATGTATGATGGGCACTCAGACCGAAGCAGTTTCTAATGAGCTACGAAGCAACCATATCTTCATATGGGGGCAACACTATAGTCATGGCGAAATCCTTCTTCATGGCAGTCAAAAATGTCGCACAAACCTGGTACTCTTCTCTCCAGCCAGGAACAATTACATCATGGCAGAAGCTGAAGGACATTTTGATCACCAGCTTCCAAGGGTTTCAGACAAAGCCGGTCACTGCTCAAGCTTTGTTCCAGTGCACGCAAGACCACGAAGAATACCTTCAGGCGTATGTTCGAAGGTTCTTGCGTCTGAGGGCACAAGCGCCCATAGTGCCCAATGAAATTGTCATTGAGTCCATGATCAAAGAGCTTCGGCCAGGACCTATGGATCAATACATTGCCAGGAAACCTCCTCAGACACTAGAGAAGCTCCTTTAGAAGATGGATGAGTACATCTGGGCTAATAATGATTTTCGCCAAAGAAGGGAAGAAGCCTATAGGTTTTCTAAAATGACTAGGGGCTTCAGAGGAAGAATTCACCCTAGGCATGTCACATCAATCCATAACTCCAGCCAGAGTGATGACAGAGGAACCCAACTGCAAAGGCCACAACACAGCTCCCAATCCTCAGGACAACAACAAAGCTCTTTTAGGCCACCAGCCCTAAGGGGCAGGGGTGGCAGGGGCTTCGGAGGAAGGTATGGGGATCAACCTAGAAAGCTCTATTGCTTATTCTATGGTGAAGACAAGGGTCACACTACAAGAACATGTCAGGTCACTATTCAGAAGCAAAATGAGATTGCCGAAGCAGAGGCGTGGCAGAATCAGCCGAAGCAGGTCTTACATACTGCTTCATGCTATTCTCCCTACGTACCAGAATACGTAGGTAATCAACTTGCGGCTTCTGTTGCTTCGACAAGTCATTCACAAGCTTCATGGGCCTAGCTCCAATTACCACCACCATTGCCACCTACTCACACTCGAAGCCAGCAGCCAGAAGGACACCAACATGCCCAACAGCAACGCGACTTCCGGGAGGAGTCCGAAGCTCGTACAGTCAATATCACCGTGCCAGAATCGAAGCATATATACTGAGGAATATCCTACTTTTGATGTATCTTTCTCTTTTATGCCATTTTATTTTTTGTACGAGAAACAAGTAACGAAGGGTTTAATTTTGGTTTCTTGTAATAACTGTGCCTGCATCATGAGTAAAATATACCTTCCTCACAGACTTCCGAAGCTCGAAAGACATCTCTAAGGAAGCGAAGTAAATTCTGAAGCTCAAAAGTTGTTCCTAAGGGAATGCAGAGCCAAAAAGTATGATCTGAAGCTAAAAAAGTCGTTCCTAAGGGAGCGCAGTGTAAGTTTTCTGCTCAAAAGTTGTTCCTAAGGGAATGTAGAGCCAAAAAATTATGATCTGAAGCTGCAAAAGTCGTTCCTAAGGGAGCACAGCGTAAGTTTTCTGCTCAAAAGTCGTTCATAAGGGAATGCAGAGCCAAATACCACCGAAATATAAGGTGAAGAAGCTCAAAAGTCGTTCCTAAGGGGATGCAGAGCTTAAAGACTCAAAAGACATTCCTAAGGGGATGCAGAGTCTTGTGTATTCCAGTGTGAGCACGTGTGTGTGTGTCTTCGGCATCACCATCATCTAGCATCATATCATCATATCATCCTGCATAACATTACATCATACATCATATCGCATCAACAGCAAAAAGGATTGAATACGAAGCAAATCTTCGGTAATACTTAGATAAAAGAAAATGTGCTGAAGCACGAAGTGAACTCTGGGAAATACATTTTTATTGGACTTACCAAAGGAGTGGTTTCTTTCTTTAAGAACCTTGAAAAGAAGGGAAGGTGTTTTTTCGCCGAAGGCTCAAAAATGGTACGTGAGTAAATTTCATGCATCATAAAGAAATATATTACAGAAATTTACATGTCTGATTAATTGTTTCATACATCAATTATTACAAAGTATTATCACAATAAAGTCTAATCCTCCCTAAGAATTTTTTCTGTGGCTTCGTTCAATAGTTTATCGACGACTTCGTCGATAATGGAGTTAGCAATGCTCATCACATCCAGTGTTTAGGAAATCAGTACCAGCGTCAGATCAACCAGGCACCTCGCCTTCCTGCCTAGCAACCAACCAGAACAACCCAGCAGCTCCAGCGCAAGGAGGAGGCCGCGCATGTTTCCATTATGGGGAACAAGGCCACTGGGCGAATCACTGCCCAAAGAAGGCAACTCAGCTGTCGCCAACTTTCAACACTTTAGCAAGACAAGGAGCACCACAGCAAGCACCAGGAGACCGTGGTCAGGCCTACAACTGTGGAAAGGTGAACCACCTGGAGGCCAAAGCAATCCAAGATGCTCACAATGTGGTAGTAGGTATGTTTCTAGTCGAATCCCATCTATCAAAAGTATTGTTTGATACTAGTGCCACACATTCTTTTGTTTCTACATCATGGGTAGAAACACGTAACATCCCCGTAGAACCAATGATTCCACCTTTAAGAGTTAATTAAGTTGGGGGGAAAGTTCAGTCTGATAGGATGTGTCTGAATCTAAGGATTGAAATAAGGGGGATAGACTTCCCCACTAACCTAGTGGTAATGGGTACTCAAGGGTTAGATGTCATCCTAAGGATGAATTGGCTGCACAGAAACAAAGCCACTGTCAGTTGTGATAAGAGGACAGTAAAGTTGGTGTCCCCATCCGGAAAGGAAGTAATAACTAAACTGTATTTGCCTGAACTAGAAGAAGGGGCCTGTCACTATTTGTCTGTAGATGGCAAGGAGACCAACCAATTGAGGATATTAGAATTGTCTCAGAGTTCCCCGACGTGTTCCCTAAGGACACCAAGCTTGCCACCTGAAAGGAAGGTTGAATTCGCCATAGAACTTATCCTAGGCACCGCCCCAATTTCCAAGAGAGCTTATCGTGTGTCCGGACCAGAATTGGTGGAATTCAAGCAACAGATTGATGAGATGTTGGAGAAATGCTACATTAGACCAAGTACCTTGCCTTGGGCAGCCCAGTGTTATTTGTGGAGAAGAAGGATGGTACAAAGAGGATGTGCATTGATTACAGATCCTTGAACGAAGTCACTATCAAGAACAAGTACCCTCTGCCAAGGATTGAAGATTTATTCGATTAGTTGAGAGGAGCCAGTGTGTTCTCGAAGATAGATCTGAGGTCAGGTTACCATCAGCTCAGGATCTGACCTTCGGATGTACCGAAGACAGCGTTCGTCACCAAGTATGGACTATATGAGTTCACAGTCATGTCATTCAGTCTGACGAATGCGCTAGTTTATTTCATGTACTTGATGAACAACGTGTTCATGGACTACCTCGACAAGTTCATAGTGGTGTTCATTGATGATATCCTTATATATTCCCAGAATGAGTAGGAGCATGAAGAACATTTGAGGAAAGTACTACAAAGGCTACGAGATCGTCAATTGTATGCCAAGCTGAGCAAGTGCGAGTTCTAGATCATCGAAGTTCTGTTCTTGGGTCGTATTATAAACCGAGACGGACTAGCTGTGGATCCAAAAAAAGTAGCAGCGATTCTAGACTGGAAAGCACCGAAAGATGTCCGAGGAATCAAAAGTTTCATTGGAATGGTCGGCTACTATCGGCGTTTCATCGAAGGTTTCTCCAAGATTGCTAGGCCAATGACAGCCTTGCTGGCAAAGAAGGTTGAGTTCAAGTGGACCCCAGTGTGCCAAGAATCTTTTGAGACGTTGAAGAAGAAGTTGACAACAACCCTGACATTGATTCTGCCAGATGTCCACAAGCCATTCTCAGTATATTGTGATGCTTCATACACCGATCTGGGATGTGTGTTAATGCAAGAAGGGAAAGTAGTGGCATACTCGTCCCGACAGTTGAAGATTCATGAGAAGAACTACCCCACTCATGACCTGGAGTTAGCAAAAGTGGTGCATGCACTGAAGACCTAGAGACACTATTTGTATGGGCAGAAGTGTGATATCTACACAGATCACAAGAGTCTCAAGTACATATTCACCCAGTCAGAGTTGAACATGAGGCAGCAAAGATGGCTGGAGTTAATCAAAGACTACGAGGTGGAGATACATTATCACCCAGGCAAAGAAAACATGGTTGCAGATGCTTTGAGCAGAAAGAGTCAAGTCAATATGTTGGCCGCTCACCCGACGCCGTACAAGCTAGCAAAGGAATTAGACAAGCCGAGTCTCGAATTTCTGAACAACACTCAAGGAGTGACAATTGAGCTGGAACCCACTCTAGAGCAAGATATCAGGAAGGGTCAGAAAGACGGTGAGAAGATCAACGAGATCCAGTGGCTGATCATAGAAGGGAAAGGCCCAGATTTCCGTCAAGACACAGAAGGAGTGGTATGGTTCAAGGATAGACTGGGTGTTCCCGACATCGAATCGATCCGGGAACTGCTTCTCAAGGAAGCTCATGAGACAGTGTATTCTATACACCCTGGTAGCGAGAAGATGAACCAAGAGTTGAAAAAAGATTCTGGTGGTACGGTATAAAAAGGGAGATAGCAGAGTACGTTGCCAGATGCGAAAGTTGTCAGAGGACCAAGGCAGAACATCAGAGACCCGCAGGTTTGTTGCAGCTGTTGCAGATTCCAATGGGATGAGATCGAGATGGACTTTATAGTTGGTCTGCCTCGCACTCGTGCTGGTCATGATTCCATCTGGGTAGTAGTGGATCGTTTAACAAACACGACCCATTTCATACCAGTCAAGACCACCTATAACAGTGCAGTGTTGGCAGAATTATACATGTCTCAGATTGTGTGCTTGCATGGCGTTCCAAAGAAGATAGTATCAGATAGAGGCACGCAGTTCACTTCTCATTTTTGGCAGCAACTACATAAAGCTTTGGGCACACATTTGATGTTTAGTTCAACTTATCACCTGCAGATAGATGGTCAAACGGAGAGAACCAACTAGATCCTCGAAGATATGTTGAGGGCTTGTGCATTGCAAGACAAGTTAGGTTGGGACAAGAGGCTACCATATGCAGAATTCTCCTACAACAATAGCTATCAAGCCAGTATTAAGATGTAACCATTCCAAGCACTCTATGGGAGGAATTGCAGAACTCTGTTGCATTGGGACCAACCCGACGAAAGGCAGGTTTTCGATCCAGATATTCTGCTTGAGGTTGAAGAGAACATCAGAATGGTTCGAGAGAATCTGAAGACAGCACAGTCTAGGCAGCAAAGCTATGCTAACACCCAAAGAAGAGAATTGAGTTTTGAAGTGGAGATTATGTCTACTTAAAAGTGTCACCCATCAGAGGAATCAAAAGGTTCAGAGTCAAAGGTAAGCTAGCACATCGATACATCGAACCATACCTGATTCAAGCAAGATGTGGAGAATTGGCATATCAACTCAACTTGCCAGAAAGTCTGCCAGTTGTGCATGACGTGTTCCATGTGTCTTGCTGAAGAAATGCTTGCGAGTACTAGAAGAGCAATTGCCAACAGAGGACCTTGAAGTTCAAAAAGTTCTAATGTATATTAAGAAGCCAACTCAGATCTTGGAGACAGCAGATCGGGTCACTCGGAGAAGCACCATCAGGATGTGCAAAGTCAAATGGGGCCATCACTCAGAAGAAGATGCAACCTGGGAAAGAAAAGATGATCTAAAAGCCAAGTACCCTAAACTCTTTGCTAGCCAACCCTGAATATCGTGGGCGAGATTCTTTTTAAGGGGGATAGGTTTGTAACACCCTAAATTTGAGGGTATAAAATTTCTTTCTAAATATCTACCAAATTCAGGTGTTACTCTTGTCTCTCTCTAAGTCTCTCTTTTTTTGGCTAGAATTAAGTTAATTAGGAGATGGATTAATTATTTATTTTGTCAAAATAATGTGAGTCATGAAATGTTGCTTCATGTTGAGCTTAAAATATTCTTTGAATTGTTGCACATGTTTGAATTAGTTTGAATTTGAATATTGGCTTGAATTTGAAATGAAAACTCTAGAGAGAAATAAAATAGAAAAGAAATTGGAAAATCCCTGGAAAAAGAAAAGGTTATTTTGGCGCAAGACAGCCCAGCCGGCCCAGCCCCGCGCGCGTGCCGCTAGTGCTCGCCAGCTCTCCCAGACGGGCGGACCCCACCTGTCGCACCCTCTCGTGCTCGCGCACTCTTCCCTCTCACCCCCTCGCTGCCGAGTGGGTCTGACCTGTCGACGCTGATCCGTTCGCGCTCGTGGCCGCTCGCTCGCTGCTCGGTGGGACCTCTCTATCAGCAGTTGACCGCCCATTTGTCGTTCACCCTCGCTGATCCATGGACCCCGCCTGTCGGCCACTCCCCTCGTCCCTAACCTCCCGCCTGCGCTCTCCGTCGTGGATGCGTCCACGACCACGTGTTTTTCGGCCACGACCCCCGCGCCCGATCCCTTTTCTGCAACTCATGCCCACTCACTCACTCCCCTCGCCTAGTTGCGCCCCAAGTCGAACTCCCTCGCTCTCTCTCTCTCACTCTGCGCGTGCACCAGGAAGCTCTGCCACCGCTCTCTGTGGTCCGTCGCTCGTTCTGCGGCCACCGTTGAGTCTCTGCCGTGCCCACTACCTCGGTGAGTTCTGCCTCTTCGTCAGCAGCCTGGGACACCCCTTGGTTCGTCCCCAACCCCTCTTGTTCGCCCAGTCCACGCTCACCGGATTCCTCCGCGTGCAGTCGGAGCCACGCCACCATCGACCCGAGGCTTCTCTATGTCCCCGCCGTCGCTCAAGCACCCTTGAGTCTGCACTCGTGGTGAGCAACCTTCCCATGCCCTTATTTCGCCTGTTACTGCCCTAGTGTCTGTATAATTGCTCACCGGAGCGAGTTTGCGCCACCGTGGGGCCACTCCGCCGCGTTCTGCGCCCTCTGGTGCCCTCGCAGTAACACTGAGGTGTTACCTAAGATTTCTTCTCAGTACCCAATTGGTGGCCATTATCACATGTAAACATAATTGAGCAAAAGACCCCAAAACTTGTGAAGCAAAAATTTGAGTGAGTCTTTTTATCTTAAGGATCATACCTTAACCATATCATGCACCACAAAGTGAGAAAAATGCACAAAACCTAAAATAATCCTAAGTAAGCCATTTAAGTGCAAAGGGGAAAAATTGTAAAAAGATTGTGGAAAACATAAAATCATGATGAGTACCAAATAACAAAGTTATAGTACACTAAATAAGCTACAAAATGTAGTTAGGAAGATTTATCAAAGGGGTTTTGCAAAATACCCAAAATAACCCCTCAAGTGAAAACTCAATGGGAAATTCAGAAAATTCAGAATCTGAATTTTGACCTCTTCATAAAGTTCAGCCGTGTTCTCTATTTTCCAAAACTCCAATCCACAAAGTCAAAATATCAAATTGGCGCCAAATTATCTTAGGCACGTCCTAGAAAAGTTTGGAGGCCAATCTCAGCCGTTTGACATGGTTTGACATGGTTTTGCCTTGGGACACAGCAGTGAGACACTGGCAACTTGAGGACATGACAACTCACTGTACACGGCCAGAAACCCCTCGACTCCCACACATAAACGACAAAGCTTACATCAGGGAACAAATCTTACACGGCGATCTTGCCCAAATTCGTGAAGATATGAAGCCTATCAGTGTTAGAACAAGAGCATAAGCAATGTGCCACGTGCTCGACCACGACTGACGCGCCGGTGCACGCTAGCCCCGCGCGCCCACGCTGGTCCATGCCCGACCGTGCACCGCGCCCGCTCCTATAAAGCCACCCCGAATGCGCAACACTCCACTCCGCACTTGCCCTCACTGTCCAGATCCAGCTCTTGGTTCCAGCGAGCTCTACGCCACCCGCCTGAGCCACCTGAGCGCCGGCCACCCCCGCCAACGACCCGCACATCAACGTGATTGCCACAACCTCCCCTACGTTGTCAACCACTTCGTCGAAGCTATCTCGCCGCCGGTAAGCCCCGCCGCCCTTTTCTCCATCGCGGGTACTGTTCCAATAGGGGAAGGACCGCGGGTTAGATTCAGGGTTACCCCATGGGGTTTTCTGCATTGTCAGACTCGGTAGAATAGTAATCCGAGGACCTATTTGTAAGGGACAAAGGAAAAGTGTACCAGGGACCCTAGCGCAAAGTAGATTCTTCTTTTCCATTTGAAATTCAATTATTTAAATCTGCAGCAAACTAGTTAAATGAATAACTTGAAGAATACTCATCCAAATTTAGTCAAACAAATTTTGTTAGGCTCTGTGATTTATGCACTATCAAACAAAAATAGTAAACTTCATGTTTTTTGTACTAATTTTTAGAGTATGAATTTAAATTAGGAAGCTACCCAAACCTTATTAATACATAGAAAAATAGAAATACTTCTATACTGGACTGGAGAGAATTTGTAGAAATACTTACCAAGCATATACACTATTTAAAAATAATGAACACCCTAGTATACAAGAGTAAATCAGAGATATCCATTAAAGACTATTTCTGCCTAAACTTTAGAAAAATGAAAAAGGTAATAGAAAATAAAAACTAGAGCATGACCATATTTTTCCTAGTTTGCCTAAGTTATATAGAACCTAGGAAAAATGTATGGAACCCTAGTCTAGTGCTAATCTAAGTTTATTATTTTATTAGGCATTAAAAAAATCAAGAAAAGCCATGATTAAAAATACAAGGGCAAATACAATAATGGCAAGAAAAATTCAGTAGACCTCTAACTACTAGTATACCACTACAAAAATGGTAAATACCTCAAACCATCACAGTAAGTAAGTTAAACAAAAAGAACCTGGATTTAGCCAATACTTCAAATAAATTAAAAGAAGGACTAAAAATGTGAAACCGTGAACAAACCAATTTTTACCCAAACACTTATGATGTAAGCCACCAGAGAAAAAATATGAAACTAAGATAAAAATATGATGTAATACACCTCACTCCCCGCCCCATGAAAAAGGCCAAATATTCCAAGAAATTCTACCACCCCTTCATTTTGAGCAAAATTAGCCAATTTCTAGAATGATTGCTCTTGCGCAAAGAAGAAGGTAGAAAAATTAGGAAATCCGTTTTTCGACATTTTTCAAATATAGTAGTAGTAGAAAGCACCACTAGGCCCTAAAACTTTAGAAAATCACAACAAAAAGACCAGTAGGTATCATTGGCTAAAATTTGGTACAAAGTCTTATTATTACCCCTAGATGCCAGCAAAAATAAACCTTAGGTAAAAATTCACTTTTAGAAGAGAGTTGTAGTTCAAAGTACCCCGTCTGCCCTAAATTTTAATATTTTTGTACAGAGAGAACCATTATCATTTTAAGCCTCAATTTTTGAGACTGAGTTATACAAACCAGTGAGAAGCCACTGTAATGTTTATAGAATTTTTGTAAATTTTTTAAGCTATGTTGTAGTTCAAACCTACTCTAAAAATGCATAAGTAGGAAAGGGAAAACAGAGGATTAATAGAAGTGATAAATCTTAACCATAAAATGCTTCAGCCAAGAACCTTATTTAATCATCACTAAGACATAGAGGGATTGTTGAGTACAACCTTAATCCAACTTCCTAGATTGACCACACCTACTTCTAATTGCCAAGTATACCCCAAAAACCATGAATAAGGGAGCTAAGACCTGCCCTGCTAACTTGAGCACTTCACCTCGCATTTCAATTATTAATTTACATACCATGGCATACATATCTCTTATTCATTGCATTCATTTCGATTGCAACCTGACTGATGTAGAGTACGTGCTCATCCCCGAGCAAGGAGCTGCCCAAGAGGAAGCCTAGGAGCCAGCTCCAGAGCCTACCACTCAGGATCTCCCTGCAGCCCCAGCTTTTGAAGGCAAGCCCCAGTTTTATGCATAACCATTATATATGCTACTTTACTACACTTAATGTTTGTAGGTTTGTAATGTGCACTTAACTATAGAAGTTGCTTGAAACCCTTAGTTGCATGAACTCAGGATTCCTTTTTGAGATGGATACTAGTGTGCTAGGTCGAGTAGCTGCTTTGCTATTCAAGATCTCGGTAGAAGTCGATTGATTTTTCTAGCACTCGCGCGAGGTCAGGCATTGATTGTATTCATCTTGATAACGGGATCTATGATGGTCTATGGACTTGGATCCAGGGTCGATGCCTTGTCTATGAGACGGAAATGGAATTAAGGATTAATATGTGGATACCTCAGTCAAGCGTTTGAATGTACTAAACACATGTCGAGAAATATGGTAACCGATAAACCTAGTACCTGAGTGAACCTGCTCGTAGACATTACTCCTCACTGGACCTGAGACGGGTTCTCCCATGCTAGCTATGGTGGGTACAAGTGCGACCGTTGCACGGCGGCAGCCGGGGACAATTGGAGCATTGTACGCCAAGGTCGCGAGCCATGTTCTATTGCCAGGGAATCGATGGGGACGGTTGACGTGTGTGGGGACGGAGTGCCCCTACAGGTCGTGTGTTTAGGTTTACCTTGCAAGGATAAAAACTCGATTTGAATCGTCTGCTTCTCGCAGCTAATGAGACTGCTTGACCCCTTGTACTGCAATGAGTAAAAAGTGAAATGAGGTTTTACTTGAGATAACATGTTGATTGTACTAAATGATTGTTACCATGTATGCTTAGAAAGGAGCAAACCTAGCTTAAGTAAATATGCTAGAATTGGAAAAGCTAAAATTGTTTTTAGACTCAGCTAGTGCTTTTGGCAAACAAAACTCCTCAGCCAAACAGTTGCATGGTCTAGAGGTAGAGGAGTAGACTCCTCACACCGGGTAAGTCTAGCTGAGTATTAGTATACTCAGCCTTGCTTGTGGCATATTTTGTTCAGGTACGCTACATGATATGGTTGACCGTGTGACTTGGCCTTCCACCCTGCCACCGGGTTGGACGGTTGAGTGGGATGCTGCCTCGATAGGAGAGGACCAGGAGGAGTAGTGGGCTAGGCCTTGCCCTAATCCTCCGTATCATCGTTATCGATTATCCGCTGCATTTTAATTATGAACTTGTTCTCCTTTATGGAAACTCTGATTCATGTAATAACTCTAGTACCTTAATTTGTGGTTTCATGTTTGTTGTATTCTCTCTGTGCCTCACCTTCGCCTGAGCTAGTGGTATTCGATCCTTGGTAAGTGGCTCTATCAGACTAGATCTGAGGGACTGACGGGTTATTCCGATTTAAGTGTGTTGCTGCCTCTAAGGCGTGACTTGGGCACTTAAGCTGGAATAATTCGGGCAGTTCTGCCACAGCTGGTATCGGAGCAAGTACCACTACAGATAAATCAATAAGTCTTGAATGCCAACTTTTCAAAAATAAAACATGGCTTAGAAACCAGTGTTGGAATTGTCAGGACTAGAATGCTAGACCTGGGACAAAAGGCCTTAGGAATATTGGGGAAACCAGGTGGCTATATAAGTAGGCCATATAGGCCAGTCTTAGAATTGTAAGGATGCCTAAGAAGCACCCCTCTGATCAGTGAGGAGACGTCTTTCTAGCATGCATGCATTATAAAATATGGAGAAACTAGAAACTAAGGAAAAATGCATCTCACTAGGAATCTAATTTAACCCACCCCCTTTTTAACAACCCGGGCACATGTTTTTCCTTTCCAATACCATAACATTTACGTCTAACCCTCTTTCACAGATGACTTCACCTACCCCCATCAATGGAGGAGACACTTGTTTCAGTTCTGACTACCTTTCCCACGAGGGCTTTCCCTTCATCTTGTGGGATGTGCTCTGCTCTGCCAGTTACCCTACACCCCTCTGTATACGGTGCAGCTATACGAGGAGCATCGGGTGCCACGTTGTAGGGTTTGGCTGACTCTGGAGGCTCACCCTCTGTAGCCAGGTTGGCGCCCCTTTAACTCCGAGACTCTTGGGTTCAGGGCGGACGACACCACCGAGGCCGCAACTATGAAGACCCTGATGACCTTCTGCGGATACCATCACTTGGAGATGGTAATGCACCCACTGGGACTTTTCCCCGCTAAGAAGGGGGATGACCCATGTGGTGCAACCGAGTGACCCACGTGAAGGACGTGTGGGCTATGCATCCCGACCAAGTTGGGAGGATCACCGTTCAGTGTATGAGCGCACTGTACCGCCTACAGGCCCTGCAGAGCGACGCCACGACACACCTCACTAACCTTGCTCAGACCACAAAGATCACCCTCGACAGTCGAGAGGACTTCGTGGTCAACTTGTCTTCAGAATTGGTGGACAAGGACCTACAGGTGGAACAGTTAAGCCAGCGCATCGCGAACTTAGAGCAGCAGGTGGAAATCCGAGATAACACTATCGATATCCTGGAAATCTAGCTCCACGATGTCCAGGAGGAACTTGAGGAAGCCAATGACCACCTGGAGATGCACCACCAGGACATGGAGGCAGATGAGGTAGAAAACAAGGAAGAGGAGGCTCCCGAGGAACTAGAGCCAGCTCCCGGTCAAAATGCGACTCTCTCCGGGATGCCCCCTTCACCCGCATCCAGCGTTGCCTCTACCACTCAGGGTTGATGGGTTAGTTTGACATATTAGGAGGATAGAAACCCACGCGAGCTTAGTTTGGTATCAGCTTTTGGACTAGGTTTATGGGTAAACTCGCCTAAAATGTTGTAACCAATGAAAACTTTTATGAGCAAGGAAATGAATGTAGTCATGTTATCCTCGTTTGATTCAATATTATGTTATGGCATTTTCTCCGTATGATATAAAGAATATTGTTTGGAATCATGGATCGAGGTAACAATGGCAAAAAAATTTATTTGCAGATGGCAGCTAGGCAGCGTCGCGGGCAGAACAAGCAGGTTCCCATGCTAGCTCCTACGGTGCAGGAGCTAATGGCTCAGCAGAATAAGATTCTGCGGCAGCTATTGTAGCGCCAACCCCACCCTCAGCAGTATGGTGGAGGCCAGTCGCAACGTCCTCCGGCCGCGGCAACCTATCAAGAGTTCCTGAGCATGCAGCTACCCTTGTTCACCAAGGCAGAGGATCGCTAGACGCCGATGTGTGGCTAAGAGTTGTGGAGTCAAAGTTCCCACTCCTCACGGGAGCTTGCCCTGATGACACAAAGACCCATTTTGCCGCACAACAGCTTTGCGGACCTGCTAGGACATGGTGGGACCATTTCCGTGCCATGTTACCTGCTGACCATGAGGTGACATGGGAGGAATTCAAGACGGCTTTCAGGGGACACCATATTCCAGCAGGGATTCTAGACCGCAAGCTCAACGAGTTCTTGGCTTTGACTCAAGGGACCCGCACTGTGTTGCAGTATGCCTAGGCCTTCAACGACCTGTGCCAGTATGCGGGTTACCATGCAGATTCATATGAGAAGAAGAGAGATCGTTTCCGCAGAGGTTTAAACACCAAGCTTCGTGAGCGCCTCAACACTATTCGTACTAATAGCTTCAATGAACTAGTCAACCTTGCCATATCATAGGAAGACTGTAATGTAGCTCACCAGGTAGAGAAGAAGAGGAAGGCACCAATGTCAGGACCCTCGGCTCCACCCTAGATATTCCGGATTGTCTCCAACAGTAAGAGTAGAGGATTCCAGCAGCACGCAGGAAGATGGGTTATCAGGCCACCTCAGCAACAGCAGCAAGCACCCAACCATTTCCCTGCTCTCGCTCCAAGGAACAATCAGCAGCAACAGCAACAGTTCCGCCAAGAGAATGGAAACAAGTGCTTCAAGTGCGGCAATGTGGGCCACTATGCCAAGAATTGCCCACGGAATCAGCCAAGGCAGATGCCAGCACCCAACCAAGACAAAGGGAGGAAGCAGAAAGTGCAAGTCAGATAAGGGAAGCTCAACTTCACTACTCTGGAGGAGCTACCTGAAGGAACACCCGTCATGACTGGTACCTTTTTAGTTTTTAATCAACCTGCATTGATTCTATTTGACTCTGGTGCATCACATAGCTTCATTAGCCGGAAATTTAGCGTTAAATGCCAACTGCCTTTCTATCATACCCAAGGGTCTTTCATGATAGCAACGCCTAGGGGCAAAATTGCAACAAACCAATTAAATCAAAATGTGCCTATTCAACTGGGAAGCAAAATTGTCAAAACCACCCTCCTCATTCTGGGGATGGATAATGTGGATATTATTTTGAGAGCCAACTAGATGACCCAACACCAAGTAGTGCTAGATGTCGCCAACCGCATCGTTGAAGTCCATTCCCCAACCTGTGGAAGGTTCACCTTATATTTGCCCAGCCAAGGAACCACTCGGTCATGTGCTTTTTCTATGATAGAGTTACCCTTGAAGAAAATTCCAGTGGTATGTGAGTATGCAGATGTTTTTCCTGATGAGTTTCTAGTAATGCTGCCGGATCGGGATATTGAATTTTCTATCGAGTTGCAACCGGGAACGTCACCTATTTCCAAGAGGCCCTACCAGATGCCACCCGCCGAACTGGCAGAATTGAAGAAACTGCTGCAAGAACTACTGGACAAAGGTTTCATCCGCCCAAGTACTTCACCTTGGGGATGTCCAGCCTTGTTCGTGAAGAAGAAGGATGAAAGTTTGAGATTGTGTATAGATTACCGCCCACTTAATGCGGTGACTATCAAAAACAAGTATCCTTTGCCTGATATTGATGTTCTTTTCGACCAATTGGTCAGAGCTAAAGTGTTTTCCAAAATAGACCTTCGCTCCGGCTATCATCAGATCAAGATACGAGCAAGTGATATTCCAAAGACTGCCTTCTCAACCAGATATGGGCTATATGAATGTCTGGTGATGTCTTTTGGGCTAACGAATGTGCCAGCATACTTCATGTACCTGATGAATTCAGTCTTCATGCCTGAATTGGACAAATTTATGGTGGTCTTCATTGATGATATTCTGGTGTACTCGAAGAATGAAGCAGAGCACGCTAAACATTTGCGCACAGTACTCCAACGTCTGAGGGAGCACCGCCTTTATGCCAAATTGTCCAAGTGTGATTTTTGGCTGAAGGAAATCAAATTCTTGGGTCACACTATCTCTAAGGGAGGAATAGCTATTGATCCAGATAAAGTGCAAAAGGTGATGAATTGGAAGCCGCCAACAACTGTTCGTCAGATTCGAAGTTTTCTAGGATTGGTTGGTGTGACGGAACCTCCCAAGGTATTAGGCCCACCTATAGTTGTCCTTGTCCTAAGGACCTTGGACAACCCTGTAGATGCACATAATCACTCGACAAGTTCAGTAACTGTATCCTTACCATTTCGCCCAAGAGCGCTTCACCCGTCACACAGATATTACATCACATCGGAGGAAAGAATAAGCAGAAGCAAATTACAATAACTTAATTTACATTCATCAATATAGAGAGAGTGTATTATTATTACAAAACTAGGGTATTACGAGTGCATAGAGTATTATTACAGACCAGGGAGGCAAAACACCCTCCCGCACATAAGATTATTGTTTTCAATGTGGGAGGCAAACATCCTCCCGCGACCAACATCACTGCTGGGGTTCTTCCTTGGGTACCACCTTTGCACAGAAACAACGAAACTCTGCTGTTTCCTCACCTACAACAACATGGGTTCGAAAACCCTGAGTACGGAGTGTACTTTCGCAAGTCTTACCCGACAAAAGAAAAAGACTCCCAAGGATATGCTGGCTTGAGGGAGTCAAGGTAAGGCTATTCAAGAATCAAAGACTCTATTTGCAGAAATGCTTACTAACAGTGGATCCTTAAAAAATCAGTTTTATTACCAGGTTTAGTCATTACCTGTATCTAGAGTTCTTTTTACCCTAGTTCAAGCACATGGCCTATACTAGCCGTCTTTTATCAACCCTTCATTTCACTGGATTGCTACATGTAGGGCAGTGACCAAGTCTTCATATCCGAGAAGTAACGGCGATCCGAATCGATTAATACCCAGCTGGGGATCTCCAACCACACGACATATGTAGCACTTAACCCTTGCATATATCAACTTGCCACCGGGGTTCTCAAGACCAGACCGGGTTCATGCCAACCGAGAGCACAGATACACCACCGTCCAGCCTCTTGCCACGGAGGGTACACACTACTCTCTCCATCTCTCCACTCCCATTGCGTGTTGGCCTTTCTGGTATTGGTCTGCCCGAGGCAAAGGTTACCCATGACGAGGCATGTGGCCAGTTAAAAGGTCCTCAATCATCAAGCCTACATCAACACGGTCCTTAATCGACTCAGACGGAGACACTACACCAAGACTTCCTTCTCGTGCAAGTCACCCTCCCGGTCTCGTCTTTATCATTTACAATCCCAAAGTTTGGTACCTGACAGAGGTACATCTTTTCTGATGTTGAACCCATCATGGCCATGATGGATCCACCATCAAATCTTTTTCTTTGAAAACTCCCTGCCCACCTGAAGCATCATCTTTGCTTAAAACAAATCATTTTGTTTTCTAAGGCAACGATAAGCACCAGTAAACTTTTAAGCAAAACAGGTATCAAGGAAGGGTACACAGTTCCAAGGAAGGAAATGCAACAGTGGGTTTAGCACTCAACTCCTATCACCTAATGCATTATTCAAGTGATAAAGAGTTTAAAATCACAAGGAAAAAGGTAAATGCACCAAGACTTGCCTTGTGTTGTAGGGGAGTCGAGATCTGTTCCACATATATCAAAATAAAAACTATTCTCAGCAGGTGGAGTCTCAGTTGGTGGTGCAGTCTCTTCTTCTTCGACACTTACATCTTCTTCATTTTCTAAACATAACCATATATATACATGAATGCTCATGTGATGTTATGAATATGTAGTTATGATAGAACATAGTAAGTTATATCTTGAATATAACTTTCCTTCACGGTACATCTGGGTAACTAGGGTTTTCTGAGTCAGTACTCTATTAGGATAAGGCAAATATTACCTGAGAAAGCTAGGGTTTTGGGTTTGTGATAAACCCAACGGGTAGAAGGGTGCCCGATCTTTCGATGAGAGATGATGGAGGTGGAAAACTTGTTGGAGAACGATGTTGGCTACCCGACTACCACAACCAAGATGGTGTGGAGCCTTGAGCGACAGGTACACCGTCTCCTGATAAATACGATTTGGGGTGGAGGTCGACGTTGTGCTATCCGACTACAACAACCACAAGGGTGCTGCGCCTTAGCGATAGTTACACCGGCTCCTGTTGTTGCTGCTCTTGCCGTGCCAAGAACAACCTTGAACCTGCAAGCAATCGAGAACAAGCAAGAACAAGATAAAAAGCAGACGCTCACGGATCTGATAGAGTTGGGGTTCTGTTTCAAGTATTCGGATGGTCTAGCCAACACACGCGTTTACAAGGAAGTAGCAAAGGCTAAACTTACATCAAACAAAAAACCCAAGTTCTTTGGTGGCTGCTAGTTGCTTAAATAGAGGAATAGAAAGGAGTTCTAATGGAGAACGAAACTCTCTCGGCAGTTTCTGGACGCCTCGTTTGGTTTCTGTCATTGATTCTTGATGCACATGAAAGTAGACGAAGAGAGCTTTCCAACAAGTAGTTATTTGCACTAAACAACCTTGGGAGTGGAAAGTTATGCTCCATTTAATTTGGTGCATGCTGCAGTTACGAAATTGACTTGGGTAGAGCAGGAGTTGACTCGGCAGTTTCTGGACGCTTAGTGTGTGATCTCTCATTGATTCTTGATCCACTAGAAAGTAGACGAAGAGAGCTTTCCAACAAGTCCTTATTTGCTTTAAACAACCTTGGGAGTTGAAAGATATGCCCTCTTTAACATGCACTTGCTGCAGTTACGAAATTATCTCGGGTGCAACAACTTTTATTGCTTTGTTGTTTTTTCCACTCCAAGTTGGTTCACCTCCCAAACACCTGAGCATAATAAAGTTATAGCAAGGCTTTAGTACCTCATTTAAAGAAGAATTAGCTTCAACAGCAAGGAACGAGTTCACCTGATAATTAATTTTACGTGCACGGCCTCGTGTCATTGGTCCTTGATTAGCTACGAATGGTGTAGGGGTCACTGGTGTGGTTGTATCAATAATAGTGATGTCCTCATCATCCTCCCCTTCTTGCAACAAAGTCGTCGTCGACTCAAACGTGTCGTTCTCTCCTAAGTATGGTGTCAAATCTGCAATGTTAAAAGAGGAACTGACCCCAAAATCTGCTGGCAATTCAACTTTATATGCATTATCATTAATTTTGTGAAGCACTTTGAAGGGTCCAGCAGCTCTAGGTTGTAATTTAGATTTACGCAAATCATGGAATCTATCTTTCCTTAAATGCACCCATACTAAATCACCAGGTTGAAAGGTAATAGGCTTTCTACCCTTGCTACCTGCTTGTTCATACTTAGCATTCATGGCTTTAATATTTGCTTTAGTTTGTTCATGCAGGTTTATAATCAGTTCAGCACGGCGAGAAGCATCAAAATTCATTTTTTCAGAATGTGGGGTGGCGACAAGATCAATAGGAGCACGAGGGACAAAACCATACACAATTTCAAAAGGGCATAGTTTAGTTGTAGAATGCGGCGAACGATTATAAGCAAACTCAATGTGAGGCAAACATTCTTCCCATAATTTGATGTTATGTTTCAGAATAGCCCTAAGCATGGTAGATAAACTACGGTTTATGACTTCAGTTTGTCCATCAGTTTGAGGGTGACAAGTAGTAGAAAAGAGCAATTTAGTTCCCAACTTAGCCCATAATGTTTTTCAAAAATGACTAAGAAATTTAGTATCTCGGTCAGAAACAATAGTGTTTGGAACCCCATGCAAACGAACAACTTCCTGAAAGAACAAATCAGCAACATGGGTAGCATCATCAGTTTTGTGACATGTTATAAAGTGTGCCATTTTAGAAAATCTGTCCACAATAACAAAAATACTATCCCTCCCCTTCTTTGTTCTAGGAACAGGGAGAGGCATGTATAAACCATGTGGATTAAGACGGTACTTAGCTTTTTGACAAGTGGTGCAGCGAGCAACAAATCACTCCACGTCTCTTCTCATCTTTGGCCAAAAGAAATGGCTCGCTAATATGTCTTCTGTCTTCTTCACACCAAAATGTCACATCAACCCACCTCCATGTGCTTCCCGTAATAATAATATACGCACAGAACAAGCTAGAATGCATAATTTGTTAGCCCGAAACACAAAGCCATCGGTGAGAACAAATTTGTTCCATGTCCTTCCTTCTTTACATTGTAAAAGCACATCTTTGAAATCAGCATCGAAAGCATATTGTTTTTTAATTGTCTCCAAGCCAAAAATCTTAAAATCTAGTTGGGACAACATGGTGTACCGACGAGACAAAGCATCCACAATGACATTATGTTTTCCTTTCTTATGTTTGATCACATAGGGAAAAGATTCAATAAATTCGACCCACTTGGCATGCCTACGGTTCAGATTTGTTTGTCTCCTTAGATGTTTCAAAGATTCATGATCAGAATGTATAACAAATTCTTTAGGCCATAAGTAGTGTTGCCATGTTTCCAAAGTTCGAACTAAAGCATATAATTCTTTATCATAAGTGGAATAGTTCAAACTAGGACCATTCAGTTTCTCACTAAAATAAGCAACAAGCTTCCCTTCTTGCAACAAGACACCACCCAAACCAATACCGCTAGCATCACATTCCAATTCAAAAGTCTTATTAAAATCAGGTAATTGGAGAAGGGGTGTATGAGTTAACCTATCCTTCAAAGTCTCAAATACATCCTCTTGCGCCTTGCCCCAAGAAAATGTAGCACCCTTCTTCGTAAGCTCATGCAGCGGCCCTGCGATGGTGCTGAAATCTTTCACAAATCGACGATAGAACCCAGCAAGCCCGAGAAAGCTTCGGACTTGCGTGATCGTGGTAGGGACCAGCCAGCTATGTATTGCCTCCACCTTAGCCTGATCAACTTCAATTCCCTGTGGTGGTACAACATAGCCAAGAAAAGAGACACGGTCTGTGCAAAATGTGCACTTGTCAAGGTTACCAAATAAGTGTGCTTCACGTAAAGCATTAAAAACAGCACGTAGATGATTAAGATGATCTACTAGACAGTTGCTATAGATCAAGATGTCATCAAAGTAGACGACCACAAATCTTCCAATGAAAGCACGTAAAACCTCATTCATTAATCTCATGAAAGTACTAGGTGCATTAGTAAGACCAAAAGGCATGACTAACCACTCGTACAAACCAAAGTTGGTTTTAAATTCTGTTTTCCATTCATCTCCTAGCTTCATGCGAATTTGGTGATATCCACTACGTAAGTCAATCTTAGAGAAAATCATCGAGCCACTAAGTTCATCCAACATATCATCTAACCTACGGATAGGATGACGATACCTGATGGTAATGTTATTAATTGCCCGACAATCTACACACATGCGCCATGAGCCATCTTTCTTTGGGACTAGTAAAACAGGGACAGAGCAAGGTGATGAGGACATCACTATGAGTACGACTACACCAGCAGCACCTCCACATCAAGCGCCACTTCCTTCATTAGCTGGGCCAATCACTCGGGCCCGTGCCAGAGATCTTAACTTCGTCATGCTACTGAAGAATGAGGGCCCAGAAGAATAGACGACCAGCCCAACTGCGGCCCATAGTGGACGACCTAGGGTTGGCCGCCCCTAGGGGCTGCGCCCCCTCTCTATTTATCCAGGAGCTGTGCCTCCTTTGTTTGGCGAGTTTTGTTTTACATAGCTACTCTCGAACACGCGCAAATCTGCGCTGTCTTCGTGTATTCAGAACTCCACCCTCGAGTAATAGATTAGATTGCTCGCATATTTTTCTTGTTCGTTCTTCGATTGCGCACAGGAAACGATCTTCGTGATCAGGCCGATCTCGCATCAGCAAGGTCGGTAATCACAGGGAGTTGGTTCAGTGATTGCATTGGTGCCTCGGGCTTGCTCGTCGTAGTCGGATCGCAAGGGTCATCTTCCGCCAAATCGGAATTATCTCTACTCGCCGAAAGATCGGGCACCTCAGCTACATCAATTGGTATCAGATTTCCAGGTTGATCGGTGAGTTTATCGAGTGTTTTTTTTCTCCTACAGTCCACAAAACTACATAAAAATTCAGGTTAGACCTTATACCAGCACCCTTTTGAGCCTCGCACCTTCTTTCAATAATCTGCATTGTTGAATTTGTGTGCTTTCGCGTCATTTGTTGCTGGTCGCATTGTGTTTTTTTCTCACCATCCTTCTTCTTCCTTGTTTTTCTCCTTCGGTTACATCAAACCCTAGCGCGCCGCAACCATCTTCCTTGTTTTTCTCCTTCGGTTACATCAAACCCTAGCGCGTCGCAACCATCTTCCTTGTTTCTCTCCTTCGGTTACATCAAACCGATTCAACGCCACAAACCGAGTCAACGCCGCTTCCTTGTTTTTCTCCTTCGGTTACGTAAAAAAAAACAGAAACAAAAAAAAAAGAAAAAGAAAGAGAAAGGATAGAACCAGAGAACAAACAAAAAAATAGGGAAAGGAAACAAAGCGGTTGTCTCATCTCGGTCGGTTTAAACATAACTTGAGGTACCTTCCTTAAACCGGGCATAACTTTTCGCTCGGTTGTCCAAAAAATCTGAAATTTTTACAGGAGCTAGTTGACACCATTCTGAGGCCGGCCAAACTTGTCAAAAAAATTCAGGAAAATAAAGAAAAAAATTCGTCAAAGTTCTCGCACGCTTTTCAGAGAACTTCCTGATTTTCTGTAGACCACATCTGAACTCTGTTTTAGGTGAAACTTCGTGTAGCTCCTATTTTGTTGCTTCTAGTGCTGAGAAAAATATCAAAAAAATCATACAAAAAAGAAAAACAAAATCACCTGTGATTCCTACTAGTGCCTTTTTGGCATCACTAGTACAATATTTACGATACTGCCATTCTGCTAGTTCCATCCGTCCTTTGCACCTGTGGCCAGCAATATAGTTTCGTGTTTTGCACTATAATTCAACTTTGCATTATTGTTTGATCGTGCTAATCCTTGACTTGAGTGCAGCCTACCCAGAACTCCACATATTTCTACGACGAGCAGATTTCTGTTTCTCCACGCAATCGCTCATCCAATCTTTCACCGGTTCCACCTGTTGATTGCAGTTCACCACTGTGGCTTGGTAAGAACGTATAAGAACTTGATAACAGCATTCCATTGAGCGAGCAAGTTGTCACCACCATTCCCCTGTTGTCGTCGGTTTTTTCTCCTTTTGGTGTTTTGGTGTTTGCGCTAACTATGGCAGGAGCACACGACATGGTGGATGCCCAGTTGCAGGAATTAAGGGAACAAGTTGATGGACTTGCTGCTGACATTAGGACGATGCATGAACGGCTTGATTCAACAGTCACTTCGACGACCGAGCGTTTCAACCAACTTGACCTTGCTCAAACGGCGACTCGCACCACACTCGACACCATCCTGGCACGCCTTGATGCGTTGACCACAAAGATGTAGCAGGAATACGGTGGTGACACTGAGCAGGACGATGGAGATCGCCTTGGTCGTGCACGCCGTGTGGTTCGTCATCCCCCTAATGACTTATTTTCTAAGATTAAATTTAAAATTCCATCTTTTAATGGTAAATATGATCCTGCTGCATATCTTGATTGGGAATTGGAGGTAGAACAGAAATTTTCATGCCATGATATTCCTGCTAATAGCCAAGTGAAGGCTGCCATTAGTGAATTTACTGATTTTGCTTTAATTTGGTGGCGTGAGTATAAACAAAAACTTCCCATTAACAGTGTCACTACTTGGACCCAATTAAAAACTGCCATGCGCCACAGATTTGTTCCTTCCTATTATGCTCGTGATTTGCTTAACAAAATGCAGCGTTTTCAACAAGGTTCACAATCTGTTGAGGAATATTACCAAGAGTTACAAAAGGGTATGCTTCGTTGTGGTTTGGTTGAGTCGGATGACGCTGCTATGGCGCGTTTTCGTGGTGGTTTGAACAGGGAAATTCAGGATATACTTGATTATAAGGATTATTTTGATATAACCACATTGTTTGAATATGCTTGCAAAGCTGAACGTGAAGTGCAGGGACGACGATCAAAGGCATATACTAACTCTTTTGCAGGCCGGGGTCCGACACACAGCTCAATTCCTTCCAGCCCTGCACCTTCTACGCCTAGCACTACACCGCGCACAGGGACAACCAAGCCAGTGGCGCCCCCTGCCAAAGGCGCCGCTTCTTCCACAGGACGTACACGGGATATTCAGTGCCATCGTTGCAGAGGGTTTGGGCACATGATTCGGGACTGCCCAAACAAGCATACCTTGCTTATACGTGACAATGGTGAGTACTCCTCAGCCAGTGATTTTGAGGAAACTAGTCATGCTATGATTGCCACTAACCATGCAGAAAATGAGGAAGTCCACGTTGATCCCATCGACGCCGATAGGTATGAGTCTTGTTGTGCAGAGTGTTCTCAGCACACAGGTTGCCCAGGCCGAAAAAAATCAGCGACACACTCTATTCCATACCAAGGGCGTTGTGCACGAACGGTAGATTCACATCATCATCGATAGTGGCAGCTGCAACAATTTAGCAAGTATAGCGTTGGTAGAGAAATTATCCTTGCCCACTCGCACACACCCACATCCGTATCACATTCAATGGCTTAATGATGGTGGTAAAATAAAGGTAACACGTTCGGTATGTGTCCCCTTTTCGCTGGGTTCTTATTCTGATTATGCTGATTGCGATGTTATTCCTATGGAAGCATGCTCTTTGTTATTGGGTCGACCTTGGCAATATGATACTGATAGTTTACATCATGGTCGTTCAAATCATTATTCTTTCATGTTTAAAGGCCAGAAAATAATTATACATCCAATGACCCCTGACCAAATTTTGAAAGATGATCTTACTAGGGCTGCTAAAACTGCACAACAAGTCAAATCAACATCAGCCGCACCTATTAAATCTGAAATCAAGTTGCACTCACCTGTTTTACTTGCTACACGTGCTGATTTTGATGATCTCCATGAAGCTCATATGCCCTGTTATGCACTTGTATGCTCGCGCATGCTTGTTCCACTTGATGATGCACCGTCTTTGGATATACCCCCTGCTGTTGTTAACCTTTTGCAGGAGTATGCTGATGTTTATCCTACGGACTTACCACCGGGTCTTCCTCCCCTCCGTGGCATTGAGCATCAGATCGATCTCATCCTCGGAGCTTCTCTTCCGAACCGCGCCCCGTACCGTACAAATCCAGATGAGACGAAGGAGATCCAGCGCCAGGTGCAGACGCTGCTTGATAAAGGTTACATTTGAGAGTCTCTTAGCCCTTGCTCGGTTCCTGTTTTACTCGTTCCAAAGAAAGATGGGTCATGGCGTATGTGCGTAGATTGTCGTGCTATTAATAACATAACAGTTCGTTATCAATATCCTATTCCACGCCTTGATGATATGTTAGATGAGCTTAGTGGTGCCGTTATTTTCTCTAAGGTTGATCTGCGTAGCAGTTACCATCAGATTAGAATGAAACTCGGTGACGAATGGAAAACGGCCTTTAAAACGAAATTTGGTTTATATGAATGGTTGGTTATGCCATTTGGATTGACTAATGCTCCCAGCACCTTTATGCGTTTAATGAACGAAGTTCTACGGGCCTTCATAGGTTTGTTTGTTGTTGTTTATTTCGATGATATCCTTATTTTCAGCAAGTCTATAGAGGAGCATTTAGAACATTTGCGTGCTGTTTTTGATGCTTTGTGTGCTGCTCGCTTGTTTGGTAACATGGAAAGTGCACATTTTGCACGCAACGTGTCTCGTTTCTTGGTTATGTGGTTACTCCGCAGGGCATTGAGGTGGATAGCAGCAAGATTGCTGCCATTCGGGAGTGGCCTACACCGACGATGGTCACACAAATTCGGAGCTTTCTTGGACTTGCCGGTTTCTACCGCAGATTTGTTCGTAATTTTAGCTCCATTGCAGCACCTCTACATGAGCTTACAAAGAAAGATGTGTCGTTTGCTTGGAGTGATTCGCAGGAGGTAGCGTTCAACACTTTGAAAGATAAGTTAACCCAAGCTCCCCTCTTGCAATTGCCTGATTTTAATAAAGTTTTTGAGCTTGAATGCGACGCTAGCGGTATTGGGCTAGGTGCTGTTTTGTTACAAGAAGGAAAACCAGTTGCTTATTTTAGTGAAAAATTAAGCGGTGCTAGTCTGAAATATTCTACTTATGATAAGGAGCTTTACGCTTTAGTGCGCACTTTGCATACATGGCAGCACTATCTTTGGCATCGTGAGTTCATAATTCATTCTGATCATGAGGCTTTAAAACATATTCGTACCCAAACAAATCTGAACCGTCGTCATGCTAAATGGGTCGAATTCATTGAGTCCTTTCCTTACATTATTAAACACAAGAACGGGAAGGACAATGTTATTGCTGATGCTTTGTCTCGTCGCTATACCATGCTGTCACAATTAGATTTTAAAATCTTTGGTTTGGACACTGTGAAGGATCAATATGTTGACGATGCTGATTTTAAAGATGCTTACCATGGGGCAAATTTCACATACAGGATGGGTTCCTGTTTCGCGCTAACAAGCTGTGTGTTCCAGCTAGCCCGGTTCGTCTTTTGTTGTTACAGGAAGCGCATGGAGGCGGTCTCATGGGGCATTTTGGCATCTACAAAACGCATGAGGTGTTGGCTGCCCACTTCTTTTGGCCTCGGATGCGCGCTGATGTTGAGCACCTTGTTGCACGCTGCACTACTTGTCAGAAAGCTAAGTCACGGTTGAACAACCATGGTTTGTATATGCCTTTGCCTGTCCCTTCTTCTCCTTGGCTTGATATTTCTATGGACTTTGTTTTGGGCTTGCCTAGAACTAAGAAGGGGAGGGATAGTATTTTTGTGGTTGTTGATAGATTCTCTAAAATGGCTCACTTTATACCTTGTCATAAAACTGATGATGCTAGCATTATTGCTGAATTGTTCTTTAGAGAAATTATTCGTTTACATGGTATTCCAAAAACAATAGTCTCTGATCACGATGCTAAGTTTCTACGCCAATTTTTGGAGATCTCTTTGGAATAAATTGGGAACTAAATTGTTGTTTAGCACTACTTGTCACCCTCAGACTGATGGACAAACTGAGGTAGTAAATAGAACTTTATCTACCATGCTTAGGGTTGTTTTAGACAAGAATTTGAGACGTTGGGAGGATTGCTTGCCTCATGTTGAATTCGCTTACAATCATGCCACACATTCTTCTACAAAGATGTGTCCTTTCTAGATTGTTTATGGTTACATCCCTAGGGCACCTATTGATTTGATTTCACTTAATGCTGCGAACGCCCCACATGTAGATGCTGCTGCACATGTTGAACAAATGATTACCATACATGAACAAACGAAACAGAACATTGCTGCTACTAATGCAAAAAATCAGGTTGCTGGTAGTAAAGGAAGAAAACATGTTACTTTTGAGCCGGGTGATATGGTTTGGTTGCACTTGAGAAAGGATCGATTTCCTACTTTGCGCCGTTCTAAATTAATGCCTCGTGCTGCTGGTTCTTTTAAGGTGCTAACAAAGATTAATGATAATGCTTATATCCTTGACCTGCCTGCGGAATTTGGTGTTTCCACTAGTTTTAATGTTGGAGATTTGAAACCATATATGGCCGAGGATGAGGAGTTGTCGTCGAGGACGACTTCACTTCAAGAAGGGGAGGATAATGAGGACATCACTACGAGTACGACTACACCATCAGCACCTCCACATCAAGCGCCACTTCCTTCATTAGCTGGGCCAATCACTCGGGCCCGTGCCAGAGATCTTAACTTCGTCATGCTACTGAAGAATGAGGGCCCACAAGAATAGACGACCAGCCCAACTGTGGCCCATAGTGGACGACCTAGGGTTGGCCGCCCCTAGGGGCTGCGCCCCCTCTCTATTTATCTAGGAGCTGCGCCTCCTTTGTTTGGCGAGTTTTGTTTTACGTTAGCTTTAGCTACTCTCGAACACGCGCAAATCTGTGTTGTCTTCGTGTATTCAGAACTCCACCCTCGAGTAATAGATTAGATTGCTCGCATCTTTTTCTTGTTCATCCTTGGATTGCGCACAAGAAACGATCTTCGTGATTAGGCTAATCTCACATCAGCAAGGTCGGTAACCACAGAGAGTTGGTTCAGCGATTGCATTGGCGCCTCGGGCTTGCTCGTCGTAGTCGGATCGCAAGGGTCATCTTCCGCCAAATCGGAATTATCTCTACTCGCCGAAAGATCGGGCACCTCAGCTACATCACAAGGACTAAGGGACTCACGCACATAACCTTTATCGAGCAATTCTTGTACTTGTCGCTGAATCTCCTTGGTTTCTTCTGGGTTGATCCTGTATGGCGCTCGGTTTGGCAAGGAAGCCCCTGGGATGAGGTCAATCTGATGTTCAATTCTTCTTATCGGTGGCAGCCCAGGTGGCACTTCTTTTGGAAATACATCAACATAGTCCTGCAAAAGATTAGTGATAGTAGAAGGCAAAGTAGATGGTATGTTGTGAAGTGAGAACAAAGCATCCTTGCATATAAACACATAGCAGATTGCATCAACATCATTTAATTCAAGTAAATCAGATTTGGAAGCAAGGAAACAAGCACTTTTCAGTTGTATTTCATTTTTCCTTACATGAGCAGATTTATAATTATCACTCTTAGGTTGTACCAATTCCTTTGTAACATCTAGATTTTTATTATAAACAGATTTGTTTTTCTCTTTGCATGCTCTAGCAACTTCATCTTTCAAGATAGCATCGGGGGACATAGGGTGCAAAACAAGCTTCTTCTCATTATGCATAAAAGAGTATTGCTTTGTTTTACCATGATGCACGGTGTCCTTATCAAATTGCCATGGTCTACCAAATAACATAGAGCAAGCTTGCATGGATACCACATCACAATCAATATAATCATGGTATGAACCAATTGTAAATTTCACATGGACCATACCTGTTACCTTAAGCTTACCACTATCGTTGAACCATTGGATGTAGTAGGGGTGTGGATGTGGAAGCGTTTTTAGCCCAAGCCTCTCTACCATGGTGGTGCTTGCTAAGTTGTTACTGCTTCCTCCATCAATTATAATACGACAAGATCATTCCAAAACTACACATTTAGTTTGGAACAGGTTGTGTCGCTGGTTTTGTTCAACTTTAATAATTTGGGCACTCAAGACACGTCTTACAACCAGGCTCTCATAGTGTTCAGCATATGCAGCCCCAATGTGCTCTACATCATCATTCTCCTTTTCTGCTTCTTGGGCATCAAGCATGGCATATGTATCATTATCTAAATCACTGGCTGATGAGTACTCACCATTTTCTCTTATAATTAGCACACGCTTGCTTGGGCAGTCCCTTCGGATGTGCCCAAATCCTTTACATTGGAGGCACTGGATGTCCTTTGTTCTTCCCGTGGAAGCAATAGAAGATGATTTGGCTGCAGCTTGGGAGGATGCTTTCCCTGTCTCAATAGCACGAGAAGGTGCTAATTTCGATGTTGTTGTGGATGACCGGTTGGAAACATCTCCCTGAAAATCATGGTTAGTGCTAGCAGCACTAGTGCGGGGCTGCCATGATGTATTGCGACCTGCATAAGTATTAGCTCTCACGCGTCATCCTTGCACTTCTCTTTCAGCCTTACAAGCAAAATGGAATAATCGAGTAATGTTATTGTAGTCCTTGTAAGCTAAGATATCTTGAATTTCTCTTGTCAAACCACCCACGAACCTAGACATTGCAGCCTCTTCATTTTCTACCAGACCACATCTTAGCATGCCTATTTGTAATCCTTGATAAACCCAACGGGTAGAAGGGTGCCCGATCTTTCGATTAGAGATGATGGAGGTGGAAAACTTGTTGGAGAACGACGTTGGCTGCCCGACTACCACAACCAAGATGGTGTGGCGCCTTGAGCGACAGGTACAACGTCTCCTGATAACTACGATTTGGGGTGGAGGTCGACGTTGTGCTATCCGACTACAATAACCACAAGGGTGCTGCGCCTTAGCGATAGTTACACCGGCTCCTGTTGTTGCTGCTCTTGTCGTGCCAAGAACAGCCTTGAACCTGCAAGCAATCGAGAACAAGCGAGAACAAGATAAAAAGCAGACGCTCACGGATCTGATAGAGTTGGGGTTCTGTTTCAAGTATCCGGGTGGTCTAGCCGACACACGCATTTACAAGGAAGTAGCAAAGGCTAAACTTACATCAAACAAAAAACCCAAGTTCTTTGGAGGCTGCTAGTTGCTTAAATAGAGGAATAGAAAGGAGTTCTAATGGAGAACAAAACTCTCTCGGCAGTTTCTGGACGCCTCGTTTGGTTTCTGTCATTGATTCTTGATGCACACCCAACTGCCACCATGCTTAAGTGCACAAGCTCTTAACATATCTTCTAGCACTTGATTAGTCCTTTCTGTTTGTCCATCAGTCTGAGGATGGTAGGCTGAACTAAAATTCAACTTTGTATCCAAGCTCTCATGCAACTTCTTCCAAAACCGAGAAGTAAACTGCGATCCTCGATCAGACACGATCTTCTTAGGTACTCCATGTAAACAAACTATCCGAGTCATATACAATTCTGCTAGCTTGGCTCCCGTATAATTAGTCCTCACAGGTATGAAAGTAGACGAAGAGAGCTTTCCAACAAGTAGTTATTTGCACTAAACAACCTTGGGAGTGGAAAGTTATGCTCCATTTAATTTGGTGCATGCTGCAGTTACGAAATTGACTTGGGTAGAGCAGGAGTTCACTCGGCAGTTTCTGGACGCTTAGTGTCTGATCTCTCATTGATTCTTGATCCACTAGAAAGTAGATGAAGAGAGCTTTCCAACAAGTGCTTATTTGCTTTAAACAACCTTGGGAGTTGAAAGATATGCCCTCTTTAACATGCACTTGCTGCAGTTACGAAATTATCTCGGGTGCAACAACTTTTATTGCTTTGTTGTTTTCTCCACTCCAAGATGGTTCACCTCCCAAACACCTGAGCATAATAAATTCGTAGCAAGGCTTTAGTACCTCATTTAAAGAAGAATTAGCTTCAACAGCAAGGAACGAGTTCACCTGATAATTAATTTTACGTGCATGGGCTCGTGCCATTGGTCTTTGATTAGCTACGAATGGTGTAGGGGTCACTGGTGTGGTTGTATCAATAATAGTGATGTCCTCATCAGTTTGGGAATCAAACAATGTCCAAAACATGTAAAACTTCACCCAAGCGCTTTGATTATTATATTAAGCTTGCCCAAAAAGTTTTATGATTTTTAGGGCTATCAATTAATTTCTAAAATTCCAAAAGTCTAGGTTTAGGCCTTCTTAAATGCTACATAATTCATGGTTGGGGCTGTTGGGGACTTGTTCTAAAATGCTATGAGTTAAGAACAAGGCAACACAAAATGTTAATGATTAAAGCCCTTTGTCCTCCAAAGCATTATTTCCCTCAGGATATAATGATCGTCAGACGAAGGTCATGAAGGACGTACCTTCATCATTGCAGTATATATTAATGAAAGAAGAAGCATATGAAACATGAGAAACAACATGAATAATCATACATCTTTTATATATCTTTATTAAATCATCATAAATGAAGACGAATAATATTGAATTACATTTGTACCTTCAGCTTGACATAAGGCAAAAATCCAAGCGTGACACACGAATGAATACAAATCAGCGTGAACAGTACTGTGGTACTGTTCATCTATTTATAGGCACAGGGCACAGCCTGTATGAAATTACATCCATGCCCTTCATGTTTACAATTGACATAAGGACAATCTATCGAGGACTAAATAGCATTTTCCTCTTTAAGTCAGTTCCTTTTTGGCTATTGAGCTGAAGCTTCCTCGCGCATAGCTTCGGAATTGATTCGACCTTCGTCCCGATCGACCTTCGTCCCGATCATGCTTTCCATATTGTGGATAGCTTCGTTCCAAGTCCGAAGGTTCCTGTACATATATTTCACTTGGAAAACATTGTTAATCATGTTTTTGAGGACCTTCGAAAGACGAACGCCCCCAACAGTAGCCCCTCGCAATATTAATTTGTTATAATAACGAATTTAGATTGCGACGTGAACGAAGGCCTTAAGCCGAAGGTCCAAAAAAACACCTTCCCTTTGCTAGAATAGCAACAGTCAATGACAGACGGGGCCCTTCAAGTTGCAACGCACTAGGCGTATAAATATGAACCCACGCCGGCAGCATTCTACACGCCAGTTCTGCCATTTGTGTTATTTTCTCAAATTTTTAGCTCTTGCTCACTAGCTCTCGCCTGATTTTCAAGCTTTTCGAGCTTCGGTTTAAAGACGTGTTTTCACCATGTCTGGGGAAAAGAAAATGACTGCAGAGACGAAGCTAACTGAGGAGACGAAGTTGTTTGAGGAAAAGAAAGCTGCGGATCCTTTTATCGCCGAGTTTATTGAGTCTATGTCAAAAACAAACACAAAGAAGATTACTAAAGAGATACTAGAAGGTTTGTATGAAGACACTAATGAAAGTGATAGTTATGATGTGGAAAGTGGGGATGAAGATTCTGAAGATTGGCCCTGGCGACCAAGCCATGCTGTCTTCAGAAAATCGACTATTAAACAGAGTCATCTTGACAACATGAGAGGAAGGTACTTTCGTGACATGTCTATCGTGAGAGCTGGCGGAGACAACATCATCACTGCCCCTGAGGAAAATGAAGTTGTTATCTATCGAAGCTTTTTTAAGGCTGGTCTTCGATTCCCTTTGAGCAAGTTTGTGGTTGAAGTGTTGAAGATATACTAGATCTTCCTTCATCAGATCACCGCCGAAGCCATAATAAGGATGGGGATTTTTGTATGGGCTGTAAGGAGTCAGGGGCTAGAGCCAAGCGCGAAGTGCTTCTGTAGTATGCACGAGCTTTTGTATGAGACGAAGGCTACTTGCAAAGAATAGTACCACAACAACTTCGGTTGTTATGGATTTATTGCCCGCCCCAACGCATGCCACCCGGTGCCAACATTCGAGAAGAGATGGCCCAGAGCTTGGATGGAGGAGTGGTTTAATGTTAAAAATGACTTAAAGGCAAGGGAAGATATCAAAGAAATCATTTAGCGACCCATTTGGTCTCGCTTCGGCCTTTGAAGGCCAAAGGTGAAAATTGATGACGCTGTTGAAGCATGTCAGAGTGCTTTTAGCACTGTTTGTTCCTTCATTGGCACAAGGGATTTGATTCAAGAGCATATATGTTTCAGGGTATGGCCGCTTGTGGAAAGCTGGGAAATGCCGAAGGAGACCACCACCGACTCTAGTGATGGTGGTCTGGTCCGACTGAAGTATACCTTCAGATTTAGGGAGAAGTTTGATGAGCCAAACAACGACTGGCTGAAGTGTATTGAAGCTACTAGTGATAAGCTACTTGGAGCTTACTCCAAGGCCGAAGATAATGCTTTGTCCGCAGCCTTCGGAGGCCGGGCGATGAAAAGACTGAATAGGGTCTTTGATGCGATTGGCTTCATATACCCCGATTATCGCTTCCCTCTGTGGGGGCAAGGTAAAAAGAGGAAGACTGCCGCTTCGGCCACTGTAGCTGAGCTGAAGGGCAAAAAGATGAAGATTCTGACCCACCGGCCGTGTTACATTGAACCGGCCGGGGTGCCTAAATTTGTCGAAGGAGCCTCTTCAACTGCTGAAGCAAGACAAGCTGCTTCAATTGCACAGAGCGTTGAAGAACCAACTATAATGCCGAAGACTCCTACAGTCGAGCCAGTCGAAGCTAAGGTTGATAAGGCTGAAGAGCAAAAGGTTGAAGAAATAATGAAAATGTCAGAAATTCTGAGCCCTCCAACAGAGGCAAATCTGCCAAAGGTGTAGAACTGCTGTGACTCCCAAGAGGAGAAGGATGGCCAATGTGCTGGATGCTGTGTTGGAGACTACAAAGGCCTTGAGCCTTGCTCCTACAAAGAAAATTGTTGAAGCTGCCAAAGCGCAAACCGAAGCCGAAACTGGGCAAGCAGAAACCGAAGCTACGAAGGCTCAGGCTGAAGCCAAAGCTGGGCCTTCAGCGCCCAGCGAGATGAAGGTTGTCACGCCTGAAGTTCAAGCTGGTCAGCAAACTTCAGATACCATTCTGACAGCAGGTGTAATACTCAAAATTGTATAAAAGGATTATATAGTGGATTCCTTATCTTATGTGCCATATTTGCATCATAAAAAGAGCATACATAAAAGTTGGAGATGAATTAAAACAAATGATAAAAAGAATATGCATCATGTTGGAGTTTTATATGTTTGCACGTTAAATAAAATAATAAGGATAATAACAATGAGATAATAATTCTAAAGGTTGGATCAAACCCTAAATGGAAATTAGAGTTTGGAAATAAGAAAAAGAGAAGGGATATAAAAAAATATAAATAATATATATATATAAATAAATATATTCAGAATTAATATCCCTAATTTCACAAATATAAGTTGAAGTGATGAGCCATAGAAGTTTGAATTTAAGTTTGAATTCAAATTTAACTTGGAAATGGAGGAAAGAAATTAGAGCAAAAATGGAAAAGAATAAAAGGGCTTCATGGGCCGTTTCTGCCTGATTTCAGCCCAAGACCAACACCCTCACACGCGCACCACTCGCACTGACGCGTGGGGCCCGGCTGCCAGCCCTCACCCGCTTACTATTTCTGTTGCTGGCACGTGGGCCCGGTACCGTGCCCTGGCATCAACCACTAGCGATTGGGCCCAGGCTGTCAGGCCACCTAACCCAACAGCACGCCCGAGCTTGGCGGACGAGCGCGCCAACGTCGCGGCATCGGGTGCGGCACCCCGACCATTCCTGTGCATACATATGTTGACCGCGCTAGATCAAGGAACGAGTAACCTAGCTGCCACTAGTCCAGAGAACACCGGCTGCCGCAATCAATAGGGCTTAGCACCGAGAAGAGAGAAATAGAGCAAGGGTGTCTGGGCGCCGCCGCGGGGAGGGAAACCTTCGATTCGCTGTCCACCGTGCTCTGGGGGTGTGCCGGGGGGCTTTTTCGGGGTGAGGGAAAGGAGCTTGTGCCCCCGCCGCGCCGAATTGCCAACTGGAGACTCGAAGGATCTTCACCAGTGTGCAGACACCATCGCGGTCGGCTTCTCTCCACGGTCCAAGCTCTGGGCCGCGCAACCAAGGGTGAGTACTGTCCCCATGGCCCCACTTTGGTCTCCGCTCTGTATTTCGCCATTTAATTTGAAGATTGTGCCGGGGGATCACCTACTTGGTGTGCACCGGCCATGGCGCCACCGTTGGGAGGAAGCACGGGTCCGCCGGCGTTGACCGTGAGGGAGGGATAGATGTGTGAGCTGGACGTTGATTGGGCGCCATCCGATCATAGATTAACGCCTTAGATTAGTTCGGGGAAGGAGAACGGCTCCTGGCCGTCCGATCCCTATCGGGCGGGCGCGATTGCCCTGCGCATACCGTTTCACACAGTAAAACTAGGACCGTTGGATGCGATCTAGGCGGATCCGGTGAACCCGAGTTGTGGCGAGCTGTGGGCCGCATGATCTAGATTCAGTGGCTAGGATTGTGTACCGATTCATGTAAATCGAGATCTAATCTGGGCCGCAGGTATGTAATCGGGTGGCTAGGATCTGAGAATACCCTTTCGACCCTGGCAAAGTTATTAAAGAGCCCCTGGGGGTCTACGCAATCAACCCGCAGTCCTCTGCGCTGTGCGGCGTGTCTTGGGATCTTTTGCGCCAGCATCCCTGCGCTTTCTGGAATTTGAGGCCCAATCCAGAGAGCATTGAAAATCAGAAATTAATATCAGAAATCAATTTTTAGTGCATAAATAAATGTCAGAACTTGTTTAAATTGTAGAAAATGCATATGAACTCCAAATTGACCCATTCCAGTTCCTAAATTTTTATAATATTATTGTATATCCAATAGTACCATTGTTTTTACATGAGATACACATTAAAATTTATTTCTCACTTAACCCTATATTAAATGCATAAAATCTTTGGAAATTCATAACTTAGAATATATAACTCCAAATTTAATGATTCCCGTTCCTATGATCATATTTTAATGTCTAGTTTATTACTGTATATTCTATTTGCATGTTTGATGTGATGTTAATTTATGCTATGCTATGTATGTATTGTGTTGATACGAGTAGACGAGCAAGCCACTGTGGATTCTGAGGTTCAGCAAGTAGAAGTAGCTGAGCAGGAGCTCATTGAAGGCAAGTTGTGCCCTTGATCACTTACTTTTTCCCAGCCATGTTCTTATTAATTATAATGATCTGCATAGGATAATTTTGATGGGACCCAATAGGTTACCCTAGTTTTGGCTATCTTTATACCTTGTTTACCACTGAAATATTTCTTTGGGTAGTACCTGCTATTGCTTTATGTGGATTTGGGTATGAAGATACTTTATTCATAATTACTCTTTTATTCTCTTTTATTATTACTGTTCATGTTAAGATCATTATGTTAATGGGAACATGGAGCGACCACCCGGGAAAACAGTGCTACCACAAGGGTATAATGGGACGCCCTTGGCTGATTAACTAGGAAAGCTAGTGGAGGTCTTCCTTACCCGAAAGGGGCAAGGGCAGTAGGGGAGTGGTCAGTGTAGGGAGGTCCTTGGTTGATTTTGCTGCGATGGCGGTCAGGCAAGAACCCTGCATTGGAGCTTCCTATAAACTGTAGCGGGTTTTCTAAAGCTAGTGGAACTTTGTAAAGGCCTCGTAGTGTTACCCTGCCTCGCCTCCTCGGTAGAGGTGTATGGGATTGGCCATCTCTTGGCAGATGGGTAACATGACTTGTGGGTAAAGATGTGCAACCTCTGCAGAGTGTAAAACTGGTATACTAGCCGTGCTCACGGTCATGAGCAGCTCGGACCCTCACATGATTAATTTATGGAACTTAAATTTAATTTGACATTTGCATCGCATTTGGGATTATTTTACTATTATTTTTCTTTATTATTATTAAGGTTTGGTATTTACTTACACTTAGTAATTGCTAATAAAATTTTGACCAACTTTTAAAAGCAATGCTCAGCCTCAGCCTTTACTTCATTGATTAGCCTTACACTTCATGAACTCCCACCTTTGGTGAGTTCATGCCACATTATTCCCCACAACTTGTTGAGCGATGAACGTATGTGAGCTCACTCTTGCTGTCTCACACCCCCCCATAGGAGAAGAACATGTGGTTCAGGAGGAGCCACAAGGCGAGGAGTATGATCTGATCTAGGTGGCGTTTCTCAGTTGACATTGGCGCCAACGATCCTTAGTTCATTTTATGTTTATTCTTTTATTTTGTATTAAGTCTTCCGCTATGTAATAAAGTACTCTGATTATATTGTGACATTTATCTCTATACACTCTGTTATTATATATGTTGTCTTCTTTGGCGCATGTATGAGATGCACCCGGCTTTGTCCTTTAAAACCAGGTGTGACAGAAGTGGTATCAGAGGAAATGTTGACTGTAGGACGAAACCTAGATAGAATGGATAAACCCTTACCTACTTATCTTATTCTGATTCATTCTATACTTACCTCACTCTGATTCTTCTTATACTTATCTTGATCCTGTCTCACCTTCTACTGTTCTACTCTGATCATTCTTACCTTTTCTACTCTGAGTCAAGATGGATTTCACACCTTGTAATCCTACATTTATGAACTTTTTAAGAGATAGGAGACCTAAGACAAAAGTTAAAATTATTTTCTCTATTAAAAATGTTGGTTGATTGTTCTGATGATCAATGCTTGATTTGCTTCTTTGATTGATTGAAATAGTATAGATGGGCATCTTAGCATGTACCACCATAAGGTAATGTATTAGATTTAGTAGGTGACACACTTAGCTAATAAATCCCCCAAAGTAACATGTTTCGTAATTACATGCCTTGTCTATAATCCTTTCTTTCGTACCCTGTAGTTCTAACCCAGATGGGCTACCCCTATAGTGTTAGAAGAGAGCACTATAGACATGATCCTTGGTATGTCATGGTTAAGAAAGGCAAAGACAGTTTATACACTGTGCTAAAGGAACCATAGAACTCACCAGTTCCAAAGGAGAAAGATTTGAAGTTGGAATTGCAGTAACTACTGCCACCAAACTAGCGGCATTCTTAGTCGATGGGAAGTTTGTTGGTGACAACATCTGTGTGGTTAAGGATTTTCCGGATGTCTTTCCAGAGGAGTTACCTGGGACTGCCCCTACTTTCAAACGACCATACAGGATGTCCGTAGAAGAACTAAAGGAACTTAAGAAGCAATTAACGGATCTACAAGAGGCTGGGTACATTGGTTCGAATTCCTCACCTTGGGGAGCATCAGTTCTAGTTGTACAGAAGATAGATGGATCGCAAGGGATGTGCATGGATTATATGACCCTTAATGATGTAACCGTGAAGAACAAGTACCTGTTACCCTGCATTGAGGATTTATTTGATCGGATGAGAGATGCTAGGGTATTCTCGAAGATTGATCTCCGATCGGGTTACCATCAAATAAAGATTAGGCCATCGGATAATTCCAAGACGGATTTCTCGACCTGATATAGTTAATATGAGTTCACTGTTATGTCATTTGGACTAACTGATGCACCAACCTATTTTATGGATCGAAAGAATAAGGTGTTCATGGAGTATTTGGACAGATTCGTCGTAGTATTTATCGACGATATTCTTATCTATTCTAAGAGTGAAAGTGATCATGAGGAACACCTGAGATTGGTGCTACAAAAGCTAAGGGATAATCAACTCTACGCCAAGTATAGCAAATGCGAGTTTTGAATTGGCGAGGTGCCATTCCTTGGACATATCATTTCTAATGGAGGGATATCAGTGGATCCTGCTAAGGTCAAGGAGATTATGGAGTGGAGAGTGCCCACTACAGTTACTGAGATTTGTAGTTTCTTGGGGCTTACAGGATATTATCGGAGATTTATTGAAGGATTCTCTAAGATTGCCAAGCCTATGACCTCGCTTTTGGAGAAGGGCAGAGAATTTAAGTGGGATGAGAAATGCCAAGATAGCTTCGATCAATTGAAGAAAAGATTGATGTCACCTCCAGTGTTGGTTATGCCAGACTTACAGAAAGGATTTGATATTTATTGTGATGCATGTGGCCAAGGATTGAGATGTGTGCTTATGCAAGAAGGACATGTGATCGCCTATGCGTCTCGTCAGTTGAGGAAACATGAACTGAACTACCCCACTCATGACTTAGAGCTGGCAGCAGTTGTGCATGCTCTTAAGATTTGGAGAAATTATATTATGGGAACCAAGTGTCAAGTGTATACAGATCATAAGAGTTTGAAGTATATATTCACTCAGAAGGATCTCAACCATAGGCAACGCCGTTGGTTGGAGCTCATTAAGGATTATGATTTGGAGATTCACTATCACCCGGGCAAGGCGAATTTGGTTGCAGATGCCTTGAGTCGGAAGGAGCATGTTCACTCCGCTTTTGTCGTCCAACTACCCGATGAATTAGCAAAAGACTTTGAGAGACTCAATTTGGGAATTGTTACTCACACTGAAGGAGTTACCATTGAGTTGGAACCTACCTTGGAGCAAGAGATTCGTAAAGGTCAGGTTGGTGATGCTAAAATTCAAGAGATTAAGGATCTTATTACGGAAGGTCGAGTTCCGGAGTTCACGGAGGATGAGCAAGGTACTATATGGTTCAAAGATCGGATATGTGTTCCAGAGATTGATAGCCTCTGTGAGACTATATTGAAAGAAGCCCATGATTCTGATTACTCCATCCACCCTGGTAGCACTAAAATGTATCAAGATTTGAAGCAAAAGTATTGGTGGTATGGACTGAAAAGAGATGTTGCTGCCCATGTGGCTAAGTGTGATGTGTGTCAAAGAGTTAAGGCCGAACATCAAAGACCAGCTGGATTATTGCACCCATTGAAGATTCCCAAGTGGAAATGGGAAGAAATTGGTATGGATTTTATTGTTGGACTACCCCGCACCCCTGCTGGGTATGACTCTATTTGGGTAATTGTGGACAGATTGACAAAAGTGGCTCATTTCATACCTGTGAGGACTAATTATACGGGAGCCAAGCTAGCAGAATTGTATATGACTCGGATAGTTTGTTTACATGGAGTACCTAAGAAGATCGTGTCTGATCGAGGATCGCAGTTTACTTCTCGGTTTTGGAAGAAGTTGCATGAGAGCTTGGATACAAAGTTGAATTTTAGTTTAGCCTACCATCCTCAGACTGATGGACAAACAGAAAGGACTAATCAAGTGCTAGAAGATATGTTAAGAGCTTGTGCACTTAAGCATGGTGGCAGTTGGGAGAAGAGCTTACCCTATGTTGAGTTTTCTTATAATAATAGCTATCAGGCCAGTTTGAAGATGTCACCATTTGAAGCTCTGTATGGTAGAAAATGCATGACTCCACTGTATTGGGATCAAACTGGAGAAAGACAGTTCTTTGGGCCTGAGCTTATTCAAGAGGCAGAAGAACAAGTTCTAATGATAAGAGAAAATTTGAGAATTGCACAATCCAGGCAAAAGAGTTATGCTGATAATAGAAGGAGACTACTGGAGTTTAAGGAGGGTGATCACGTGTATCTGAAGGTGTCACCAATCCGAGGTATGAGGAGATTTAAAGTTAAAGGAAAGTTGTCCCCTCGCTTCATTGGACCTTTCTTGATCTTAAAGCGAGTGGGAGAAGTTGCATATCAACTGGAGTTACCTGATCATCTATCAGATGTACATGATGTATTCCATGTGTCCCAGCTAAAGAAGTGCCTCAGGGTACCTGAGGAGCAGCTACCAATGGAAGACCTTACTGTGCAAGATGATCTGACTTATGCTGAGTATCCCATCAAGATTTTGGACACTTTGACTCGAGTTACAAGAATTAAGGTGATTAAGATGTGCAAGGTACAATGGAGTCACCATGGTGAAGATGAAGCTACTTGGGAGAGAGAAGAAGAGCTTCGCATAGACTTCCCCCATCTTTTCCCTCTTAAATCTCGAGGACGAGATTATTTTTAAGGGGGGTAGGATTTGTAATACTCAAAATTGTATAAAAGGATTATATAGTGGATTCCTTATCTTATGTGCCATATTTGCATCATAAGAAGAGCATACATAAAAGTTGGAGATGAATTAAAACAAATGATAAAAAGAATATGCATCATGTTGGAGTTTTATATGTTTGCACGTTAAATAAAATAATAAGGATAATAACAATGAGATAATAATTCTAAAGGTTGGATCAAACCCTAAATGGAAATTAGAGTTTGGAAATAAGAAAAAGAGAAGGGATATAAAAAATATAAATAATATATATATAAATAAATATATTCAGAATTAATATCCCTAATTTCACAAATATAAGTTGAAGTGATGAGCCATAGAAGTTTGAATTTAAGTTTGAATTCAAATTTAGCTTGGAAATGGAGAAAAGAAATTAGAGCAAAAATGGAAAAGAATAAAAGGGCTTCATGGGCCGTTTCTGCCTGATTTCGGCCCAAGACCAACACCCTCACACGGGCACCACTCGCACTGACGCGTGGGGCCCGGCTGCCAGCCGTCACCCGCTTACTATTTCTGTTGCTGGCACGTGGGCCCGGTACCGTGCCCTGGCATCAACCACTAGCGATTGGGCCCAGGCTGTCAGGCCACCTTCCCCAACCGCACGCCCGAGCTTGGCGGATGAGCGCGCCAACGTCGCGGCGTCGGGTGCGGCACCCCGACCATTCCTGTGCATACATATGTTGACCGCGCTAGATCAAGGAACGAGTAACCTAGCCGGCACTAGTCCAGAGAACACCGGCTGCCGCAATCAAGAGGGCTTAGCACCGAGAAGAGAGAAATAGAGCAAGGGTGTCTGGGCGCCGCCGCGGGGAGGGAAACCTTCGATTCGCTGTCCACCATGCTCTGGGGTGTGCCGGGGGGCTTTTTCGGGGTGAGGGAAAGGAGCTTGTGCCCCCGCCGCGCCGAATTGCCAACTGGAGACTCGAAGGATCTTCACCAGCGTGCAGACACCATCGCGGTCGGCTTCTCTCCACGGTCCAAGCTCTGGGCCGCGCAACCGAGGGTGAGTACCGTCCCCATGGCCCCACTTTGGTCTCCGCTCTGTATTTCGCCATTTAATTTGAAGATTGTGCCGGGGGATCACCTACTTGGTGTGCACCGGCCATGGCGCCACCGTTGGGAGGAAGCACGGGTCCGCCGGCGTTGACCGTGAGGGAGGGATAGATGTGTGAGCTGGACGTTGATTGGGCGCCGTCCGATCATAGATTAACGCCTTAGATTAGTTCGGGGAAGGTGAACGGCTCCTGGCCGTCCGATCCCTATCGGGCGGGCGCGATTGCCCTGCGCATACCGTTTCACACAGTAAAACTGGGACCGTTGGATGCGATCTAGGCGGATCCGGTGAACCCGAGTTGTGGCGAGCTGTGGGCCGCATGATCTAGATCCAGTGGCTAGGATTGTGTACCGATTCATGTAAATCGAGATCTAATCTGGGCCGCAGGTATGTAATCGGGTGGCTAGGATCTGAGAATACCCTTTCGACCCTAGCAAAGTTATTAAAGAGCCCCTGGGTTCTACGCAATCAACCCGCAGTCCTCTACGCTGTGCGGCGTGTCTTGGGATCTTTTGCGCCAGCATCCCTGCGCTTTCTGGAATTTGAGGCCCAATCCAGAGAGCATTGAAAATCAGAAATTAATATCAGAAATCAATTTTTAGTGCATAAATAAATGTCAGAACTTGTTTAAATTGTAGAAAATGCATATGAACTCCAAATTGACCCATTCCAGTTCCTAAATTTTTATAATATTATTGTATATCCAATAGTACCACTGTTTTTACATGAGATACACATTAAAATTTATTTCTCACTTAACCCTATATTAAATGCATAAAATCTTTGGAAATTCATAACTTAGAATATATAACTCCAAATTTAATGATTCCCGTTCCTATGATCATATTTTAATGTCTAGTTTATTACTGTATATTCTATTTGCATGTTTGATGTGATGTTAATTTATGCTATGCTATGTATGTATTGTGTTGATACGAGTAGACGAGCAAGCCACTGTGGATTCTGAGGTTCAGCAAGTAGAAGTAGCTGAGCAGGAGCTCATTGAAGGCAAGTTGTGCCCTTGATCACTTACTTTTTCCCAGCCATGTTCTTATTAATTATAATGATCTGCATAGGATAATTTTGATGGGACCCGATAGGTTACCCTAGTTTTGGCTATCTTTATACCTTGTTTACCACTGAAATGTTTCTTTGGGTAGTACCTGCTATTGCTTTATGTGGATTTGGGTATGAAGATACTTTATTCATAATTACTCTTTTATTCTCTTTTATTATTACTGTTCATGTTAAGATCATTATGTTAATGGGAACATGGAGCGACCACCCGGGAAAACAGTGCTACCACAAGGGTATAATGGGACGCCCTTGGCTGATTAACTAGGAAAGCTAGTGGAGGTCTTCCTTACCCGAAAGGGGCAAGGGCAGTAGGGGAGTGGTCAGTGTAGGGAGGTCCTTGGTTGATTTTGCTGCGATGGCGGTCAGGCAAGAACCCTGCATTGGAGCTTCCTATAAACTGTACCGGGTTTTCTGAAGCTAGTGGAACTTTGTAAAGACCTCGTAGTGTTACCCTGCCTCGCCTCCTCGGTAGAGGTGTATGGGATTGGCCATCTCTTGGCAGATGGGTAACATGACTTGTGGGTAAAGATGTGCAACCTCTGCAGAGTGTAAAACTGGTATACTAGCCGTGCTCACGGTCAAGAGCAGCTCGGACCCTCACATGATTAATTTATGGAACTTAAATTTAATTTGACATTTGCATCGCATTTGGGATTATTTTACTATTATTTTTCTTTATTATTATTAAGGTTTGGTATTTACTTACACTTAGTAATTGCTAATAAAATTTTGACCAACATTTAAAAGCAATGCTCAGCCTCAGCCTTTACTTCATTGATTAGCCTTACACTTCATGAACTCCCACCTTTGGTGAGTTCATGCCACATTATTCCCCACAACTTGTTGAGCGATGAACGTATGTGAGCTCACTCTTGCTGTCTCACACCCCCCCCACAGGAGAAGAACAGGTGGTTCAGGAGGAGCCACAAGGCGAGGAGTATGATCTGATCTAGGTGGCGTTTCTCAGTTGACATTGGCGCCAACGATCCTTAGTTCGTTTTATGTTTATTCTTTTATTTTGTATTAAGTCTTCCGCTATGTAATAAAGTACTCTGATTATATTGTGACATTTATCTCTATGCACTCTGTTATTATATATGTTGTCTTCTTTGGCGCATGTATGAGATGCACCCGGCTTTGTCCTTTAAAACCGGGTGTGACAGCAGGGCAAGAAATGGTAGAAAGGGCAAAATCTCCTACCTCCGAAGCACCGGCCGAAGCTGCTGATTACATTTACCGACATGCTTCGGGGAAGAAATTGTCCGAAGATGAAATTGCAGAAGCAAGGCATTATGCTCAAAAACTAAAATATCCAAAAGGAGCCTTAGTGTTTAACGACAGTAATGAAGTTGATTTCCTGTACTGTCTCCCGGACAATAAAGAAATATCTGTTTGCTGGGAGATAGGTAAGAGCATGGGATTCCCAAAGCTGGAAGATGGCCTTTCGATTTTGTTGAAGGATGATCTTGCTGACAGCCTTGCATTCAATAGTATAAAGGTATAGAAGTTAATTTTGAATTTGAGAATGAAGTATTTTATTTGTCATGCTCAATTCTTTCCTCCTCTTTGCAGGGCTTAATTCTCAGTAATGCCCTTAGGGCGCAGAAGAATATTGAAGACAAAGGGTATCCAATGGCTCTTAATAACCTTCGTTCAGAGGTGATTGAATTGAGAAACAAAGGTCTAGAAAAAGACAAAATTTTAATTTCATTGGTGAACAAAGTAAAGGAAGACGAAGCTAATTTCAAAGCTTAGGCGAAGCCCAAAAGACTGAAACTGAAGACCTTCGGAGACAACTGGCCGAAGCTAAGGAAAGTTGTGCACTTGCACAGGCTAATCAAGAAATCAGCGAATATTGGAAAAATTATCTAGAGAAAAATGTTAAAGAACTTCGCGTATCCAAGGAAAGATGCTTCGAGAAATCCTTGGATTGCGTGAGAAAATTAAAAACTAGCTTCGCCAAAGTGGGTGCCTACTCTGCTGAAGAAAACTTCATATGAGGCGACCCCGAAGGCGTCGTTGAATGGATAAATGGAGAAGCCGAAGCCTTCAAAGAAATTTTGAGTGATCGCGGGGATGTTTGCGCGTTTTCCGGTGCGCGGGAAATTTCAGCCATCTTGGATAAGGCGGGATGTGATCACATTAAAGACGTAGCCCAGGCCGAAGCTGCCTTCTCCGTAGATGATACGAAGGATCCTTCGGCTGAAGCAACCTTGATGGGCGGGAAATTTTACAATGATGTCTGGGTGAATGGTGGCCGAGAGATGGCCCATGAAATTATAAAAAAGAGTCAAAAGACACCCATGACGCCCGAGCAGAAGCAAGACAAGCTGAAGAAGCTACAAAACGCGAAAGGCGTATAGGTATTATTTTTTGGTTTTTTAGCTTCGGTACTTGTTTTTGACTTTGAACTAATCAATTTTACCTATTTCAGCTGAACTATCTCCACTGCCGGAACCGTACGACCCCCTCGCCAATCTAGAAATTAAAGAATCATTGGATATCATAAGCATGGCTGAATCCATTGTCGATGAGGTCGTCAACAAATTATTGAACGAAGTTGCAGAGAAAGTCCTTAAAGAGGAATGAGTTTTATTGTAATAAACATTTTGAAAAGCTTGATGTTTATAACAAGTGAAGGAAGATTATGCTTCTATTGTAACAAAGCTATGTAATATTTGAAGTGTGTAATGTTAAATTGAATATGTAAATTATTGCAGTTTATTTCTATGCGATGCATGAAATTTACATACATACCGTTTTTTAGCCTTTGGCAAAAAAACACCTTCCCTTCTTTTCATGCTTCGTAAAGAAAGAGATCCATGCTTCGTAAAGAAAAAGATCCCTTCTTGTGACAAGACTGATAAAACTGTATTTCCCGAAACTTACTTCATGCCTTAGCATATTTTCATTTTGACGAAGCATTTGCCGAAGGTTGGCTTCGTATTTGATTTTTGTGCCATTGATGCAATATGATGTATGATGTAATGTTATGCGGAATGATATGATGGTATGATGCAAAATGATGAGGACGCCAAAGACACACACCCACACGCCCACACTAGAACACACATGCTCTGCATCCCCTTAGGAACGACTTTTGAGCTTCTTCACCTTCTATTTTGGTGATATAAGTCCTACAACTACTTAGGAACGTCTTTTGAACTTCTTCGCCTTCTATTTCGGTGGTTGTTGGGTCTATGCTTCGTCGCCGAAGGTCTTCAAGGGAGAAGCGGCTTTATAATGTGTGAGCAGGTATCTTCGGACTTGTATCAGAAAGGGAGAAGCTCAAAAGATACAAAGGTTGACACAGCGCCGAAGCTGTGAAGCAGGAAAGCTTCGGCATGTTCGCAGAAAAGGGAACCGACTTAAAGATGAAAAGGCCATTTAGACCTCGATAGAGTGCTATAGAATTATCACCAAATGTAAAGGGCATGTATGTAATTTTGTATGGGTTGTACCCCGTGCCTATAAATAGGTGAACAGTACCCCTGTACTGTTCACGCTGACTTGGCATTTGCTTTTGCGTCACACTTGTATTTTCATCTCCTTCCAAGCCGAAGGTACATTTATAATTCAATATTGTCTCTATTTCTCTATGATGATATAATAAAGTTAAATGAATGATGTTATATGATTATTCGTGCTATCTTTTATGTTTCATATGCTTCGTCTTTCATTAATGTATACTGTGATGATGAAGGTTCGTCCTTCATGACCTTCGTCCGGAGATCGTTATATCCTAAGGGAAATAATGCCTCAAAGGACGAAGGACCTTATCGTTTAACATTTTCTGTGTTGCCTTGTTCTTAACTCATAGCATTTGAGAACAAGTCCCCAACATTGGCGCCCACCTCCGGTGAACTCACTTCCACTTTTTGAGCTGATGGCTTCGTTCAACGACCAAGCTGGAGCTGCTTCGGACCCGAAGCTGGTGCTACCGATCACAGGTGGCTCGTCCTCAGAGCCAGCTAACAAGAAACAGAAGAAGGAAGCACAGAGAAGGATACAGCATGTTGGGGTGCAAGGACCCTTCATCAAGACAAGATGGTCTCACATTCCTATTACCTTCTCCCAAGAGGACCTTCAGCTTAAAGATTACCCACACAACGATGCCATGGTTATCTCTTGTGTTATCAAAGGATTTCTGGTCCACAATGTCTTGGTTGACACAGGCAGTGCAGCTGACATCATATTTGCTAAAGCCTTCAGACAAATGCAAGAGCCAGAAGATAAGATTCATGATGCTACACATCCTCTCTGTGGCTTCGGAGGAAGACAGATTGTAGCACTGGGCAAGATCACCATGTCAGTGACCTTCGGATTCATCAACAACACTAGAACTGAGCAAGTTGTGTTTGACATTGTTGACATGGAATATCCTTACAATGCAATTATTGGTCGTGGTACTCTTAATGCCTTCGAAGCAATCCTTCATCCTGCTTATCTTTGCATGAAGATACCTTCGGATCAGGGACCCATTGCTATCCATGGAAGTCAGGAAGCCGCAAGAAGGGCCGAAGGTAACTGGACTGACTCAAAAGCAATCCATAATATAGATGGAGCCGAAGCTTGTGAACAGTACAAATTCAGAAGGGAGAAAGCAGCTTCAGCAGATCAGCCGAAGCCTATGCTCTTATGTGAGGACATAGCAGAGCAGAAGGTGCTGTTAGGCTCTCAACTATCCGAAGAGCAGGAAAAAACCTTGATAAGGTTTTTGTTCAATAACAAAGATGTTTTTGCATGGTCAGCCAATGATCTATGCGGAGTTAATAGGGATGTTATTGAGCACTCGCTCAATGTCGATCCATCCTTCAGACCCAGAAAGCAAAGGCTTCGGAAAATGTCAGATGATAAGGCCGAAGGTGCTCGCAACGAAGTCAAAAGACTCCTCAGTGCAGGAGTTATTAGAGAAGTAAAGTACCCAGAATGGCTGGCTAACACTGTTATGGTAAAAAAGGCCAATGGCAAGTGGCGAATGTGCATCGATTTTACAGATCTTAACAAGGCTTGTCCGAAGGATGAATTCCCACTACCAAGGATAGACTCTTTAGTTGATGCAGCAGCTTCGTCAGAGCTCATGAGTCTGTTAGACTGCTATTCAGGCTATCACCAAATTTGGATGAAAAAGGAAGATGAGCCGAAGACTAGCTTCATCACTCCAAGTGGCACATATTGCTATCTTCGGATGCCTGAGGGGCTCAAAAACGCTGGAGGAAGTTTCAGCCGAATGACTGCGAAGGTTCTTCAATCTCAAATAGGCAGAAATGTGTTAACTTATGTTGATGACATCATTGTCAAAAGCACGAAGCAGGAGAATCATATTGCTGATCTGCAGGAGACCTTCGCCAGTTTCAGGCAAGCTGGCTTAAAGTTAAATCCAGAAAAATGTGTCTTCGGAGTGAAGAAGGGGAAATTTCTTGGATGCTTGGTTTCAACAAAGGGAATTGAAGCCAATCCAAGTAAAATTGAAGCTATACTTCGGATGGAGCCACCAACTACAAAGAAGGGGGCTCAAAGATTGACAGGAAGGTTGGCATCTCTCAATAGATTCATAACCAGATCGGCAGAGAGAAATTTACCATTCTTCGAAGTGCTGAAGTCGGCCGAAGTCTTTCAATGGGGACCAATCCAGCAGAAGGCTTTCGAAGAGCTGAAACAGTATTTGATAGATCTAACAACATTGACTCCACCAATGCCAGGGGCTCCTTTATTGTTATATGTGGCAGCTTCGCACTCAGCGGTAAGTGCAGCGCTTGTTCAGGAGAAGCTTGATGGTCAAGTCAAAAGGCAGGCCCCAATATATTTTGTTTCCGAGGTCCTTAGTTTATCAAAGAAAAATTATACAGAGTTGGAGAAGATACTGTATGCTGTCTTGATGGCCTCCAGGAAGCTTCGGCACTATTTCCAAGCTTACAACATAATTGTTCCTTCATCACAACCTCTGAAGGATATTATGAGGAACAGAGAAGCTACTGGAAGGATTGGAAAATGGGCTGCAGAGCTCAATGAATTTTGTATTGAATATGTTCATAGATCTTCAATTCAGTCGCAGGCACTGGCAGACTTTATTGCTGATTGGACACCAGGGGCTCAGGAGGAGGAAACAAATAAAGACAACGAAGCCTGGATAGTGTTTTGTGATGGATCTTGGGGAACCTTCGGAGCAGGAGCGGCTGCTGTGTTGGTTTCACCTTCCAAAGTCAAAACCTGTTATGCGGCAAAACTTGATTTTAATTGCACAAATAACATTGCTGAGTACGAAGCATTGATTTTAGGTCTTCGGAAGTTAAAAGCAATGGGAATCAGAAGGGCCATACTTAAAACTGATTCCCAGGTTGTTTCGGGTCATATTGACAAAAGTTGTAAGGCTAAGGATCCGAAGCTTGAAAAATATCTGGATATGATTCGAAGAGTCGAAGCTTCCTTCGAAGGGTTTTCTGTCAAGAATATCCCTCGAGGACAAAATGAGCATGCTGATCTGCTAGCTAAGTCAGCAGCACAGGGGCTGCCTTTACCTTCGGATGTGTTCTTTGAAACAATAAAAGCACCTTCGGTGGAACTCCTTGAAAGAGTAGTTCTTAATATATCTCCTGTTTTTAGTGAAGATTGGAGAACTGAGATCATCTCTTACCTTCAGGGTAAATTTCTTTCAGACGACGAAGCTTATAACAAGAGAATAGAGGCAAGAGCTCGTCCATATGTCATGATAGAAGGGGAGTTGTACAAACATGGAGTTTGTGCTCCGTTGCTCAAATGCTTATCCAGAACCAAAGGTATAGAGTTAATGAAAGAAATACATGCAGGCCTGTGTGGATCTCACATCGGATCTAGGCCGTTACTTGGAAAAATTTTCCGTCAAGGATTTTATTGGCCGAAGGCAGCTTCGGATGCAGCAGAATTGGTTCAAAAGTGCGAAGGTTGTCAGAAATGTGCAAGAGATCAAAAACAACCTTCGTCCTTGACACAGCTCATACAACCCACTTGGCCATTACAAAGGTGGGGCCTTGACTTGTTAGGTCCGTTGCCACCGGCCCAAGGGAACTTGAGATATGTTGTGGTAGCTGTGGAATATTTTTCTAAATGGATTGAGGCGAAGCCTTTAGCCACAATAACTTCGGCTACCGTCCAAAAGTTTTTCTGGCAGAATATTGTTTGTCGTTTCGGGGTGCCAAAGGCTATCACTGTGGACAATGGAACACAGTTTGACTCCGAAGCTTTCAGGGATTTCTGTGACCAAATTGGTACGAAGATCCATTTTGCATCAGTCAGGCACCCGGAGTCAAATGGACTCGTTGAAAGAGCCAACGGCATTATAATGACAGGAATAATGAAGCTAATCTTCAATCAACCTAGAGGAAAATGGCCAGATCAGCTAACCAAAGTGGTGTGGAGCCACAACACGACAACATCAAGGTCTACAGGCTTCACTCCATTTAAGTTATTATTCGGTGACGAAGCAATAACTCCAGAGGAAGCTAAAGCCGGATCAATAAGGGTAGTAGCTTCGGCAGAATCAGATTCCGAAGCTGCTTATTCTATAGAAAAAGATGCTTTAGAAGGGATCAGACTGCAAGCCGTGGAGAATATTAATAAATATCAAGCTGAAACAGTCAAATGGCGGGATAGAAAGGTTCGGCTAAAAAATATTGAGCCAGGGCACTTGGTACTTCGGAGGGTGGCCAACCCGGAAACAGTGGGCAAATTGCAGTTGAAATGGGACGGGCCTTTCTTAGTAGCATCTTCGTCAAGGCCCAGTTCATACAGATTGAAAGATATGGACGACAATGACATTCCTAGGTCTTGGAATGCGGATGAGCTTCGGCGATATTATGTATAATTCGATGTAATTTTTCACATTTTTATTTTTTCTTTCATGGCACCCTTTTCCTTTCCAAAGGGGGAGAAAGGTTTTTAATGGGGCCAGCATATGTAATTTCCTTTTTTAGTCTTATAAGAGCAAAATCCCCCAAAGAATGTAAATGTAAAAGCTGAGAGCGCACCATCGAGTGCCGAAAAGTAAAAACGAAGAAGCTCCAAAGACGTTCCTAAGGGAATGCAGAGCTTATACCGCCTAAGTAAAAGGCGAAGAAGCTCCAAAGACGTTCCTAAGGGAATGCAGAGCTTATACCGCCTAAGTAAAAGGCGAAGAAGCTCCAAAGACGTTCCTAAGGGAATGCAGAGCTTACAGCGAAAAGTCAACGCTGATTCCGCCAAAAGTAAAGGCGAAGAAGCTCCAAAGTCGTTCCTAAGGGAATGCAGAGCTGAGGTGTGATTGTTTTTAAGAAAATAATGGCTATGAATATAGCTTCGGATACGTGTTTGGCCATTCATTTGCACAACACATTACATCATAGCATTTGCATTCATAAACATTCATCTAGGCATATGTAGGATAATCATCTTCATCGCATAAAATGATTGCTTCGGCAAGAAGAGAAAAAAGAAAGGGAAAAAGAGCTTCGTGCACAAAAAAGAGGGGAAACTGTTGTTTTTATGAAGGAGAGCTTCGGAAAAAAGGAAAATGTTGTTTTCTATGCTTCGTTGCGTACGAAAAGAAGGGAAGGTGTTTTTTTCGCCTTTGGCTCAAAAAAGGAAATTTCGTCCACATCAAAGCATTTCTCATAAATCAGTGAAAGGTTAAGGATATATTACAAGGTATGAATAGTATACATGGAAGTTTTGTTTACATTTACAAAAGTTATCTCAAAAGTTTTTCAAGTACTGTCTGCAGTCTACTATCTAAATCTCCAAGGAGCTTCGGCTTCGGCGTTATTTTTGATCATCAGCTTCGGCTTCGTCATCCTACATGAATAAGGTCATTGGAAGTCAGAATCAAGTTTATAGGAAAAGGTAAGCACAAGGTATGATTTCTTACTGGATCAAGGTGGCTACGAGCTTCGTCTCCAGCTTTCTCTCGACCACCTTTTGTCCATATCATTTTTACAAATTGATTCGAGATGCTTCGGGCGAGATCAGGGATGTCATCCAGGATTGATGGTGACAAAGTAAAATTTGGCCTATTGACAATTTTCCCATGATCACAGCCAGCCTTCATGAAGGCTGCAGCAGTCCCTCGAGAAGCCACCCAGGCACAGAAGTCACCATGCCCAGCTATGACTTCGTCGAGCTCGTCAATCTCCCCCTCAAAGTGTTCGAAGGTTTTTGGTAGATCTTCAGCTGAGGGGGTAAATTTTTCGCTGCTAGCTCCAACCGAGTAAAAAATTTTTCTTAATCGTTGAATGCACTTGTTGCTAAATTCCAGGCATTTTTCTTGAAGATTTGTCAGTAGTTTTCTCAAATCCGAATTCTGCTGAGCTTCGGCTTCAAGTTTTTCATTGAGATCTTGTTTTTCTCGTTCGAACTGCTCAGACTGGCGGAGAAGCTTCGAGTTTAGTTCTGATATTTTTGCTTCAGCTTCCGCCAGTAAGCCTTCGGCTGCCTGGAGCTCAAAGTTCTTTTTCTCAAAAGCATCTGATTGCTCCTTTATTTGATTTTCCAAATTTCCGATTATAATTTCATGCTTTTTATCTTCAAGATCTTGCTGCATTTGCAAGGCTTTGCTCAATAGCATGCTCTACATAAACACAACCTTCGTCAGACATGTTTTTATTAGAAACAATAAAAGTTAAGGGACAAGTCATTTACCTTGAAGTTGGAGTAAAACAAACTACCAACGACATGCTGTCGTCGGTAGCGGCTGATATCTGCTTCTAGCTTCGGGAATCCAATACTCTTGGACAGAGTACTGATAACTTTGGCCCCTGTTTGGTCTCGAATACACTCTAATTTCTCGTCATCAACGCCTCCGAAGAGGAGTGCCCCAGGTTTGTATCCATAGGATTGGGCATACTCTTTCAGCTCTTCTATTTCAGCTTTTGTTAGATGTTCTCCAACTAAGTTTTGGAACGCGAAGGCTTCATTTTCTGAAGCTTCATCAGCAATTTCTTTTCCTTTCTTTGATGCTGCGGTCACAGTCTCTTCGGCAGCAGTGGCAGCTTCTTCTGCAGCCATGTCTAGCAGCATTTGGTCAATATGTTCAATTGTGCTCTCTAAATTTAAATCTTCAGCTGAGGTAGCTTCGGCGGCTGCGGCCTCCGAAGGTGCAATTTCAATATCTGCCCCCTCTGCAGCTGCTTGTGTTTTTTGGGCCGAAGCTCTTGGCGGCGTTTTGTCAATTACCTCTGTCACGGTAATGATTCTTTGTTTCCTTGCCTTGATTGTTTTTTTCGATTTCTCGGGCTCCTTGTCCTTCTGAAAAAACTTTGTCAGTTGAGGACTCAGTGGACTTAGCTTCGCAGGTAAGGATTCAGTCATTACCTTCAGAATTTCCTCAACAGCAGCAGCAGAAGGTGATGCGGGAGTTTCTTCTGCTTCGGATATTTGTTGCTTCGGAGAAGAAGCTTTCCTTTTCTTCGGAATTTTCTTCTTTATTGGCTCTTTTTCACCTTCATCTAGGGCTTCAGTTACCCTTTTCCTTTTTTGGCCTCCGGCACCTTTGTTCAGATTTTCGTAGTCTGGATATTCGAAACCCAAGGCGTCCAACACTCGATTCAGCCTTCGTTTTGGACGGGTGCCGAAGGCTGCGGTCATCAATTGATCTTCTTTTTTGGAATAATTACCAAGTATTTCGTTGCACATCACTTCAATCGTGTCCAGCCACTCTTGGCAAGGAGCTTTAAAGTATTTCTTAAATTTGAAGTAGTAAGGCAAACGTACAAGTTCACCTTTTTTCTTTTCCCCCTCCAGCTTCGGCATTTCCCACTCTTTTACGCTAGGGAAAACCTTGAAAGCCAAGAATTCCTGAACCAGGTCCCTTGTACTGATATTCTCTGCAATTATTTTGAATTCATACATTGCTTTTTGAGTCGGACCCTCTGGTAACATGTGGCACTGGGGGCGGGTTTCTCCGAAGGTCAATTCAAGTGGACTCTGTACAAGCTTTTCCTTATCGTCATCAACCTTGACGTAGAACCATTCCGATTTCCACCCTGCTGCCCATTTGCTTCGGTAGCTGATCACAGGATACTTCGTAGTTTTCCGATAAGCAAAATTATAGCAACCAAAATTCTCATGTAATCCATCTTTTCTAGCCTTTGTCTGATAGTGCAATTCGTGAACCCGGCAAAAGCTGTCCGCAAACGGTTCCACCGCCTGGCTTCGGAGTGCCCAGATATAAACATTAAGCCTAACGATAGCGTTGGGGGTCAGCTGGTGAAAATAGATTCCAAAATTCTTTAATATCTCTGCAATAATCCCATGAAGGGGGAATCTTAATCCAGCCTTTAGGAAGCTCTTAAAAATAACAATTTCATCTTTTTCCGGCTTTGGGGTAGTCTCTTCTCCCCCGAAGCGTAATAGCTTCTTTTGATTTTCAGTAAAATAGCCTGACTTTACCATCTTGGACAAATCAGCCTTCGAAACAGTAGATTTCCCGAAGTCCAAATGGCTGGGTTTGCTTGGCGTAGCAAGGTGATAATCATCTTCGGGGTCGGTTTCCTCAGCATCTTCTCCTTCTGCTTCAGCGATTATTTGTTCTACATCATCAATAGGAGCCTTTTCCGAAGTCACTAGCCCGGATCGTTGCATGGCTTCGGAGATAGGGACAATCTCCGAAGCTTCAGTTTCGTCCCCCTCACGTTCAACCCTAGCGGTAGAACGGACTCTGGCCATTTAACTATGAACTTGTGAAACTTTAATACTTTTTTCTCCGAAGCAGGCTTCAAGATGGAGCTTCGTTCAATTCTGACAAACAAGCTTCGGCGACGGTTAAAAATTTTGGCAGCAAAACAGTGCAAATAGCAGTAAATGCTGTGGTAACTTCACACCTACTCGTCTGTTTATATAGTGCCGCAGGTAAGAAGGCGAAGCGCCAGAAGTTTTACACCAGGCGGACACCCGCTCGCACTCGCTGAACGGTGGACCACAGAGACCGAACAGTAACTCTGCAAGGTGGGGCCGCTACGCGCAGGGAGAGTGAATCGTTTCTCGGCAACGAGCTCAGGGAAGGTGTTTTTTGGACCTTCGGCTCTCCGAAGCTTAAGAGACTTTTTTCACGGATCAAGCTCGTTACGAAAAACGATCTAGCACCGCGAAAGGGGCTACTGTTGGGTCTATGCTTCGTCGCCGAAGGTCTTCAAGGGAGAAGCGGCTTTATAATGTGTGAGCAGGTATCTTCGGACTTGTATCAGAAAGGGAGAAGCTCAAAAGATACAAAGGTTGACACAGCGCCGAAGCTGTGAAGCAGGAAAGCTTCGGCATGTTCGCAGAAAAGGGAACCGACTTAAAGATGAAAAGGCCATTTAGACCTCGATAGAGTGCTATAGAATTATCACCAAATGTAAAGGGCATGTATGTAATTTTGTATGGGTTGTACCCCGTGCCTATAAATAGGTGAACAGTACCCCTGTACTGTTCACGCTGACTTGGCATTTGCTTTTGCGTCACACTTGTATTTTCATCTCCTTCCAAGCCGAAGGTACATTTATAATTCAATAATGTCTCTATTTCTCTATGATGATATAATAAAGTTAAATGAATGATGTTATATGATTATTCGTGCTATCTTTTATGTTTCATATGCTTCGTCTTTCATTAATGTATACTGTGATGATGAAGGTTCGTCCTTCATGACCTTCGTCCGGAGATCGTTATATCCTAAGGGAAATAATGCCTCAAAGGACGAAGGACCTTATCGTTTAACATTTTCTGTGTTGCCTTGTTCTTAACTCATAGCATTTGAGAACAAGTCCCCAACAGTGGTATAAGTTCTGCATCCCCTTAGGAACGACTTTTGAACTTCTTCTCCTTATATTTTGGTGGTATTTGGCTCTGCATTCCCTTTGGAATGACTTTTGAGCAGAAAACTTACGCTGCGCTCCCTTAGGAACGACTTTTTGTAGCTTCGCCGATTTTGGCTCTGCATTCCCTTAGGAACGACTTTTGAGCACAAAACTTACGCTGCGCTCCCTTAGGAACGACTTTTGAGCTTCGTAAATCTGTGAAGAAGATATATTTCATTCTGATAGAAGCAAAATCATTACAAGAAATTAAAACTAAACTTGCATTGCTTGTTCCTTATTCAAAAAGTAAAATAGCCTAGAAGGTAAAAGTATTTCAAAAGTAGGATATTGCTCAGTATATGTGTTTTGACTCTGGTACAGTACTATTGACTGTACGAGCTTCGGACTCCTCCCTGAAGTCACGTTGTTATTGGGAGAGTTGACGCCCTTCTAGCTGCTGGCTTCGGGAATAGGTAGGCTACAGTAGTGGTGGTGGTGGGAGCTGAGGCCAAGAAGCTTGTGAATGGCTTGCCGAAGCTACAGAAGCTGCATGTTGGTTTCCCACATATTCTGGTATGTAAGGAGAGTGGCACGAAGCAGTATGTAAAACCTGCTTCGGCTGATTCTGCTGAGCTTCTGCTTCGGCAATCTCTTTTTGCTTTAGAATAGTGATCTGGCACGTTCTTGTAGTATGGCCCTTGTCCTCTCCACAGAATAAGCAATAGATTTTCCTGGGTTGATCCCCATATCTTCCTCCGAAGCCCCTGCCGCCTCTGCCCCTTAGAACTTGTGGCCTGAAGGAGCTGTGCTGCTGTCCCAAAGACTGTGAGGTGTGCTATGGCCTCTGAAGCTGGCTTCCTTTGTCATCATTCTGACTAGACTTGTGGATTGATCTGACATGCCCAGGGTGGATTCTCCCTCCGAAGCCCCTAGTCATCTCAGAAAATCTATAAGCTTCCTCCCTTCTTTCTCGGAAGTCATTATCAGCCTAGATGTACTCATCCATTTTCTGAAGCAGCTTCTCCAGAGTCTGGGGGGGTTTCCTGGCGAAGTATTGGGCCGTAGGTCCTGGCCGAAGACCCTTGATCATGGCCTCAATGACGATTTCATTGGGCACTATGGGCGCTTATGCTCTTAGTCGCAAGAACCTTCGGACATACGCCTGAAGGTATTCCTCATGGTCTTGTGTGCACTGGAACAAGGCTTGAGCTATGACTGGCGTCATCTGAAAGCCTTGAAAACTGGTAACCAGCATGTCCTTGAGCTTCTGCCATGATGTGATTGTCCCTGGCTGGAGAGAAGAGTACCATGTCTGGGCCACATTTCGGACTGCCATGACAAAGGATTTGCCATGACAGCTATGTTGCCTCCATATGAGGATATTGTTGCCTCATAGCTCATCAAGAATTGTTTTGGGTCTGAGTGCCCATCGTACATGGGTAGCTGAGGTGGCTTGTAGGATTGTGGCCATGGAATAGCCTGCAATTCTGCTGCCAGAGGAGAAGCATCATCAAAAGTAAAGCTACCATGTTTAAAATCATCGTACCATTCATCTTTGTTGAATGAGCCCTCTTGACGAAGCTCCCTGTGTTGAGGCCTTCGGTCATGGTCATCTTGAGCAAGATGACGCACTTCCTCAGTAGCTTCGTCGATCTTCTTCTGAAGGTCGGCCAGCCGAGCCATCTTCTCCTTTTTCCTTTGCACCTGCTGGTGAATGATTTCTAGGTCCCTGATCTCCTGGTCCAACTCCTCCTGAAGTATTGGACTAGAGGCCTTTCTCTTTTGGCTCCTGGCCTCTCAGAGAGAGAGAGAGTGTCCTGGTTTGTGTCCAGTGGCTGCAGTGCAGCCCCTGGCGCTGTTATCTTCTTCGGCGGCATGACGAAGGTTGATGCTTTGCCGAAGATTGTGGAAGTGAGTACACCGGAGGTGGGCGCCAATGTTGGGGACTTGTTCTCAAATGTTATGAGTTTAGAACAAGGCAACACAAAATGTTAATGATTAAAGCCCTTCGTCCTCCGAAGCATTATTTCCCTCAGGATATAATGATCTTCAGACGAAGGTCATGAAGGACGTACCTTCATCATTGCAGTATATATTAATGAAAGAAGAAGCATATGAAACATGAGAAACAACATGAATAATCATACATCTTTTATATATCTTTATTAAATCATCATAAATGAAGACGAACAATATTGAATTACATTTGTACCTTCGACTTGACAGAAGGCAAAAATCCAAGCGTGACGCACGAATGAATACAAATCAGCGTGAACAATACGAGGGTACTGTTCATCTATTTATAGGCACAGGGCGCAGCCTGTATGAAATTACATCCATGCCCTTCATGTTTAAAATTAACTTAAGGACAATCTATTGAGGACTAAATAGCCTTTTCCTCTTTAAATCGGTTCCTTTTTCGGCTATTAAGCCGAAGCTTCCTCGCGCATAGCTTCAGAATTGATTTGACCTTCGTCCCGATCATGCTTTCCATTTTGTGGATAGCTTCGTTCCAAGTCCGAAGGTTCCTGTACATATATTTCACTTGGAAAACATTGTTAATCATGTTTTTGAGGACCTTTGGAAGCCGAAGGCCCCCAACAGGGGCTAATAATCTTGGAACTATTTTTATTAAATCCTAAAGGAATTTAGAAGTCTAGTAAAATTAGTCCCATATTTTATAATTTTTTCTAGAATTTCTTATGGATTTCCAAACTTAATCATAAAAAGAAAATAAGAAATTATCAACAGTACTGGACCGAAACCATCCTAGGCCGGCCCGTTACCGAGCGAAACGCGCCCGTACACGCACCCGCGCTGGTGATTTTGCGCAAAGGTCCTGGGGGATTTGAAAAACCAGTAAAGAACCCACACACTATGTTTCGCTGACAATTGCGCATAAACCCCCATACTTCTATTTCTTCACGGTCCTTGGTCCACGACGGAACCACGCCGAATACCTGGCCGGAGTTGTGATTTCACGGCGATGGCGACCCAGACAAGAGACGATAAGCATACAAACGCGGTGCGCAAGCCTATCTAGACAAAATTCCTCATTCAATTTGAAGGTTTTAACCCTAATCGAAGCTTGTTCACGGTCACGGCGGCGCAAAGGCTCCGGTGAGCGCGTTCTGGACAACTAAAGATAGTGGCGCTAAAATTGAAGCTAGGGTGAGCTTCACGGGTTCACCAGAGACTGTGTACACACCCTAATTCAGACTGAACGGGGACGGAAACGTGGGTCGACAGAGGGGTGTTCACGGCGGCGTTCTACGGGGTGACATAGTGTTCCAAGGTTTTAGCTGCAGTAGAATTCGATTGGCTGACACCGTAAGCACTCGATTGGCTGACACCGTAAGCACTCTGAGGCTAAAGGTATGCCAAAACAATCATTAAATGGGCATGAACTGGCCCGAGAAGGGCTGACCACGGATGGATCCTTCACGGCGGCGACAACGACCAGTTTGGGGGAAATCCGAAGACTGGAGGCTACGGTGCACGAAAACGCTGATCAAAGAGTGGAATGAAGACTTAATAGAGAGGCGGAGCGAGGGCAGTACTGAATTTAAAGGAATCGACTGCGCGTCATGCCAATTTTGGCCGACATCAAACACGGCGGCGATGGGATATTTCGCGGGTGAGCTTGTCGTGGCGCCGGCCGGTGCAACGGCTCCAAAATGGCAAGTCCGGGTGTGCCACGGTTACTACTACATGGTAAAGGGCTATGGCGTGGCGTAATTGAGGTCGCCGACGGACCACGACGACACTGGCGGCTCGACCACGTCGCATGGCTACAGGCGCAATCGATAAGTTTCACCCAACGACCAAATCCCCCCCGCGAGATCTTTTACTCCCCCACCGTTATCCACTGCGTAACAAGCGTGAATCTCCCCGGCGAACTCAGATCTTGGCGCAAGCTCACCGGCGACGATACACTGAACCTGGCGTTCGGATTCAGGCTACTATACCATGGCCTTCTTCATCAGAAGTTCTGACAGAGCAAATCAAGGCGCTTAGTTCTCCAATTTTTGTGTGGTGACTTGTTAATCTCTCCATAACAAAGTTGTTGTCCTATAATCCAACTTTAATTTTGTTATAGTAACCATACACAATCAATCACTGGATCCTACTCCAATTCGATCTCAAAGTTCTGCCAAGGTCACTGGTGACCATAATTCAGTTTTCAGTGGTGACTGATAGCCCCTTTTTCTGCCAATTTATCTCCAATTTTTGTACAGCATCAAGGCTCAGTCACTTAAGCAAAGCTATACCCCTATCATAGCTCTACAAATTTTATGTGTTGACCTAGGGCAAAATCCTTATGAATTTAGAGATACAGAGCTCCAAAGTGGACTTCAACATACTGAATTTCAGACTTAGTCATAGTGCTCATGTGACCCTTTTGCAAATAAGCCAAATTTCATCATTCAACTTGAAAATTCTCCAATGTGAAAGTTACTTGGTTTGTGATGCTCTTTCACTTTGATATTTGCACTTTGGTCCAAAAGTGCATAGAATTTGCATTTACCCCCCTAGGGTTCCAATTAGGGTTTTCTAGGGTTTGTTTTTAGGGTTTGGGCACATTAGGGTTTTTGTGCCACTAAAGTTCATCAAATTTGATACTTTGTGAACATTTCTCATGGAGAGATTCTACTTATTTTGGCTTCACTTTCATCCAGAGGTCCTAATTTCAGGGTTAAGTACCCTACCCTAGTATTAAGTACACCTTAAGCCACATCATCACAACTTGTTTTGAAATTTTTCCTAGTGAATGCATTCAGTGTGTAACAAACACATGAAATGTGGATGCACATGATGTTATGCTCAAGTTTTAGTGCTAGTAACACCAGGGGTGTAACAACCTTCCCCCCATAAAAGAATCTTGTCCCAAGATTTAAGGTCCTAGGGTAAGTAATGGAAAAGGAAACATGTCACATCTTTATTTCCTTATTTGTCTTACAGAGCAGGGGGTGGTATGGGGTTTACTCTGACTTTACAATCAAATGTACACATCTTACAGGTTACATGAAGCTAAAAACCTTGGAAAGTTCTTTTCCAAGAAGTCTTAAGTCTCCCAAGTAGCTTCATCTTCAGTATGCTCGTTCCATTGTATCTTATAGAATTTAAGAGTCCTTTTCGAGTGATTCTGTCCTTTTGATCCAAAAGTCTAGTTCCAAGGCAACATCCACCACATCGATGATTCGATCAGGAACTCGAAGGCACTTCTTCAATTGAGATACATGGAACACATTATGTACTGCAGATAATGTTTCTTGCAGTTGAAGTCGGTATGCCACTGGTCCGCATTGTTCAAGAATGGGAAACGGGCCAATGTATCGGGGTGCCAACTTTCCTTTTACCCCGAATCGATTAACACCCTTCATCGCTGATACTTTCAGGTATACATGATCTTTGACTTGAAGGAACAAAGGTCGACGTCATTTATTCACATAATTTTTCTGCCAAGCCTGAGCTTCTTTCAGGTGGTACCTTATTCGTTGAACTTTTTCTTCCGTTTCCTTGACTAAATCTGGCCTGAAATACCACCGTTCTCCGGGTTCTGACCAATTTAAGGGTGTCCGACACCGTTGCCCGTACAGTGCTTCAAATGGTGCCATCTTAATGCTTTCTTGATAGCTATTGTTATATGAGAATTCTGCCAATGGCAGACATTCATCCCATTTTTGCGGAAACTCTAGGACACATGCTCGCAACATATCTTCAAGTATCTAATTTACTCTTTCATTTTGTCCACTTGTTTGAGGATGATATGCCGAACTATGGAGCAACTTAGTATCTAGAGACTTGTGGAGCTCTACCCAAAATTTGGATACAAATTGTGGTCCGTGGTCCGACACTATTGTTTTTGGAACCCCATGCAAACTGAGAATACGAGCAATATAAAGTTCTGCGTATGCGACCACTGGATATTTTGTCTTGACGGGCAGGAAGTGGGCAATTTTTGTAAGCCAATCAATTATGACCCATATAGAGTCAAAACCTTTGGCTGTTTTGGGCAATCCCACAATGAAATCCATACTAATATCTTCCCATTTCCAAGTTGGGATGGGCAAGGATTGTAATGGTCCAGCGTTCTTCATATGCACTGCCTTGACATGTCTACATGTGTCACATCTTGCCACATAACTTGCAATCTCAATCTTCATTTTTGTCCACCAATAGTGTTGCTTTAAGTCTTGATATATCTTAGTACTTCCAGGATGAATGGAATATCGACTAAGATGAGCTTCATCCAAAATTTGTTGGCGGACCTCAGCATCTTTAGGCACAACTATGCAATCATTAAACCATATTATTCCTTGGTCATCTTTTCTGAAGCAATTAGCTTTGTCGGCTTCTATTTTCTCATGAATGTGCTTCATACCCTTGTCGGTTCTTTAGGCATCAATAATTTTCTGTAGAAGAACTGATTCAAGCTTTAATTGTGTCAAAGTTCTGTGTTGTATCATACCCAGGTTTAACTTTTCCATTTCTTGACATAGTGTGGTGTCAGGGGTCCTTACTGTAAGACAATGACTGGAAGCTTTGCGACTCAGTGCATCTGCCACCACATTGCTTTTCCTGGATGATAGTGGATTTCCATGTCATAATCTTTAATTAGCTCAAGCCATCTTCTCTGCCTCATGTTCAGTTCTGACTGGGTAAAGATATATTTCAGACTTTTATGATCTGTATATAAATGGCAAGTATTTGCCAGCAGATAATGACGCCATATATTAAGGGCATGAACAACTGCAGCTAGTTCCAAATCATGAGTTGGATAGTGCTCCTCATGCCGGCGTAGTTGTCTTGAAGCATAAGCTATGACTTGGCCCTCTTGCATTAGGACACATCTGAGTCCACTACCTGATGCGTCACAATACACATCAAAAGGTTTTTCAATGTCCGATTGAGCCAATACCGGAGCAGTGGTTAATAACACCTTCAATTGCTCGAAGGCTTCATTGCATTTTGAGGACTAGTCAAACTTTGTATCTGTCGGGGACCATAATTAGGGATACCCCCAAGACTCCTAATCTCAGCTGGTAACCCCCATCAGCACAAAGCTGCAAAGGCCTGATGGGTGCGATTAAGTCAAGGCTCGGTCCACTCAAGGGACACGATCTCGCCTCGCCCGAGCCCAGCCTCGGGCAAGGGCAGCCGACCCCGGAGGATTTACGTCTTGCCCGAGGGCCCCCTCAAGCGACGGACACACCTTCGGCTCGCCCGAGGCCCAGCCTTCGCCAAGAAGCAACCTTGGCCAAATCGCCATGCTGACCGACCGTATCGTAGGAGCATTTAATGCAAGGATGGCCTGACACCTTATCCTGACGCGCGCTTGTCAGTCGATAGAGCCGAAGTGACCGCAGTCACTTCGCCGCTCCACTGACCGACCTGACAAGAAGACAGCGTCTCCTGCGCCACTCCGACTGCTGTGCCACTCGACAGAGTGAGGCTGACAGCAGCCAAGTCTGGCCTCGGGCGCCATAGGAAGCTTCGCCTCGCCCGACCCCAAGGCTCGGACTCGGCCTTGGCCCCGGAAGACGACGAACTCCGCCTCGCCCGACCCAGGGCTCGGACTCGGCCATGGCCCCAGAAGACGACGAACTCCGCCTCACCCGACCCCAAGGCTCGGACTCGGCCTCTGCCCCGGAAGACGACGAACTCCGCCTCGCCCGACCCAGGGCTCGGACTCGGCCTCGGCCCTGGAAGACGACGAACTCCGCCTCGCCCGACCCCAGGGCTCGGCCCTGGCCTCAGCCGACGGTCTCCGCCTCGCCCGACCTAGGGGCTCGGACTCGACCTCGACCTCGGAAGACACACTCGACCTCAACCTCGGAGGAGCCTCCGCCTCGCCCGACCCAGGGCTCGGACTGTAACGCCCTGAATTTGGGGGTAGAATTTTTTCTTCTTTTCTCTTACCAAATTCTAGCGTTACCCTTTTCTTTTTTTCTCGTTCCCTCGCTAAACCTTGACCTTTTCCAAAGTTATAGCGGGTTTTGGCTTTAGACCCCGTGTAGAGCAAAACCCTAAATTACTTTATGTTGTTTGATGCACCATGCCGAACCATGCATTCTTTCGATTGCTTAAAAGCGTAAGTGCATTCATCCAGGAAAAAACGGATTTCGAAAAGGAGAAAAAACCTTTTCTTTATTTTTCTTTTCTTTTCTTTCTTTTTCCTTTCTCTCTCTCCTCCCTTTTTCTCTCTCCCGCACCGTGGGCCGCCCCTGGCCGGCCCAGCCGCCCCCCCACGCGCCCCCTTTGGGCCCATTGGCCCAGCCGCCCCCTCCCTTTCCCTCCCAATCCCCCCAATCCCTCTCCCTCCCTCTCATTCTCTCTCTTCCCCACCCCAGCCGCCGCCCCCTGCCCTAGCCGCCGCCCCTGCTCGTCGCCGGTTCGGCCGCCCGTCCCCGTCCCCGGTGAGGTCCCCCTCCCCCTCTCCTCCCTCCCCCATGCATCCCCCCTCCCCTTCCCCCTACGCGGCTCGGCCCCGCCGCTCGGCCGCCCCTGCGCCCCGGTCCGGCCGCCCGCCGCCCAGCTCGGCCGCCCATGGCCGGCTCGGCCGCCGCCGCCCCTGCGCGCCCTGCCCCGCCCCTGGCCAGCTCGGCCGCCCCCTGCCCCTGCGCCCCCGCCGGTTCGGCCACCCCCCCCCCACCAGCTCGGCTGCCCGCCGCCGGCTTGGCCGCCCCCGCCCCTGCCCAGGCCGGTTCAACCGCCCCCTGGCCGGTTCAACCGCCCCCCCTTTTTTATTTATTTTATTTTATTTTATTTTCTTTCATTACTGTTATTTATTTTATTTTAGGCAGGTTAATCATTGTTCATGTTATTGAAGTAGGAAACTTAATTTAGAATTCCGTTACGCTAGTTAATTCATATAATCAATTGTTTATCCAGTTCAAAGTTGATCGACTAAAAATGACTAGGTTCCCATTAGTGCATATAACTAAATTCTTTTGTTTGAACCAATTGTAACTAATCATTAGTGCATAAGCTTTAACCCCCCCGCGAGACCTTTTCTCGTTTCTTTCTAACCATAATGAATGCGATATCGAATGTCATACTTGATGCATATTCACTTTATTTTTTCCCTTGTATGATGTACTGTTTGTCTCCCAATTTGAATGGATGAATGTATGTATGCTTGCAATCGCATAGAGAACGATCCGGTCGAAGAGCCCGAGGAACTCGCAGGAGAAGCCCCTGAGCAGCAGTCGGTTGGTGGTGGCAAGTGTCCTTTGACCTATCTCTGTCCTATTCATTATTTAATTCACCTCCCGCTTTACACATTTATGCCTAAGGACTGACTAGCTTTTGTTATCCATATCCTTGTTTACCTATATGGGTTGGATTATTATTAGTTAGCTTTATGCTATTGCTCAACTCTAATCAATGAACATGATGAGATTATCTATGATACGCTGTTTTCCCTTCTCTTATTATGATGTTGTACTTGTGGCTTTAAGGGGGCTCGAGCGGTTTCTCGAGTGCCTCTCCGTACGGACCTGTTCTATGGATGACCGCCCGGGAAAATAGTGCAACCATGAGGGTGGAATGGGATGCCCTTAGCTGAATAATTAGAGGATCCGGGGTGTAGTTCGCTTCGCCGTAGTGCCGTCAATGGGGCTCGGTGTATGCGGCTCGCTCTGCCAAGGTTGATTTGTCCCTTGGGGAGGAGTGCGGTACATTTAGGAAACCTAACGGACGACTACAGCCCCGAGGAATCTTTGTAAAGGCTACGTAGTGAAACCCTGCCTATTCACCTTGGTAGTGTTTAAGGGTTTGATCGGCCCGAGGCAAGAGGGAATCACGGCTTGTGGGTAAAGTGCACAACCTCTGCAGAGTGTTTGAAAACTGATATATCAGCCGTGCTCACGGTTATGAGCGGCCAAGGGAGCTCCAGTGATTAGTGGTACTTGATCAGAGATACTTTGGTACAGGTGGCTATGAGATCGATTGGTTTTGGTTATGACTATGGTGCTGGTAAGTGGTATTCTTTCCGTTTGGAAAGGGTACATCGGGCTAATAACTTGGGTTAATGCTAAAACTTGGCTTTCTATTAGTAAATAATAATCTGACCAACTAAAAGCAACTGCTTGACTTATCCCCCACATAAAGCTAGTCCACTACAGCCAAACAGGATACTTGCTGAGTATGTTGATGTGTACTCACCCTTGCTCTACACACCAACCCCCCCATCCCCAGGTTGTCAGCATTGCAACCACTGCTCAGGCGAAGATGAAGCTGTGGAAGGAGATTTCCAGGAGTTCCAAGACTACGACGAGTTCTAGGTGTGGGTTAGCGGCAACCCCCAGTCGGCTGCCTGTGAAGGCCGCGGTTATCTACGTTTCTTTTCCGCACTTTGATTTATTGTAAGGACTATATGGACGTCTCAGACGTATGATGTAATCGACTATTTCCCTTCTTAATACTATTTTGAGCACTGTGTGATGATGTCCATATTATGTAACTGCTGTGTACGTGAATAACTGATCCTGGCACGTACATGGTTCGCATTCGGTTTACCTTCTAAAACCGGGTGTGACATAAGTGGTATCAAAGCCGTGTTGACTGTAGGACCGCTAACCTAGAGTAGAATGGTCGTTCTAAGGACTATAGACCTCTGTCCCTGCCTTGACTTTGATATCCCTTCAAAAGTTGGTCATACCGACCAAACCTATGTTCTACTATATATTATACCTTGCTGAAAAATTGTGTTTTATTCTAATCCTTGGTTTACTTATGATTCATTATTTGCTGGTCATATTAATTCTGTTCTCACCCTTTTGCTTGCGATGTCTTTTGTAGATGGCTCGACTTAGACACACTGCACGAAAGTCCGTCATCCCCTTCTTACCCTCCCGCCTTGCTGAGCGTCCGCTTCGCCGTCCCGTGGCCGGACAGTCCAGCCACTTGGAGAGACTGCACCACCGCCTGCATGAGGAGCAGGAACGTCGACGACAGGCGCAGCAGGGCTCTTCTTTCTCGCTCCACCAGGAGATAGAGTCTGTGAGGAGCTGCTCCCCTGTGCTTCCTCTGGAGGCGCGCCCTGCACCACCACTGGGCGCCCCAGCTTCTGGAGTAGCTGCTGGAGGAGACCCAGACGACGGAGGTGGCGACGACAGCTCGAGCCACGACATCGACTTCTCTGCTAACCATGAGCCGGAAGGATGGGTTGCTCGACCCATCACTCGCGACGCTGCTCGCGGGTGTCACTTCCACGATGCGCTCGACACCCTGCTACGTCGGGCATTTAACCGGCATACTTGGTCCGTCGAGTATCGCTGTGTGGTCTACCAGCATGTCGCGGGGTTTACCCGGACCGCTGGGAGGCAACCTGCTTGGTGCGCTGCCCGGAGAACAGTCTCCAGGGTGCAGAGGCCTGCTCAGAGCACTATTCTATCTCTGAGCGGGACTCAGCTGAGGCAGCCATGCAAGATGCTGCACGGCGTGCGCTTTCGCACTACTGCTCGGTCTTCGGTGGGGCAGCTGACGGTCTTGACCTGAAGTATTACCCCCGCCGTCCATCTGGCAGCACAGGAGGCGTGATTGTCTCACCTGTTGGTGAGGGCAATCCTAGGTTGAGCAGCACAGTCAACCTAGCCGCCGTGCTAAACACGGAGCTGGACCATGCATTAGACGAGCTGAGTAGGGCTCGTGCTGAGATCGCCCTGCTGCGGGCTGAGCGCGCGGAATGTCGTCACTTGGATGGTGGTTCCCCCGCTCCCGTCGGGACTCAGCACCCGTACCGCTCACCTCAGCGTGGACACCAGTCTTATGGCAATCCTGACTGCAAGACCAAGATAACTCTAGAACCATAGCTCGTTAGAGTTGGATCTTGTAATTAATACGAAATATATACATAGAAGCTACAGTCTTAGCGTTAGTCTCGGTCTTAGTTAGTCTTAGTTAGACAGGGTAGTTTGCTATATCCTGTGCATTTATGTTTGTCATGATGAACTATGTTTGGTTTGGATCTTTGTAATGACTGTCACCAGAGTGTGGGTATCCCCTGCATTTTGGTTTACCTGTTATATGTTAATGGAGTTAGTTATAAAGTTGGGAAACCTTTTATTCCACTTTCCTCTTTATCTGAGAAGCTGTGTGGTCTGTGTTGGAGATCAGTGAAGATGCTCATCTGTTCAGTGCTGTTGAAGAATTCTATCCTCTTTTCTTATGCTGCAAGATTTGCCAGATCAGTTCTGATGTGTGGTTGCATTCTGCAGATGTCAGAGAACAGGCGCAGAGGAGGAAGGCGTGCTCAGCAGGAGCGAGCCGCTCAACAGGAGGAGGTGCCCCAGCAACAGCACCTGCCGCCCCCACCCCCGATGTCCATCGAGCAGATGTTTCTAATGCAGACTCAGGTAGTTCAAGCCATCGGTCAGACTTTGGCCGCCATTCAGCAGCAGCAGCAGCAACAGCAGCAGGCCCCACCTCAGCCTCAGATGCCTCAGATGCCCAGAGACAAGCGTGCTGAATTCATGAGAGGTCATCCACCCACGTTTGCTCATTCTTCTGACCCCATGGATGCTGAAGACTGGTTGCGCACTGTGGAGCGGGAGTTGCATACCGCTCAGTGCGATGACAGGGAGAAGGTTCTGTATGGTCCCCGTCTGTTGAGAGGAGCAGCCCAATCATGGTGGGAGTCTTACCTCGCCACCCATGCCCACCCTGACGCCATCACCTGGGAAGAGTTCAGAGGAAGCTTCCGTCAGTACCATGTTCCTGCAGGTCTGATGACTGTGAAGAAGGAGGAGTTCCTGGCTCTCAAGCAAGGGCCATCGTCTGTCAGTGAGTACCGGGACAGGTTTCTGCAGTTGTCTCGCTATGCTCCTGAAGATGTCAACACTGACGCCAAGCGACAGTACCGTTTCCTAAGAGGCTTGGTTGACCCTCTGTAGTACCAACTGATGAATCACACCTTCCCGACATTCCAGCACCTGATTGAAAGAGCAATCATGACAGAGAGAAAGCGTAAGGAGATGGAGGATCGTAAGCGCAAGATCAGTGGACCCCAGCCTGGAAGCAGCAATCGTCCTCGTTTCTCAGGCAATCAACCTCAACAGTTAAGGCAGAACCAGCGTCCACCTCAGCAGCATCAGCAGTTCCAAAGGCAGTACCCTCCGCACCAGTACCAGAACCGTCAGAGCAATCAGTCAGGAGGTCAGTTTCAGAGGCAGAATCAGCAGGCACCTCGTCTCCCTGCCCCAGCAACCCAGCAGAACAGTCAAGCAGCACCAGCTCAGGTTGGAAACAGAGCATGTTTCCACTGTGGAGAGCAAGGCCATTGGGTGATGCAATGTCCGAAGAAGGCAGCCCAGCAGCAGTCAGGCCCCAATGCCCCAGCGAAGCAGAATGCGCCTCAGCCTGGAGCAGGCAACCGCTCTCAGCCGCGCTACAATCATGGGAGGCTGAACCACTTGGAGGCTGAAGCAGTTCAGGAGACCCCCGGCATGATAGTAGGTATGTTCCCAGTCGACTACCATATTGCAGAAGTGTTATTTGATACTGGAGCAACGCATTCTTTCATTATTGCATCATGGGTAGAAGCACATAATCTTCCAATTACTACCATGTCAACCCCCATTCAAATTTACTCAGCCGGTGGTAGAATTCGAGCAGATAGCATTTGTTTGAATATAAGTGTGGAAATAAGGGGGATAGCGTTTCCCGCCAACCTTATAGTAATGGGTACTCAGGGAATAGATGTCATCCTAGGGATGAATTGGCTAGATAAGTATCAGGCAGTTATCAGTTGTGATAAGAGGACAATCAAGTTGGTGTCCCCACTAGGAGAGGAAGTGGTGACCGAGTTAGTCCCGCCTGAGCCAAAGAAAGGAAGTTGTTATCAGATAGATGTTGATAGCAGTGAAGCAGACCCAATTGAGAGGATCAAGGTTGTGTCCGAGTTCCCAGATGTGTTTCCAAAGGACTTACCGGGTATGCCACCAGAGCGGAAAGTTGAGTTTGCCATAGAGCTTCTTCCCGGAACCGCCCCTATCTTCAAGAGAGCTTACAGAATATCCGGACCAGAGTTGGTTGAACTTAAGAAGCAAATTGATGAGCTGTCAGAGAAAGGTTACATTCGACCAAGTACCTCGCCTTGGGCCGCCCCTGTCTTGTTCGTGGAAAAGAAAGATGGCACCAAGAGGATGTGTATTGATTACCGAGCTTTGAATGAGGTCACGATCAAGAACAAGTATCCTTTGCCCAGAATTGAAGATCTGTTCGACCAGTTGAGAGGAGCCAGTGTGTTCTCCAAGATTGATCTGAGGTCAGGTTATCATCAGCTCAGGATCCGACCTTCGGACATTCCGAAGACGGCATTCATTACCAAGTATGGGTTGTATGAGTTCACAGTGATGTCTTTTGGTTTGACCAATGCGCCAGCGTTCTTCATGAACTTGATGAACAGTGTATTCATGGATTACCTTGATAAGTTTGTGGTGGTATTCATTGATGACATTCTGATTTATTCTCAAAGCGAAGAAGAGCATGCAAGTCATTTGAGGATGGTATTGCAGAGATTGCGAGAGCACCAGTTGTATGCAAAGTTGAGCAAGTGTGAATTCTGGATCAATGAAGTCTTGTTCTTGGGTCACATAATCAACAAAGAAGGATTGGTTGTGGATCCGAAGAAAGTGGCAGACATTTTGAACTGGAAAGCGCCAACAGATGCTCGAGGAATCAAGAGTTTCATTGGAATGGCCGGATATTATCGGCGATTCATTGAAGGGTTTTCAAAGATTGCGAAACCAATGACAGCGTTGCTAGGCAACAAGGTTGAGTTCAAGTGGACCCAGAAATGTCAAGAGGCCTTTGAAGCGCTGAAAGAGAAGTTGACTACAGCGCCTGTCCTAGTCTTGCCTGATGTGCACAAGCCCTTCTCGGTGTATTGTGATGCTTGTTACACAGGTTTGGGATGTGTGTTGATGCAAGAGGGAAGAGTTGTGGCCTACTCGTCCCGACAGCTGAAGGTTCATGAGAAGAACTACCCAATCCATGACCTAGAGTTGGCAGCAGTGGTTCACGCACTGAAGACATGGAGGCACTATTTGTATGGACAGAAATGCGATGTTTACACAGACCACAAGAGTCTGAAGTACATATTCACTCAGTCAGAGTTGAACATGAGGCAACGAAGATGGTTAGAGTTGATCAAAGATTATGAGTTGGAGATTCATTACCATCCAGGCAAAGCAAACGTAGTGGCAGATGCTTTGAGCAGGAAGAGTCAAGTCAACCTGATGGTCGCTCGTCCGATGCCTTATGAGTTGGCCAAGGAGTTTGACAGGTTGAGTCTCGGATTTCTGAACAATTCACGAGGGGTCACAGTTGAGTTGGAACCTACCTTAGAGCGCGAAATCAAAGAAGCGCAGAAGAATGATGAGAAGATCAGTGAGATCCGGCGACTGATTCTAGATGGCAGAGGCAAAGATTTTCGAGAAGATGCAGAAGGCGTGATATGGTTCAAAGACCGCTTGTGTGTTCCCAATGTCCAGTCCATTCGGGAGTTGATTCTCAAGGAAGCTCATGAGACAGCCTATTTGATTCACCCTGGCAGTGAGAAGATGTAACAGGATCTGAAGAAGAAATTCTGGTGGTACGGAATGAAGAGGGAAATCGCAGAGCATGTGGCTATGTGCGATAGTTGCCGAAGAATTAAGGCAGAGCACCAGAGACCTGCTGGATTGTTGCAACCGTTGCAGATCCCTCAGTGGAAATGGGATGAAATTGGTATGGATTTCATAGTCGGATTGCCTCGCACTCGAGCCGGCTACGATTCCATTTGGGTAGTAGTGGACCGCTTGACCAAGTCAGCCCTCTTCATACCCGTCAAGACCAACTACAGCAGTGCAGTATTGGCAGAATTGTATATGTCTCGGATCGTTTGTCTTCATGGTGTGCCAAAGAAGATAGTATCAGATAGAGGAACGCAGTTCACCTCTCATTTCTGGCAGCAGTTGCATGAAGCCTTGGGCACCCATCTGAATTTCAGTTCAGCTTATCACCCGCAGACAGATGGCCAGACCGAAAGGACCAACCAGATTCTTGAAGATATGCTGAGAGCCTGTGCGTTGCAAGACCAGTCCGGATGGGACAAGAGATTGCCATATGCAGAGTTTTCCTATAACAACAGTTACCAGGCCAGTTTGAAGATGTCACCATTTCAGGCGCTCTATGGAAGGAGTTGCAGAACTCCGTTGCAATGGGATCAGCCTGGAGAAAAGCAAGTGTTTGGGCCAGACATTTTGCTTGAAGCCGAAGAGAACATCAAGATGGTCCGAGAGAATCTGAAGATAGCACAATCGAGGCAGCGAAGCTATGCAGACACAAGAAGAAGAGAGCTGAGTTTCGAAGTCGGAGACTTCGTCTATCTGAAAGTGTCACCGATCAGAGGAGTCAGAAGATTCGGAGTGAAAGGCAAGCTAGCACCCCGCTACATTGGTCCGTATCAGATTCTTGCAAGACGTGGAGAAGTGGCCTATCAGCTCAGTTTGCCCGAGAGTTTGTCTGCTGTGCATGATGTCTTTCATGTGTCTCAGTTGAAGAAGTGCTTGCGTGTGCCAGAGGAGCAGTTGCCAGTGGAAGGTCTTGAAGTCCAGGAGGACTTGACCTACGTTGAGAAGCCAGTGCAGATCCTCGAGGTTGCAGACAGAGTCACCCGAAGGAAGACCATCAGAATGTGCAAAGTTAGATGGAATCACCATTCAGAAGAGGAAGCAACCTGGGAGCGTGAAGATGATCTGATGACTAAATACCCTGAGCTCTTTGCTAGCCAACCCTGAATCTCGAGGGCGAGATTCTTTTACGGGGGATAGGTTTGTAACGCCCTGAAATTGGGGGTAGAATTTTTTCTTCTTTTCTCTTACCAAATTCAGGCGTTACCCTTTTCTTTTTTTCTCGTTCCCTCGCTAAACCTTGACCTTTTCCAAAGTTATAGCGGGTTTTGGCTTTAGACCCCGTGTAGAGCAAAACCCTAAATTACTTTATGTTGTTTGATGCACCATGCCGAACCATGCATTCTTTCGATTGCTTAAAAATGTAAGTGCATTCATCCAGGAAAAAACGGATTTCGAAAAGGAGAAAAAACCTTTTCTTTATTTTTCTTTTCTTTTCTTTCTTTTTCCTTTCTCTCTCTCCTCCCTTTTTCTCTCTCCCGCGCCGTGGGCCGCCCCTGGCCGGCCCAGCCGCCCCCCCACGCGCCCCCTTTGGGCCCATTGGCCCAGCCGCCCCTCCCTTTCCCTCCCAATCCCCCAATCCCTCTCCCTCCCTCTCATTCTCTCTCTTCCCCACCCCAGCCGCCGCCCCCTGCCCTAGCCGCCGCCCCTGCTCGTCGCCGGTTCGGCCGCCCGTCCCCGTCCCCGGTGAGGTCCCCCTCCCCCTCTCCTCCCTCCCCCATCCCCCCTCCCCTTCCCCCTACCCGGCTCGGCCCCGCCGCTCGGCCGCCCCTGCGCCCCGGTCCGGCCGCCCGCCGCCCAGCTCGGCAGCCCATGGCCGGCTCGGCCGTCGCCGCCCCTGCGCGCCCTACCCCGCCCCTGGCTAGCTCGGCCGCCCCTGCGCGCCAGCTCGGCCGCCCCCTGCCCCTGCGCCCCCGCCGGTTCGGCCGCCCCCCCCCCCCCCCACCAGCTCGGCCGCCCGCCGCCGGCTTGGCCGCCCCCGCCCCTGCCCAGGCCGGTTCAACCGCCCCTGGCCGGTTCAACCGCCCCCCCCTTTTTTTATTTATTTTATTTTATTTTATTTTATTTTCTTTCATTACTGTTATTTATTTTATTTTAGGCAGGTTAATCATTGTTCATGTTATTGAAGTAGGAAACTTAATTTAGAATTCCGTTACGCTAGTTAATTCATATAATCAATTGTTTATCCAGTTCAAAGTTGATCGACTAAAAATGACTAGGTTCCCATTAGTGCATATAACTAAATTCTTTTGTTAGAACCAATTGTAACTAATCATTAGTGCATAAGCTTTAACCCCCCCGCGAGACCTTTTCCCTTTTCTTTCTAACCATAATGAATGCGATATCGAATGTCATACTTGATGCATATTCACTTTATTTGTTCCCTAGTATGATGTACTGTTTGTCTCCCAATTTGAATGGATGAATGTATGTATGCTTGCAATCGCATAGAGAACGATTCGGTCGAAGAGCCCGAGGAACTCGCAGGAGAAGCCCCTGAGCAGCAGTCGGTTGGTGGAGGCAAGTGTCCTTTGACCTATCTCTGTCCTATTCATTATTTAATTCACCTCCCGCTTTACACATTTATGCCTAAGGACTGACTAGCTTTTGTTATCCATATCCTTGTTTACCTATATGGGTTGGATTATTATTAGTTAGCTTTATGCTATTGCTCAACTCTAATCAATGAACATGATGAGATTATCTATGATACGATGTTTTCCCTTCTCTTATTATGATGTTGTACTTGTGGCTTTAAGGGGGCTCGAGCGGTTTCTCGAGTGCCTCTCCGTAAGGACCTGTTCTATGGATGACTGCCCAGGAAAACAGTGCAACCATGAGGGTGGAATGGGATGCCCTTAGCTGAATAATTAGAGGATCCGGGGTGTAGTTCGCTTCGCCGTCGTGCCGTCAATGGGGCTCGGTGTATGCGGCTCGCTCTGCCAAGGTTGATTTGTCCCTTGGGGAGGAGTGCGGTACATTTAGGAAACCTAACGGACGACTACAGCCCCGGGGAATCTTTGTAAAGGCTACATAGTGAAACCCTGCCTATTCACCTTGGTAGTGTTTAAGGGTTTGATCGGCCCGAGGCAAGAGGGAATCACGGCTTGTGGGTAAAGTGCACAACCTCTGCAGAGTGTTTGAAAACTGATATATCAGCCGTGCTCACGGTTATGAGCGGCCAAGGGAGCTCCAGTGATTAGTGGTACTTGATCAGAGATACTTTGGTACAGGTGGCTATGAGATCGATTGGTTTTGGTTATGACTATGGTGCTGGTAAGTGGTATTCTTTCTGTTTGGAAAGGGTACATCGGGCTAATAACTTGGGTTAATGCTAAAACTTGGCTTTCTATTAGTAAATAATAATCTGACCAACTAAAAGCAACTGCTTGACTTATCCCCCACATAAAGCTAGTCCACTACAGCCAAACAGGATACTTGCTGAGTATGTTGATGTGTACTGACCCTTGCTCTACGCACCAAACCCCCCCCCCCCATCCCCAGGTTGTCAGCATTGCAACCACTGCTCAGGCGAAGATGAAGCTGTGGAAGGAGATTTCCAGGAGTTCCAAGACTACGACGAGTTCTAGGTGTGGGTTAGCGGCAACCCCCAGTGGGCTGCCTGTGAAGGCCGCGGTTATCTACGTTTCTTTTCCGCACTTTGATTTATTGTAAGGACTATATGGACGTCTCAGACGTATGATGTAATTGACTATTTCCCTTCTTAATACTATTTTGAGCACTGTGTGATGATGTCCATATTATGTAACTGTTGTGTACGTGAATAACTGATCCTGGCACGTACATGGTTCGCATTCGGTTTACCTTCTAAAACCGGGTGTGACACGGACCGACCACGTCGCAAGAGGGGCCATCATTGCCCTACCCCTAGCTAGCTCTGGCTACAGGGAACAAGACCAGCGTCCCATCTGGCTCGCCCCGGCAAAGCAAATAATGATGGCGCCCCGCGTGCTCCATGACGACGGCGGCTCTCAGCCCCCTTACGGAAGCAAGGAGACGTCAGCAAGCACTCGACAGCCCCGACAACTGTCCTTCCGCCAGGCTCTAGCGCTCCTCCGACGGCCACGACATCTCATGAACAGGGTGCCAAAACCTCTCCGGCTGCCACGGCGGCATGTACTTAGGGCACTAGCTCCTCTCTGCTAGACACGTTAGCACACCGCTACATCTCCCATTGCACACCTGGACCCTCTCCTTACGCCTATAAAAGGAAGGTCCAGGGCCCTCTTACAGAGGGTTGGCCACGCGGGGAGGACGGGACAGCGCGTGCAGGCCTCTCGCTCCCTCCCACGCGGACGCTTGTAACCCCCTACTGCAAGTGCACCCGACCTGGGCGCGGGACAAACACGAAGGTCGCGAGTTTCCCCTTTTACGCCTGACTCCCTCCGGTTTTTCCCCCCTTCGCGCTCCGTCTCGCGCCGACCCATCTGGCTAGGGCACGCGGCGATAATTTACTCGTCGGTCCAGGGACCCCACGGGGTCAAAACGCCTACAGTTGGCGCGCCAGGTAGGGGCCTGCTGCGTGTTGACGAACAGCTTCCCGTCAAGCTCCAGATGGGTAGTCTCCAGCAACCTTTCCAGCCCGGGACGGTGCTCCGTTTCGGGAGTCTTGAGTTCATGTCCCTCGACGGCAGCTACGACATGATACTCCTTCCCCCGCCGCGCGACAGCGACAATGGCGACCGACAACCCGCCCGCCGGCGGCGGAATCGACGACGTCTTCCCCACGTGGCGGAAGAACAACATTCGGGTTTGTCCCGTTGCCTCCCCCGCCGACGGAGGAGGAGGCGGGCAACCAAGGCCAAGCAGGAGGCGGCACCTCGTCGGCTGTCGAGCGAGTCGACGGCGCTGGCGCCCCAACGGGGGACACGTTGGACATCGACCTCACGTCTGAGACGAAAACGAGCACTGTTTCCCCGCAACACGCCAACTCCAAGCGGACGGATGACGCCAGCACGCTCGCAAAGGACTTGCTAGGTGTCACCCTCGTACCTGAGACGACGGTGCAGTCTGCCCCTGACGTGACTTCGTCACCGCCCGTCGACCAAGAGGTACCGACCGATTCCCATCTCGTGCCTTTTGTATTCAGCCTCGACCCACTAAGCTACTTCGCTTCGGTGGACGCTTTCATAGAGGCGAGTCTAAACCCTCCGGGGTACGGTATGCGGTCACCCTGGGACCGGCTGACAGACGTCTCGACCTGCGGGCCCTCGGGTTCCGAGGAGGATGACGAGCCCGGCTTTTGTTGGGATTTCTCCGGACTTGGTAACCCCAGTGCCATGCGGGACTTCATGACCGCATGCGACTACTGCCTTTCCGATTGTTCCGACGGTAGCCGCAGCTTCGGCGACGAGGGCTGTGGCCCGAGTCATGAATGTTTCCACGTCGATCTAGGGGGTCCCGGCGAAGGCAACCATCTTGGTATACTGGAAAACGGTGATCCCCCTAGGCCTGCGCCTCGCGTTGACATCCTTCGGGAGCTAGCTGTGGTCCCAGTCCCTACGGGGGGTCAGGACGCACAGCTCGAGCAAATCCGCGAGATGCAGGCCAGGCTCGACGAGGGAGTAGGAACAATTGAGCCGTTCCGTCGGGACATCAGGCAAGAATGGGCACGCCAACCTCCGGCCGGAGAAGCACGTCATCTACCCCAGGGCATCTAGCACCGCATCGCCGACGATGTCTGGGCAAGGCCGCCACCGGCTTCCAGTGGGGTCGGCCAGAACCTGGCTGCAGCGGCAATACTTCTCCGCGTGATGCCAGAGCCATCAACCACCGAGGGGCGGCGTATCCAGGGAGAGCTCAAAAATCTCCTAGAGGATGTCGCGGTCCGACGGGCCGAAAGCTCTGCTTCCCGAAGGCAGGGCTACCCCTCGGAGCATCGCGCCGCGAATTCCCGATTCATGCGGGAAGCCTCGGTCCACACCGGGCGCACGCGCAACACAGCGCCTGCGGCCCCGGGTCACCTCGGCAACGAGCACCATCACCGCAACCGTCGAGCCCACCTCGACGAGAAGGTGCGCCGAGGCTACCACCCCAGGCGTGGGGGACGCTACGACAGCGGGGAGGATCGGAGTCCCTCGCCCGAACCACCCAGTCCACAGGCTTTCAGCCGGGCCATACGACGGGCGCCGTTCCCGACCCGGTTCCGAACCCCGACTACTATCACAAAGTACTCAGGGAGACGAGGCCGGAACTGTGGCTCGCGGACTACCGGCTGGCCTGCCACCTGGGTGGAACGGACGATGACAACCTCATCATCCGTAAACTCCCCCTGTTCCTCTCTGACACTGTTCGAGCCTAGCTGGAGCATTTGCCTCCGGGGCAGATCTCCAACTGGGACGACCTGGTCCAAGCCTTCGCCGGCAACTTCCAGGGCACGTATGTGCACCCTGGGAACTCCTGAGATCTCCGAAGCTGCCGCCAGCAACCGGGAAAGTCTCTCTGGGACTACATCCGGCGATTCTCGAAGCAGCGCACCGAGCTGCCCAACGTCACCGACTCGGATGTCATCGGCGCGTTCCTCGCCGGCACCACCTGCCGCGACCTGGTGAGCAAGCTGGGTCGCAAGACCCCCACCAGGGCGAGCGAGCTGATGGACATCGCCACCAAGTTCGCCTCTGGCCAGGAGGCGGTTGAGGCCATCTTTCGGAAGGACAAGCAGCCCCAGGGCCGCCAGCCGGAAGATGTCCCTGAGGCGTCCACTCAGCGCGGCACCAAGAAGAAAGGCAAGAAGAAGTCGCAAGCGAAACGCGATGCCGCCGACGCGGATCTTGTCGCTGCCGCTGAGTACAAGAACCCTCGGAAACCTCCCGGAGGCGCCAATCTCTTCGACAAGATGCTCAAGGAGCCGTGCCCCTATCATCAGGGGCCCGTCAAGCACACCCTTGAGCAATGCGCCATGCTTCGGCGCCACTTTCACAAGGCTGGGTCACCTGCGGAAGGTGGCAGGGCCCACGACGACGATAAGAAGGAGGATCGCAAGGCAAGATAGTTCCCCGAGGTCCACGACTGCTTCATGATCTACGGTGGGCAAGTGGCGAACGCCTCGGCTCGACACCGCAAGCAAGAGCGTCGGGAGGTCTGCTCGGTAAAGGTGGCGGCACCAGTCTACCTAGACTGGTCCAACAAGCCCATCACCTTCGACCAGGGCAACCACCCCGACCGCGTGCCGAGTCTGGGGAAATACCCGCTCGTTGTCGACCCCGTCATCGGCAACGTCAGGCTCACCAAGGTCCTCATGGACGGAGGCAGCAGCCTCAACATCATCTACGCCGAGACCCTCGGGCTCCTGCGGGTCGATCTATCCTCGGTCCGGGCGGGCGCGGCGCCTTTTCACGGATCATCCCCGGGAAACGCGTCCAGCCCCTCGGACAACTCGATCTACCCGTCTGCTTTGGGACTCCCTCCAACTTCCGAAGGGAAACCCTCACGTTCGAGGTGGTCAGGTTCCGAGGAACCTACCACGCAGTGCTGGGGAGGCCATGCTACGCCAAGTTCATGGCCGTCCCCAACTACACCTACCTCAAGCTCAAGATGTCGGGCCCCAACGGGGTCATCACCATCGGCCCCACGTACCGACACGCGTACGAATGCGACGTGGAGTGCGTGGAGTACACCGAGGCCCTCGCCGAATCCGAGGCCCTCATCGCCGACCTGGAGAGCCTCTCCAAGGAGGCGCCAGACGTGAAGCGCCATGCCGGCAACTTCGAGCCAGCGGAGACGGTTAAGTCCGTCCCTCTCGACCCCAGCAACGACGCCTCCAAGCAGATCCAGATCGGCTCCGAGCTCGATCCCAAATAGGAAGCAGTGCTCGTCGACTTTCTCCGCGCAAACGTCGACGTTTTCGCGTGGAGTCCCTCGGACATGCCCGACATACCGAGGGATGTCGCCGAGCACTCGCTGGATATCCGAGCTGGAGCCCGACCCGTGAAGCAGCCTCTGCGCCGATTTGACGAGGAAAAGCGCAGAGCCATAGGCGAGGAGATCCACAAGCTAATGGCGGCGGGGTTCATCAAAGAGGTATTCCATCCCGAATGGCTCTCCAACCCTGTGCTTGTGAGAAAGAAAGGAGGGAAATGGCGGATGTGTGTAGACTACACTGGTCTAAACAAAGCATGTCCAAAAGTTCCCTACCCTCTGCCTCGCATCGATCAAATCGTGGATTCCACTGCTGGGTGCGAAACACTGTCTTTCCTCAATGCCTACTCAGGGTATCACCAAATCAGGATGAAAGAATCCGACCAGCACACAACTTCTTTCATCACACCTTTCGGCATGTACTGCTATGTTACCATGCCGTTTGGTTTGAGGAATGAGGGTGCGACATACCAAAGGTGCATGAACCACTTGTTCGGCGAACACATTGGTCGAACGGTCGAGGCTTACATCGATGACATCGTAGTCAAGACGAGGAAAGCCTCTGACCTCCTTTCCGACCTTGAAGCGACATTTCGGTGTCTCAAGGTGAAAGATGTAAAACTCAATCCTGAGAAGTGCGTCTTCGGAGTCCCCCGAGGCATGCTCTTGGGGTTCATCGTCTCCGAGCGGGGCATCGAGGCCAACCCGGAGAAAATCGCGGCCATCACCAACATGGGGCCCATCAAGGACTTGAAAGGCGTACAGAGGGTCACGGGATGCCTTGCGGCTCTGAGCCATTTCATCTTGCGCCTCGGCAAAAGAGGCCTGCCTCTGTACCGCCTCTTAAGAAAGGCCGAGTGCTTCACTTGGACCCCTGAGGCCGAGGAAGCCCTCAGGAACCTGAAGGCGCTCCTCACGAACGCGCCTATCTTGGTGCCCCCCACTGCTGGAAAAGCCCTCTTGATCTACGTCGCCGCTACCACTCAGGTGGTCAGCGCCGCAATCGTGGTTGAGAGACGAGAAGAGGGGCATGCATTGCCCGTCCAGAGGCCAGTCTACTTCATCAGTGAGGTACTGTGCGAGACCAAGATCCGCTACCCACAAATTCAGAAGCTGCTATACGTGGTGATCCTGACGCGGCGGAAGTTGCGACACTACTTTGAGTCTCATCCGGTGACTGTGGTGTCATCCTTCCCCCTGGGGGAGATCATCCAGTGCCGATAGGCCTCGGGTAGGATTGCAAAGTGGGCAGTGGAAATCATGGGCGAGACAATCTCGTTCGCCCCTCGGAAGGCCATCAAGTCCCAAGTCTTGGCGGACTTTGTGGCTGAATGGGTCGATACCCAGCTCCCGACAGCTCTGATCCAACCGGAACTCTGGACCATGTTTTTCGACGAGTCGCTGATGAAGACAGGGGCAGGCGTGGGCCTGCTCTTCATCTCGCCCCTCGGGAAGCACCTACGCTACGTGCTACACCTCCACTTCCCGGCGTCCAACAATGTGGCCGAGTACGAGGCTCTAGTCAATGGGTTGCGCATCGCCATCGAGCTAGGGGTCCGATGCCTCGATGCTCGTGGTGACTCGCAGCTCGTCATTGACCAAGTCATGAAGAACTCCCACTGCCGCGACCCGAAGATGGAAGCCTACTGCGATGAGCTTCGGCGCCTGGAGGACAAGTTCTACGGGCTTGAGCTCAACCACTTCGCCCGACAATACAATGAAACTGCGGACGAGCTGGCTAAGATAGCCTCGGGGCGGACAACGGTTCCCCCGGACGTCTTCTCCCGAGACCTGCATCGACCCTCCGTCAAGACCGACGACGCGCCTGAGCCCGAGAAGGCCTCGGCTCAGCCCGAGGCACCCTTGGCCCAGCCCGAGGCACCCTCGGCTCAGCTCGAGGCACCCTCGGCCCAGCCCGAGGCACCCTCGGCTCAGCCCGAGGCACCCTCGGCCCCCGAGGGTGAGGAACTGTGCTCGAGGAGGAGCGGAGCGGGGTCACGCCTAATCGAAACTGGCAGACCCCGTACCTGCAATATCTCCACCGAGGAGAGCTACCCCTCGACCGAGCCGAAGCTCGGTGGTTGGCGCGGCGCGCCAAGTCGTTTGTCTTGCTGGGGGATGGGGAGGAGCTCTACCACTGCAGCCCCTCAGGCATCCTCTAGCGATGCATATCCATCGCCGAAGGCCAGGAGCTCTTACAAGAAATACACTCGGGGGCTTGCGGTCATCACGCGGCGCCCCAAGCCCTTGTTGGAAACGCCTTCCGACAAGGTTTCTACTGGCCGACCGCGGTGGCCGACACCACTAAAATTGTCCGCACCTGCCAGGGGTGTCAATTCTACGCAAGGCAGACCCACCTGCCCGCTCAGGCTCTGCAGACGATACCCATCACCTGGTCGTTTGCTGTGTGGGGTCTGGACCTCGTTGGCCCCTTGCAGAAGGCACCCGGTGGCTACACGCACCTGCTGGTCGCCATCGACAAATTCTCCAAGTGGATCGAGGTCCGACCCCTAAACAGCATCAGATCCGAACAGGCGGTGGCGTTCTTCACCAACATCATCCATCGCTTTGGGGTCCCGAACTCCATCATCACCGACAACGGCACCCTGTTCACCGGCAGAAAGTTCCTGGACTTCTGCGAGGATCACCACATCCGAGTGGACTGGGCCGCCGTGGCTCACCCCATGACGAATGGGCAAGTAGAGCGTGCCAACGGCATGATTCTGGAAGGACTCAAGCCACGCATCTACAACGACCTCAACAAGTTCGGCAAGCGATGGATGAAGGAGCTCCCCTCGGTGGTCTGGAGCCTGAGGACAACGCCGAGCCGAGCCACGGGCTTCACACCATTCTTTTCTAGTCTATGGGGCCGAGGCCATCTTGCCCACAGACTTAGAATACGGTTCCCCGAGGATGAAGGCCTACGACGACCAAAGCAATCGAGCTAACCGAGAAGACGCACTGGACCAGCTGGAAGAGGCTCGGGACATGGCCTTACTACACTCGGCGCGGTATCAGCAGTCCCTGCGATGCTACCACACCCGAGGGGTTCGGTCCCGAGACCTCCAGGTGGGCGACTTGGTGCTTCGGCTGCGACAAGACGCCCGAGGGCGGCACAAGCTCATGCCTCCCTGGGAAGGGCCGTTCGTCATCGCCAAGGTTCTGAAGCCCGGGACATACAAGCTGGCCAACAGTCAAGGCGAGGTCTACAGCAACGCTTGGAACTTCCGACAGCTACGTCGCTTCTACCCTTAAGATGCTTTCAAGTTGTTCATACACCTCGTTCACGCACAAAGTCTAACCATCAAGGAAGGGTCAGCCTTGCCTCGGCAAAGCCCAACCCTCCCTCGGGGGCTAGAAGGGGGGAACCCCCTCCGCGTCAAATTTTTTCTCGGAAAAGAGCTTTTCTGCCAGAACGTCTTTCGTGCTTTTCGACTACTTCGAAAGTGGGATCCTGAAAACGACGGAGTACACGTAAGCAGCCAAGGCTGACCGAGCCGAGGGACTCCTACGCCTCCGGGATACGGATAACTCACTTATCACCTTCTGTGATAAGTAACTCACGGTCGGATAAGTGATTCCACGGACCGAACAAGTCTTCACGTTCGAAAACTCTTCTGCCGAAACGATTTTTGGGGCCTTCTCGACTATATCGATGGCAGAATCCTACGGACGAGTAAGAGTACACGTAAGCGGCAAGGCCGACCGAGCCGAGGGACTCCTACTCCTTCGGGATACGGATACCTCACTCATCACCTTCCGTGAAAAGTAACTCTCGCTCGGACAAACAATTCTGTTACCGACAAGTAAGTCCAGATACTCGAAACAAGAGGAAAAGAAACGCAGCTTTACAACATGACGACAGTATGTTTGGGCCTCGGCGGCCGTAGAAAACATACGCACACTACAAGATAAACCGATCCTGCAGGCTCAGACCTTGACGGAGGGGGAGCAGCAGCACCCTCGGCATCAACTACACCTTCGGCAAAGTCCGACCGAGCCTCGGACGACAACGCGGTCGGAGGATCTCTGCTCCGAAGGACGACATCAGCACCACGCACGGGCCACCGCCACTAGGGTCTTCTTCAGGAATCTGGCCCGAGCAGACAGCTCGGCCGGCCACCCCGAAGCCTCAGCCAGTTGTCCCCCGAGGACATCAGCCCGGCTCGTGGCCTCGGCAACTCGACTCCGGCATCGGTCCCGCCAGTGGACGGCCCGGCCAGGCTCCGGCCAACGAAGTCTTCTTTTCGAGCCAACTCTACCTTTGTCCACACTTACACCGCTGCCTCTGGCTTCGGCTCATCGAAGAGCGGCCGAGGTTTCCTTTAACTAAGCAAGAGAAGCCTCGGGCAGCAAGGCCGACCGAGCCGAGGGACTCCTACGCCTCCGGGATACGGATACCTCACTCGTCACCTTCGCACGAGGCAACTCACACTTGGTTAAGCGGTTCAGTTAGCCGACAGGCGAGTCCTAGTGCTCGAAATGAGGAAAAAACACGGCTCCATGCTGAAAATACATACATGTTCAGGCCCCGACAGCCACAATGAACAGACACCAGCACTCAAGGTGCCATTACAAATGGAACTCCGGTTCCGCCTCCGCGGGTACGAACAACCCCCCACATTGGAGGGCCCGTGGGGCGATAAGGCTCCAGGTGGCCCACCGCCACCCGCTCCAGCAGCAGCGACAACAACCTCCGCTCCAGGTGGCCAAACTGCAGCAGCGATGGCCTCAGGGCGGACGCCGCTGCAACAACGCCCTCGCCCACATCTTCGCTCGAGGGGCGAGGACAAGCTATCAAAGCCAAAGAGCCGGAGGCCCGGAGCGCGGATGGTGGCGGTGATCCCGTCGACGACGAGGACTTTTTTAGCCGCCAACACCTCAGCGCCGACGGAAGCCATCCGCCCACCGGCAGATCCCCACTCGGATCCTCTCGGACGAGCGGAGCACCGACGTCCACGCAGACACGTCGTACCGGGGCAAAGGTAGGACAGCCCCAGAACACGAACGCCGCCCTAGCAGCGCGCGACGTCTTGGGCAGTCCTCCGATGCGCGCGGCGCGACAACTGCTCTTGCGGTGGGAGGGGGCACCGGGAGCCGAGCCAGAGCCAGCTGAGCCAGCGAGCCCAACGCGCTGAAGCTGACGACGCTCGCTACCGACCAGCCCCGCGTTGTCGAAGTCCGACCCTCCCGCTAGGCCGGTGAGCGCCCTCTCCCTTGAATGCTGAGGGAGAAGGTGACCCACGAACCCGCGCAGGAGGTAGAGCTCCGGCTCAGCCCGGCCTCCGCCCTAGCTAGGATGATGAAGATCCTTGAAGCTGAGGGCGAGACCAAGATCGCAGCCCGGCTCGCTTCTCCCCACCATCAAACTGGTGGTCACCGTCTTGGGTGACCACCGGCGAGGGGATGCGGGCGGGCTGCCTGATGAAAATCCTTGAAGCCGAACGATGGCTGAAAGGTACCAACTTCCGCGAAGTTGCGTTCCTCCAACGACAAGGCGGAAGAACTGCGAGTGTTCCCCATCCGGGGGCTCGGAAGGTGGAAAGGCGCGATGCATGAAGGGAGCGCGAAGACATGGTTGCCTTTCAAGGGGGTCACCCTCCTTTTAAAGGCAACTTTCCCCACTTGCGTCCTCAGCCATCGCGAGCTGAGTCTTCTCCAACATGCTCCAAGGTCCTCCCCCTACGACACGAGGGCTGGGTCCCACGCGTCATGCAAGCTGGCCAGGTGCAGAAGAAGCCAAACCGCCGCGCGCGGTGCGCGCAACTGCCCAGCGGTTACGAGCAGTCCTCCACTTACGCCCAGACCAGCGAGCGAAAGGGCGGACCGCCATGCAGGCGGCATGCAATCGCACCAAGGGGGCGCACCCTTTCGACTTCGATGCGTCCAGCATGGAGGCCCAGGCCCACACATCATGCAACCAGTTCGCCGGTTGCTACGTGCAAGAAACTGCATCGCCACTCGCGCCACTACCGTGCCTCCTCGACCGCGGAATCAGTACCACGACTCGAGGCAACCCTGCGCATGACCCAACAGTGCCAACCAGGCACATCTGTCACACCCGGTTTTAGAAGGCAAACCGAATGCGAACCATGTACGTGCCAGGATCAGTTATTCACGTACACAGCAGTTACATAATATGGACATCATCACACAGTGCTCAAAATAGTATTAATAAGGGAAATAGTCGATTACATCATACGTCTGAGACGTCCATATAGTTCTTACAATAAATCAAAGTGCGGAAAAGAAACGTAGATAACGCGGCCTTCACAGGCAGCCGACTGGGGGTTGCCGCTAACCCACACCTAGAACTCGTCGTAATCTTGGAACTCCTGGAAGTCTCCTTCCACAGCTTCATCTTCGCCTGAGCAGTGGTTGCAATGCTGACAACCTGGGGGGGGTTTGGTGTGTAGAGCAAGGGTGAGTACACATCAACATACTCAGCAAGTATCCTGTTTGGCTGTAGTGGACTAGCTTTATGTGGGGATAAGTCAAGCAGTTGCTTTTAGTTGGTCAGGTTATTACTTACTAGTAGAAAGCCAGGTTTTAACATTAACCCAAGTTATTAACCCAATGTATCCTTTCCAAACGGAAAGAATACCACTTACCAGCACCATAGTCATAACCAAAACCATCAATCTCATAACCACCTGTACCACAATGTCTCTGATCAAGTACCACTAATCACTGGAGCTCCCTTGGCCGCTCATAACCGCGAGCACGGCTGATATATCAGTTTCATAACACTCTGCAGAGGTTGTGCACTTTACCCACAAGCCGTGATTCCCTCTTGCCTCGGGCCGATCAAACCCTTAAACACTACCAAGGTGAATAGGCAGGGTTTCACTACGTAGCCTTTACAAAGATTCCCCGGGGCTGTAGCCACCCGTTAGGTTTCCTAAATGCACCGCACTCCTCCCCAAGGGGCGAACCCAAACTTGGCAGAGCGAGCCGCATACACCGAGCCCCATTGACGGCACGACGGCTAAGTGAACTACACCCCGGATCCTCTAATTATTCAGCTAAGGGCACCCCATTCCACCCTCATGGTTGCACTGTTTTCCCGGGCGGTCATCCATAGAACAGGTCCTTACGGAGAGGCACTCGAGAAACCGCTCGAGTCCCCTTGAAAACCACAAGTATAATCATAAAGAAGAACAGGAAAACAGTGTATCATAGATAATCACATCATGTTCATTGATTAGAGTTGAGCAATAGCATCAGACTAAGTAGTAATAATCCGACCCAAATAGGTAAACAAGGACATGGATAACAAAAGCTAGTCAATCCTTAGGTATAAATGTGTAATGCGGGAGGTGAATTAAAGAATGAATAGGACAGAGATAGGTCAAAGGACACTTGCCTCCACCAAACGACTGCTGCTCAGGGGCTTCTCCTGCGAATTCCTCGGGCTCTTCGACCGGATCGTTCTCTATGCGAGCGCAATCATACATACATCCATCCACGTATTTAATACAAAAGAACAGTACACCATACAAGATAACAAATAAAGTGAATATGCACCAAGTATGACATTCGATAACGCATTTGTTATGGTTAGAAAGAAACGGGAAAGGTCTCGCAGGGGGTTAAATCTTATGCACTAATGACACAATTGGTTTTTAACAAAATAATTCTGTTATATATATTTATATATACTAATGGAAACCTAATCACTTTTAGTTGATCAACATTGCACAGGGTAAACAATTAACTACGTGAATCAATAACATAACGGAATTTTAAATTAAACTTCCTATTTTCCCATAGCATGAACAGTGATTAGCCTACTTAAAATACAGTAATTATGATCACAGAAAGTAAATAAAATAAAATAAAAAAAATAAAAAAAACAGAGGGGGGGGGGGCGGTTGAACCGGCCCTAGGGCGGTTGAACCGGCCCTAGGCGGGGCGCGCAGGGGGCGGCCGAGCGGCCGAGCAGGGGGGGGGGGGGGCGGGGCGGCCGAGCGGCCGAGCCGGCCGAGCCGGCCGAGCCGGCCATGGGGGCGCGCGCGGGGGGGGCCGGGGGCGCAGCCAAGGGGCCGAGCGGGCGGGGTGGGGCGGGCGGCCGAACCGGCCATGGGGCCGAGCGGCGAGAGGAAGGGGAGGGAGGATGGGGGAGGGAGGAGAGAGGGAGGAGGGGGGGGGGGGGGGGCTTACCGGCGTCGGGGATCGACGGCGAGGGGCGGCCGGCGGCAGGGGGCGGCGCGGCAAGCAGGGGGCGGCGGCGGCTACCTACGGCAGGGGGCGGGTAGGGGGTAGGGGCGGCAGCCTAGGTGGGGAGGGAGAAAATGAGGGGGGAGAGGGAGAGGGTTAGGGAATAAGGGAAAGAGGGGGGGGCGGCTGGGCCTATTGGGCCCAAGGGGGGGGGCGCGCAGGGGCCTGGGCCGGCCGGGGTCGGCCCACGGCGCGGGAGAGAGAGAAAAAGAGGAGAGAAAAAGAGAGGGAGAAAAAAGAAAGAAAAGATCTTCTCCACATTTTCGAAATCCGATCTTTCTACATGAATGCAATTGCGCTTTTAAAGCAATCAAAAGAAATGCAAGGTTCGGCATGGTGCATCAAACA